>NC_062290.1:83788187-84089566 GCF_902655055.1 Lutra lutra
TGAGAATGAGCAAGGTCATGGGTGGGGTCTTAGGTAGGGGAATGCGGACTCTACCCGGTAGGCAATAGGGAATCACTGAAAGTTCTTATGTTCCAAACCCCCCTTTATGGCTGTTCTGACACGGAGTCATGCAAAGCCATTCCCGCCTGGAATGCTATGTGTGGCACCATTCCCTTGTGTCACAGTACACACCCAGCAACGCAGACCCCTCCCCAACATAGAGACATCCATGCACAAAGAAACACTCTCATAGACACAGCCACCCACCCAGACACAGATGCAGCAGCACACTCACACACGTGCTCCAGCCAGTTGCACGGAGACACAACCGCTCTCTCCACACCCAAGCATATAATCCTGCACACTCACACATGCAGTCACACAAACATACACTCTGCCGGTCACCAGAGGCACGGTCCCTCCCACACTCCTCCACTTCCTGCCGCGTTTATCAACACTTACTAGGTAGAATCATCTACCAAAAAAAAAAAAAAAGAAGCCACCAGCAACAGCAGAGGGGGACAGGAGGGTTGGCCACCCGGGAAGCTACAGCTGTAAACCCTGGGCTCCCCTGCCCCCGACCCCAGTCACTGTTGCTCGGGGCTCAGGAGTCGGTCTGACCCTTCTTTCTGGCCTTCCCAAGCAGGGACTGAGGGGCAGAACCCTCCCTATGTTTGAGCTCCTGAATGTCCCTTGAGGTGGAGGCAGCACCAACCCCCCCTTTCTCCCATCAAATTGGGCCCTAGAGAGGCAGCATAACAAGTCCCAGGGCTGAGCTGCATCCTGCCCCAGGGATGAGGGCCAGGGGAAGGCGCGCTATTGCCTCTGGGGGTGGGGAGGTTGCTAAAGTGTTCCCGAGCCCCCAAACCCCGTCAGCTGTGGCCAATAACTCCCTCCTCAGATACCCCGGTGACAGAGCATGCAGGGGCCCTGCTGCCATTCCTTCCTGCGATGCGGAGAGGCCAGAGGGTACACCGGGGTACAGCGCACAGACCTGTTTTCCCACATGCGACTGTGAGCATGAGACACATGTGTGAGTGTGAGAGTGCCTGCTGTTTGTGTGAGGCCATGATTGTGCATTACTGTCACTGTACAACAATGTCAAAGGGGAGGCAGGCTGGCGCAGCTCTGCGGTGATCCAAGTGAGTGAGTGTCACCACATGCATGACAGTGGGAAGCTGTGAGCCCCTGAGGCTGTGCTGAGGTGATCAGCGAGGGGATCGGGTGTGCCTAGCATGGGCAGGAGCATGCACTGGTAGAGCGCTTACACAGAGCTGGTGGTCGGCGGAAGCACAGATGGGCACGGCAGGTCCCAGTCGCTGTACATGGTGCTGTGAGTTTCCACGAACAGGAGCATGTGACCGATCGTCACTCTCTGGCCTCAGCACTATGTCGTGATTATATCTGACCATCTCTTTACGTGTATGATGATTTGAGTCTGGGAGTTTGTGATTTCACTTGTCCACTTTTGTGTGACGCCTCCGCCAGGTCCACATTTCTGTATATTACGGATTGTGCCTGTGCATTTGCAGAGACCAGACCCTCCTGCGGCTGCGCAAGTCTGCAAGCCTGCACGGCTGTGTCTGTGATTATATATGGATGTCCTACAAACAGCTCCGTGCGTTTTAATGTTCATTGACACCAGTGTAGACACAGGTCAGAACAGGTCCAGTTTGTAAAGAGCTTGCCCCCACCACCCTACCCTCCATCCACTCACCCTCCTGGAAGGTGGCACATGATGGGGACTTTGAGAAAATGCTCTACAGGGAGCCAAAGCCAGAGGATTCTTCTTACACAATGGAGGGGAAAAAAAGGAAGACACTAGGGTAGGGAGGGACTTTATTTTATTTATTTTATATTTTTAATAGAGAAGGACACAGGAAGAAATTAGGAGATCATTCCCCTGCAGGGATCGTCTCAGCAAAGGCCTCCAGCAAACCTTGTCCTAAAACCTCTCTCAAGTTTGCTGCAACGATACAGATGGGGAAAAATGAGAGACATAAAACAAGTTGCCATCTGGCTGGTGTATCTGTCTGTCTGTGCAAGTTTCTCTCAAAAGGTTGGGCATTAGCTTGATTCTCAAAGAGTGCTTGATCTCATGGGGAAAGTTCTCTAAGGTATATGGGGAGTCATTCTGATTCTTGTGTACTTTTTTTTTTGGCAAGTCTGAAAATACCTTTATTCTTCTCTCACACTTGATTATTATTTTGCTTTAGCATCAAATTCTAAGTTCAATACATTTTTTTTCCCTTCAGAATCTGAAGATATTGCTCAACTGTGTTCTATCATCCACTGCCAGTGGAACACTTGAAGGCAGTCTGGTTATCAGAATATCATTAGATCCTTGTGCTCTATCCCCTTGGGAAGTTGGGGCTCTTGTCTTTATCCTCGGGGTTCTGAAAGGTGTGGTCCTCCCTCCTATCTTGTTTTGTTCTGTTTTTCCCCATTTTTACTTTGTGGAAATAAGTGCCTCATGGTCAGAACTCTTACCTGCTGTGTGGATCCTCCCTCTGTCTTTTCTTCCATACTTTCTTCCTGCTCCAGCCTCCATCCTGGGCAACACCTTTTGTTCTATTGTTGCTTAAAATCACAAAGTATCTGAGCTGGAAGTGGCCTAGAAGATCACTTAGTTCAGTTCCCTCATCTTACAGATGGGAAACCTAAAGCCAGAAAGGAAGAGGGTTCGGGCGGTGACATGACTTGCCCACAGTCACACCTGTGTGTAATACCAGGGCTATCTGACTCCAAACCCGTGATTTCCCCCATGGCCAGGAAGCCTTGAGAAATGTAGTCACACTTCACCCTTTTCCTAGACACTGGGGAGATGCCCCAGGAGTAGAAAGAACCCTTGTGGTTCTAGGGGAAGAACCAGCCCAGCCATGGATGCTGCCAATGAGTCTTCAGAGGGAGCCCCATTCATCCTATTGGGACTGACCACAAGTCCTGGACAGCGGCGGCCTCTCTTCGTGCTATTCTTGGTCCTGTATGTGGCAGGCATCCTGGGTAATGGACTCATTGTGGCCGCCATCCGGGTCAGTCCAGCCCTGCACGCACCCATGTATTTCCTGCTGGCCCATCTGTCCTTTGCTGACCTCTGCTTTACCTCCGTCACTGTCCCCAAGATGCTGGCCAACTTGTTGGCCCATGATCGCTCCATCTCCCTGGCTGGCTGCCTGACCCAGATGTACTTCTTCTTTGCCCTGGGTGTGACTGATAGCTGTCTCCTGGCCGCCATGGCCTATGACCGCTACGTGGCCATCCGGCACCCTCTCCACTATGCCACAAGGATGTCCCGGGCCGTGTGCACAGCCCTGGTGGCGACCGCGTGGATGGTGTCCCACCTCCACTCCCTCCTGCATATCCTGCTTATGGCTCACCTGTCCTTCTGTGCCTCCCACCAAGTGCCCCACTTCTTCTGTGACCACCAGCCTCTCTTAAGGCTCTCCTGCTCCGACACCCGCCACATTCAGCTGCTCATCTTCACCGAGGGCGCCTCGGTGGTGGTCACTCCCTTCCTGCTCATTCTTGCCTCCTATGGGGCCATTGCGGCTGCGGTACTCCGGCTGCCCTCAGCCTCCGGGAGGCTCCGGGCTGTGTCCACCTGTGGCTCCCACCTGGCAGTTGTGGGCCTCTTCTACGGGACAGTCATCGCCGTCTACTTCCAGCCCACATCCCAGTATGAGGCAGAGCGAGGCCGAGTGGCCACGGTCATGTACACCGTGGTTACCCCCATGCTAAACCCCGTCATATACAGTCTCCGGAACCGCGATGTGCAGGGAGCACTCCGAGCCCTTTGCCCCGGACGAAGGATCTCAGCTGTGGACTCCTAAGCCCCGGACCCCGCCAAGGAGAGACTGCAACACCCACAGGGACAATTCAAGAATGTGATCATCTGTTCTGTGCTTTTTCCAAAATCATAGTCATAGCTATCACTTTCCAAGCACCTGCTATGAAGCAGAGCCTTGCCTGATCTTACGTTATTCCCACAAAAACCAGGGAAGCGGATATTATGATCCTGTTTCATAGACGTGGAAACTGGGTTCAAAGACAAGAATGGACTTTTCCACATTTACATGATTTTTAGGTGGCAAATCTTGTGCCCATTCTTCCTCATCATTCCTTCTTCCAACACTCACTCCTGGGCACTTAGGGTGCATGCTACAATTTTCTGATGATCTAAAGCTGTAAGGGAGGGTGCAAATCCCCAAGTCTTGCTTTGTGGGGACTGGCACCTTATTTTTCCATCACATCACCATGTATTCCCAAATAATTGACTTCTCAACTGTCTGGGACACGGACAAAAGTTCACATACCCATGCGTCAAGGGGTTGACCTCTCCCAGTGTACCCAGTATGGCGGGTAGGAGACACTCCAGACATCTGAGATGAATAAATGATCATCTATTTTTATGCTGATAAGCATTTAGAAGCTGTGCACACTTCAAATTCTTTGTTATTGTACTTGTTTACTATGACGCCACCTGTCGGCTACACCAGGAACTCTGTAGAAGGCGGGTGCAGTGGGCATGCACTGTTAAGTTCATGAAATGAACCAAAGCAGGAAAGAAGGGCTGGGCTGCAGGCGTTAGGGACAGGTGGCAGGTGGAAGAGGTGGTCTTTAAGTCTTTATCATGGGCCAGCCCTTCATTTGCTTTTACCCACACAAAGCAAGGGTATTCTTACTGCCACTTGACAGGAGGATTGAGGCTCCAAGACGGCAGACGAGTCGGTAGCAGAACCAGAACAAGCCCTTCTGCAGCTGGAGGTGCGCAGGTGCATTTTAACGGGGGCCCCACAGAATCCAGACCCCACAGAATCCAGGTTTGGGGGCCTCGGTGGGAGAACTTGCAAGAAGGAATCCCAGACCGGGGCTGGTGCACTGGCTCAGGTGAGGACACATTTGGGGTCCGAAAAGCTTCATGATATGCCCAATTTTTTACCAAATAGGTTTATTTTTTTTATGTCCCCAGCTCTCCAAGAAATCCACCCCCACCCCTCCCCACCCCACCCACCCTCCCCTTTTGGGCTCTTCCCCTTCCAGGGAGGAGGAGGGCTATAGCAGTTTTGGCTTACCCACGGGCCTTTCCAGGTCCCACTCACAAGCCTGCCACCGCCTGGTTCTGGAACTGCTACACTATGCTATTTGATCTTAATTAATTAACTAATTAATTAATTAAAAGGGAGCTTAAAGAACTTTAGCCGTTTTAGCAAAACAAAACAAAAAACAAAGTATTTTAAAAAAAATTTTTTTTTCAGGGCGCCTGGGTGGCTCAGTGGGTTAAGCCTCTACCTTCAACTCAGGTCATGATCTCAGGGTCCTGGGATCGAGTCCCGCATCGGGCTCTCTGTTCAGCAGGGAGCCTGCTTCCCCCTCTCTCTCTGCCTGCCACTCTGTCTACCTGTGATCTCTCTCTCTGTCAAATAAATAAATAAAATCTTAAAAACACTTTTTTTTCTAATAAACTGACACAGAATCATATATAAAACTGAAAGGGAAAAGAGCAGCACAGTCTCGGTGAGATGGGAATCAAAGGCACCTTCTCTACTTCCTTGATGCTTCTCCTCCACCTCCCCGAAGGGCCCCCAGATCTAATCCAACCCCTTCATTTGATACACTGGAGGAATGAGGCCTGGAGTGGTTAAGGGACCTGCCCAAGTTCACACACACTTAGTGGTAACCTTCAGGCTTCCTTGCTCAGCCCACCAGACTCCATAGCTCGCCCTGCACTGACACTGAGGCCACTTTTTCCTGGTCCCCTTTCCACCCATCCACTCCCAGATTATCTGCTCATGATATGATGCCAGATCTTTGCTACTCTCCCAGTCACCTGTCCCTTGCTTCACAACCCACATCTTCCCTCTGCCTTGTCTGAAGTTTCACAAAGATACTGGTCGTGAGGCTCACCAACCATTCCACACCTGCACCATCAGCCCTAACCAAGGGAAGAGGGTGTGTCCCGAGGGACCTGGACACACCCTATGAGCTGACCACGAGGGACCTTATCTGAGTTCCCATGGTGTCTCTAGAACCTGGCACAGAGAATACGTATGCAATATGCTGTTGCTTTGTCTATCTTCTGATCTTCTTCCAGGTGATATTTCTGCATAAGGGGAGAGGGACACAGTGGGGTTTCGGAGATTACCAATACTTCCTTCTTCTGGACCACCAGTCCTGCCCTGGTCATCCTACCCAGGTGTCATCCCAAAGAATTAGTCACACCCTGGAAGGGTGCTCCACTTCCAGACCCCCAGTAGGACAGGCAAGAGAAGGGAATGGCAGGCATGTAAATAGCCTCAGTCACCAGGCATGTGGGTCCCTGGGTCCCATCCCCAACCCACTCCTACCTAGATCTAGCCTCTTGCTTTACTTTGGGTAGATCTCTCAGCTGACATTGACATGAAGACAAGAGGATAAATCCCTCTCCAAACTCCAGAAAGACTACAGAGGAGCTCTTAAATCCACTAAAGAATATCCCCCTGGAGCTTTTTCACATGAAACATAAAGAGACCAATTTTGAACACCTTAAGCAAAATAAACATATGCAGTTATGCTGAAAAATTAAAAAATTTAAAAAAAAATAAGCATATGCAAATGCTTGTAATTTCTGCTCCCAGGCTGTTCCCCTGGAAGAGTTTGTGCTTATCCCAGTGAGACTGCTGTAGTTCGTAGCAGTCCCTCTTCAGAAAGTCTTTATGCTGCACACGGAAACCCTTCTTACCCACCATATCCTTGACTTTGTCCTGAAGTGACTTCCGGCCATTTCAAAATCAATCTAGCCCACCCTCCCAGAATCAATACGTTCAACTTTTCAGTTTATTCAAAATAACATGGAGCACTATGACCCACCTCATTAAGAAAAAAACAAACAACTGCATTTCGAGAAAGGAATTTGAGTCTGCCTCTATACCCTTGCTTCTCATGCAATCTTCCTGCATTATAAAGCAAGGCAGCCTTGTTTCAAAGGTGCAGCAATTGGAGAGATCTCAGTAGGGAAAGAGACTCCAATCATAAATGGTAAATTGATTACTCCTTCTCCGGGTACAAAGGAAATTTCTATAAACCTATATAACCTTTCATGCAAGGACTGCCACCAGGAAAATGCAACCAGCACGCATGAAAAATAAGAACACAAGATTCCTTCTCAATGCAGATATGGCTGCTTTAAATACTTGGGATTGATCAATACTCCGGGCAACTGGTAGAGCCAGATGCTTAGTACAGAAGATTCCCTAACTCACCCCATTCACGTCTCTTTCAGTGTCTTTCCTCCACTCTCTTTACTTTTACGTGCCTCTCCTGTTTTCTCATTTCTGTCACTGGTTCCTACTCTCTCCCATTGTTCGCTGTCTTCTCTCTCTTACTATTACTCACCAGGCACCAGGACTATGCACACAGCTCTTGCACTCATGTACATAATGGTAGCATGGATTATGATCCAAGCCAGAAGACAGGTATGAAGTGCTATATAGCAGCATCTAAGAGGAAGCAAGGACTTGAGATCGAAGCAGAGTTGAGGAAATTCATGGAGGAATCTCGTCAATTACATCAATGGCCCCCATTCATCCATCCCTGAACCCATACCCTTGGCCACCTAACTTTGCCCTCCATGTCTCTGGGTTCAACCACATAACTTGCTTTGTCAATAGAATATTAGTAGGTATGAAAAGAAGCCACAATACTGGGCTTGTTCTCTTGCGTTTTTCAGCGCCGTGAGAAGAACATGCCCGGTTAGCCCACTGGCCACAGAGAAGGATGAAAGACACATGGAGCAGAGTCACTTAACCTGAATCCCTACCTAACCTGTAGATTCGAGAGCAGCCCAGCCAAGATCAGCCAGGGCCCAGCTGTCCCAAAGACACAGGAGTGAAAATAAATGATGCATGTTTTAACCAACTGAGTCTTTGGGTGATGTTACATAGTAATAGCAAACTGATGAAGCTCCCAGAGTTATTTCTGATATTTGTCTTTATCCCCAACACAGCATGTCCCAACCCCTTCAATGTCCCAAGGATTGCTCTACCAAAGCATGAATCTACGGAGGATTCTTTGAGAGTAGGAGTTACGCTTTTCCACTGGACCAGGAGCACCTGGAAATAGGAGTCACGGCTCCCCCTTTCCGTTCTCATAACCAAGTCCACCTTCTCTCTGCACAGAGTCAGGTTCATCTCTTGGCTCCTTTCTTTGGAGACTTTATGCTCATTCCTACATTTAAATTCAAACCACACTGGAACACTGTCAGCGCCTCTCCTCTTGTGGGAAGGGAAACAGAAATTGACGAAGGCTGGAAAAAATAAGATGAGCAAAACTAATCAAATAACTCTCTGTTTGGCAAGTAGCCAGACACCCCCCCCACACACACACACCCCACACACAGAGACACTATTTCCACCCCTTCCTCTCCAAGGACCACAGAACAACCGACATTTGGTAAAACCATGACCAAGACCACATGCATCACAAAATCCAGTAACCACAGACCTCAGAAACCACAATGACAAGGTAGAAAGCTACTTAATGATAGGCCAGATTTCGTGCTGGTGGCTTTGCCTTCATCATACCATTTAATCCTCATAAAAATACTGTGCAGCCCACATTATTATCCCCATGAGGAAATTGCAGCCCAGGGAGGTAACTTGCCCAAGGCTCCAAGCTACAAAGCAATAGAATCAGTATTTGAATGGAGATCTGGCTCTGGGCTAAAATGAGGAATTAAAAGCCCTCCCCTCACCCCCTTCTTACTCTGAATCTATTTGCCGTGCATCAGAATCACCTGGCCTGTTTATGTAAAATGCATATTCTACCCTACACCCCCAGACATCCTGCATGGGAGGGTCAGGAGTGAGGGTTGGAACCGCATTTTTTTTTAAATTTTATTTATTTATTTGACAGACAGAGATCACAGTAGGCAGAGAGGCAGGCAGAGAGAGAAGGAGAAGCAGGCTCCCCTCTGAGCAGAGAGCCCGATGCGGGGCTCGATCCCAGGACCCTGAGAACATGAGACCATGACGTGAGCCGAAGGCAGAGGCCCAACCCACTGAGCCACTCAGGCACCCCTGGAACCGCATTTTAAATAAGTACCTTAGGAGATTTTGGTGCAGGTGGTCTCCCAGGCACACTCACAGAATCCTGGCCCTATATGCTATAAAACTTGAGCTTGCCAAAAGGGAGACAGCATCCCTGCCTTTAGAAAGGCTGTGCTTTACACGGGAAGTGTTCAGAGGTAATGCAAAGGATGTAGCAAATACACAGCTCTGGAAAAGATGGACAGCAAGGTCCACCATGAACCCCAGAGGCCAGAGGATTCTGTGATTCTTCCCAACTCTCCTTCCAGGTAAGTTTGAGGTGTCCTATTTCTCTCTCCTCTCTTGAATGTATAGAAATTACTAGGAATCAGTGTCTTAGTTAGCTCAGTCCATAACACCAACCACGGGGCAGGCACCCCTCATCTCTTCCCAGCAGCCTTTCTGGGTGGACATCATCAGCCTGTGCAGAGGTAAGGATGCCACATAGTACTAAGATCCTGACTTCTGAGCTCTGAGTTCCTGGGCACGTTAAGTCCTGACATTGTTCTTCATCGGCTGGTTGACCTCAGGCAAATTGCTTAACTATAAATGAGGATAATAATATCTCTCCGGGGTTGTTATGAGAATTGTCCAAGAAAATATATATAAAGTCCTCAGAATAGGGGTGCCTGGCTGGGTCAGTTGGTGGAGCATGTGACTCTTAATCTTGGGGTCATGAGTTCGAGCCCCACATTGGCAGTAGAGTTTACTTTTAAAAAGTTAAATTAAAAAACTAAAAAATAATTAAATAAATACTGAAGTGCTTAGAGTAATGACCTGGCACCTGGTAAGTCTCAATATATGTTGGTCACTTGTACCATCACAGGGAGGGGACAAGAGTCATTGGGGGATCAGTGGCAGGATTGGGATTTGAACACAAAGCCTGTGCTCTGAACTAGGGAGCTTGGGACTGTTCACTTGGGACTAGTGAGTGCCCCTGCTTTCCTCTTCTCTTCCTGGGCCAGCTTTTCTCTCAGCCTTAACGGACCATAATACGGAAGTTAAGTGCACGCATGTTGTATTCATCAACTAATATTTTTTTTTGCTTTGTTACTCATTAATAAAGTGTGTGTATGTGATACTTTCTGGTTCTCTTTCCGAAAAACAAATTCTCTAAAATGACTAGTGCATGGTAGTAAGCATCTCCTTCAGCCCCGAAATGGGAAGTCTGTGGCTGGGTTTACCAACAGCAACGAAACTCTTCTTTCCCTCGTCTCTGCTGCCACCACGTGGCCAAAACCAACTTACAACTGGCATTTCCTCTTGCTTTGGCCGGATGGAGGGTTTCGCTGGAATTTGTAACCTGGTTCAGGGAACATAGGTAGTTCACCTCTGATCAAAAACATGTAACATTTCTGGAAAAGCAACATAGCAGAGAGCCTTCTACCCTAATGTGAATTTCAGCCTACTTCAGCCTTGGCGATTTTCCTTCCCCACTTAAGCAGCCAACGTGAGCTTCCATCAACTCTAATCAGAAACCGGAAATGACAGGAAAACAGTCCCTGTCCCCAAATACTTCATCGTATTTTGTGTAAACAAATACTTACAATTCAACTGGGGCAACCACAAACACTGAAGAAGGGGTTACTCTACCGGAAAGGGAGAAAAGGTCATTCAAGCCACACTTAGGAAAAAACCTACATTTTTCATTGAACTAAAGAAATACAAAATGATAGCATGAAAACAACAGTAGATGACCTACTGCTTTACTGGCATTAATTCATGGGCCTGTCAAGCAAGCTACTGTTATCCCACTTAGGTGGGAAAGCAAAGCCATGGCCAGTTTTTGCTGGAGTCAGGCATTGAGCCCTCCTAACTTTTTTTTTTTAAGATTTATTTATTTATTTTAGAGAAAAAAAGTGCATGAGTTGGGGGTGGGGCAGAGGGAGAAAATCTCGAGCTGATTCCCCTACATGGGACTCGATCTCAGTATCCTGAGATCATGACCTGAGCCGATATCACGAGTTGGATGCTTAACCAACTAAGCCACCCCAGGGGCCTCCCTCAAAACTTTTCTTAATCAATGTTGTCATAACCCCTAGAAGTACGGGCAACGGTGTGACTGTTTATTCCTAAAGAGACAGGAAAGACTTAACAAGGTTCCCCAAAAAAAACAGAGATACAGCAAGTGTAGCAAATGTTAGGGGTAAAATGAAGTGAAGGCTATACGGGTATTAACTGTAATATTCTTTTCATTTTCCTGTAGTTTTCAAAGTTTTCAAAATATGAGGTGATTTTCCAAAATGCATGAATTCATAAAACTTGAGAGCCCGATGGGTCTTAAAAGAGCATATAATTTAGCTTTTATTTTACAAATGGGGAAGCTAAGGTCTGGGGAGAGGAAGAGGTTTGTCTGGGGAGAGGAAGAGGTTTGTCTGGGGAACAGAGCTGGCTGCCAAGAGAGAGCTAGAGTTCACGTTCACTATTCTCTGGATCACTGCCACCAACAGTGGACAGGCAGTGGCAGTATGGTTCTGGGTAGACTTTGGGGGGAAGGACTTTGTGGCGTCCTGGCAGGGAGGGGGGACCCCCAGCAGGTCACAGCCACAGCCCAGATGGGCAGAGGTTCTGACATGAAACACAGGCAGGACCAGAGACCCAGGCTCCACCCAGCTTAACTCCTTGTTCTCTTAAAATTTTCTGCCTAATTTTCTTCCTCCAACCTGTTCTCTCCACTTTTTCTTTTTTATTATTATTTTTTTAATTTATGTATTTACTTTGAGAGAACGAATTTGCATGGAGGCGCAGGGTAAGGGACAGAGGGAGAGAGAGAATCCTCAAGCAGACACCTGCTGAGCAGGGAGCTGAACGCTGGGCTGGACCCCACCAACCCAAGATCATGACCTGAGCTGAAATCGAGAGTCGGACACTTAACTGACTGAGCCACCCAGGTGCCCCCACTTTTTCTTTTTTAAATTGATCTGTTTTATTGTCCCTTGATCATCTGCTTCCTCCATGCAGAACTAACACGACATTGTGGAAATGGTATAAATTCTGGAAATACACAGACCAGGTTTTATACCCTGCCCTGCCCACAAGCTGGAATGGTCACTTAATCCTGCTAAGTCTTGGCTTCTTCATGTCTGAAAAGTTACTATTTATTTCCTACCTTGAAAGGCTGTTGGTATCAGTGGGCCAATATAATATCTCCTTTATTTTCTTATTTTATCTATTTATTTATTTTTTTTTGTTTAAGGATTTTATTTATTTATTCATTAGACAGAGAGAGAAATCACAAGTAGGCAGAGAGGCAGGCAGAGGAAGAGGGGGAAGCAGGCTCCCCACTGAGCAGAGAGCCCGATGCAGGCCTCGATCCCAGGACCCTGAGATCATGACCCGAGCCGAAGGCAGAGGCCTAACCATTACACTGAGCCACCAAGGCGCCCTATTTATTTATTTTTAATTATGTTCAGTTAGCCAACGTTATTAAATGTTTATTGATCCTTAGCAAGAGTCAGGCACAGTAATGGGAACTGGGGATGATAAAAACTTATTTGAAGGCTGTGTTCTAAATATTTGATATGAAAGGACTCATGTTACTCATCCCTATTTCACAGATGAAGACACTGAGGCACAGAGGGGTTCAGCATCTTGCCCACAAAGCCAGTAAATGTTAGCCTATTATTCCTGGAGTGAAGAGTGATTATGCCACACACTGGAAGGAAAACAAAGCCTGTGCCTTCCCGGGACTCTCGTTTTGGAAGAAAGTGCAATCTGGATACTACAGGGACACAGCTTATGACAGACAAATAGATGTTTCTTTCCTTTTCTCCTTTCCATGGCTAAAAAGGAGAACCACATAAAGAGGAAAAGAAAAACTGAGCGTTTTGTTTCAACTCCTTTCCTCCTTTACTCAAATAAGCTGTTTTGTGATTACTGCTGTCATTCACCTCAATCCGTCCATCAGTGATTATCACACCTGCATGAGCCTCAGAGTCACCTGGAGGACTTGTAGAGTGTGCTGGACCACTCCCAGCATTTCTGATGCAGTCCGCGCATCAGGGTGGAGGTGGAGAATCTGCATTTTGATCAAGTTCCCCAGTGAGGCTGACTCCTCTGCTGCGGGAACACGCGTTGAGAACTGCTATCCCGGAAGAGGTGAAGCACAGTGTTCCCATTGCAGGGGTGAGGAAACTGAGCCTCAAGATGCCGAGGTCCTCACGAGGCGCTACAGCAGTGACAGGATTCGAACGCAGATCTTTCTTGACTCCTGAGCCTGTACTGTTTCTGCTATACCTGAGTAAGAGATTTAGTACCTGAGGACTTCCCCATTCCATGTCTGTGTATTTTATTCTAGAATCTCTGTTCTTGAAAGGCAAAGTGAAGGTTCCGCAAGTGGTATTTTCATTTCCAAAAGGAACAGAAGATGGTTTCTAAAAACTATTTTGCGGGCCACCTAGGTGGCTCAGTCCATTGGGCATCCGGCTCTTGGTTTCGGCTCGGGTTGTGATCTCAGAGTCATGAGATCGGGCCCCAAGTTAGGCTCCATGCTCTGCAGAGTCTGCTTGGGATTCTCTCTCTCTCCCTCTGCCCCTCCCCCTGCTCAGGCAGTCTCTCTCTCTCTCAAATAAATAAATCTTAAAAAAAATTTTTTTGTAAATGTTCTTGCCCGCCCACCAAGAATTCCTCTTCTAGAAATCTATACAAGAGAACAATCCAACATTTCAGCCCCAAATGCAAAGATGCTAAGTGTTTTAATGAAAAACTGGAATCTAAATACCCAATATTGGGGCGCCTGGGTGGCTCAGGCAGTTAAGCATCTGACTCTTGGTTTCAGCTCAGGTCATGATCTCAGGGTCATGAGATCGGGCCCACATCAGGCTCTGCGCTGGGCATAGAGCCTGCTTAAGATTCTCTCTCTCCCTCTCCCCCTCTCCCACTACTCATGCATGTGTGCTCTCAAAAAAAAAAAAAAAATTAAATACCCAATATTAAGGAACTGGTTAAATAAATCATGGTATATCGATATGATGGAGTATTATGAAGCCATTAAAAATTATTTATTTAGAATTTTTATAACATATTGAAGTAGTTATGATATAATATTAAATAAAGTAGAACACAAAATTAAATCCAATAAGTTTTCGATGTTATTAAAACACTAAAAAAAAAGACTGAGGGAAATAAGAACATTGACAACAGTTGTCTCTGCTTTTTCCACGCTTTCTACAGTGATCTTTTTAAAGCAGATAAACCATACACTTTCCTCCTACTGATAAAGCACGACGGATATTTTCAAGATCCTTCTACATTTAGTCCACTCTTGAATAACCAGGAAAAGCAAAAATGAATTTTAAAGTTAATCTTTTAATTCCAGATTACATCTCCCCAACCTTAGAATGTACACCGTTTTAAGAAAAAACAAGTGAAAAGCATTCAAATGACAATCATTATTATAAATATGAATACGAATAGAAAAGACTAGAAGGCTACCTATAAAAATGATAAAGCTGATAATTTTTGATTGGCAGAATTACAGGACTTTTAAAATCATTTTTTAACAATAATTTTTATTACATTTTCTACAATGGACATCTATTACTTCCGTAGTAAAAAGTCTTTGCTGTTTTTCTTTTTAAGAGACAACCACCAAGCAAATTACAGCGCCATCTACACAGTGGAATATCAATGGCCATTTTTTAAATGTTGTAGATTATTTAATGACATGAAAAAAAGTTTGATCTATATTAGCTGACCATACTATAAAACAGTATGCTCAGAATGATCCCATTGTTTTGTTTAAACACAACCAAAACGTCTACATATACAAAGAAAATACAATGGAAGGAAATATGCCAAAATGTTAATAGTGTTTTACCGTAGGTGGTAGATAGGCGGTAGAATTAGATATTATTCTAACTTTCTTATTTTCACTTCTGTATTTTGGCAAATGTTCCTCTGTTAAATATTATTTTTCCAGTATCAAAAAAAAAAAAAAAAAAAGCTTTTTAAAAAGTTACATTAAAACAAAAACTTACATTGTTAAATAAGAGAAAGACAGACAAAGAAATGAGCAGGAGTTATCTTAAGAGATCCTCCTTTCAAAAGGCTTCCCAGCTCCAAACCAGCTCTGATTTCTAAATTAAGCTGGCCTCCAGCATCAAGAGGGCAGTCAGCATCAATCTTTCCTCCTATTCAAGACTTAATAATGCTTGAGCGGGGCACTGGCTCCAACAGCAGAGGTCACCCCTCTTGATGGGGCCAACAACCATTGTCGGGAAGCTTTAAACAAGACCCTGGTAGAGAAGAGGGTCTAGGGTAAAAATGTAACTGCCTTCCAGGACTATGGATCTGATTACAAGTAAATATAATTTATGATCATTGATGAAAGAGACACACTATTTATGTTGCAAAGAACACACTAACTATAGAATTATATTCCCAGGCCTGGCAGAGACCTCTGAGACCATCTGAAGACAATTTCTAGGACACTGTCTTTAGGACGTTATGTAAATATTGACTAGAAACAGTAACAGAGATGTCATGCTGAGGAATCTTAGGTAAACAGTTGAAAAGCCTGGCTTCCTGTTTACACAATTTTAAGTCACTGCTGCTAGCCACAAGGTGATTCAGCATTCCAATTTAATCTAAGAATTTCTTGACTTTACGTATAATAAAAGGGACTACAAAGAACAGCTGAGATGCCACACAACACAGGAAGGAACAAAAATAAATACACAGCCATGTGTCTTCCAGCCAAAACAATGAGAAATCTATGCAATTAGACTAGCAGTTCAATCTATTTCCAAATCGCTATCCTCACTGTGACAGGCAGCAGAGTTACGCACAGACGTCAGCACCAAGACTTCCTTTTCGGGGAGCAATCCAAATTCCTGTAGAAAAGCTTCAAGGTCCACAGCAAAGAAATCTTCCCCCAGCTGGTCAGTGACACGAACAAAATTGCCGATCAATTCACCTCCCTTGTAGATCAGCAGGGCAGGAAGGGCGTTCCTGGTGAAGCGACTGCTGGCCCCAATCACCGAGCTCTTCACCCGGCAGAATTTGACAGCTGGGTACTCAGCAGCAAGGCAAATCATGCAGCCGTTCATGGCTTCGGTCCCAGGAATGCCGTCCTCATAAATATGGACCATGATGAGGGTGCTTTTCTGTTCTTTATCAATCATGTCTAAAAACCCTTCTCCGCTGGGGATCTCAAAAACCTGCTTGAACTGGGGCCCTCTGTGAAGCTGCTGCCGCATCTCCTCCATCCTCTGCTTCCGGTACTGCTGGAGAAACTCTTCATCATCTTGGTCCTCGTTCATCATGGCGAACTCCTTCAGAGTCATCTGCAGGACGACCGGCAAGTGAGCAGACGCCACACAAACCCGACTCTGCGCTCGCAGGACGCACCCGGGCTCACGGGACGCGAGGAACCCTGCTCAGTGCTCTGTATGCATGAAAGCCCACAGGACTCTTCCGAGAACCCCATCGGGAGGGAACTTTCATTGCTCCCATCTTGCAATAATAATAATAATAACCTTGAGATTTTTGACACCAGTTCAAGAAGGTACGAGCCCAGGATTCAAACTAGATTTTGTAAAACCCCAATCTTGGAACTACTGCGTTATGACGCCTTTCCACCCAAAAAGGCAGCTAGTATCACTTCATGAGCTTGGTTTTTTTTGGTCAGTCTTGACAATGGATTAATTATTTTACCCATTGTGTCATTTTTGGTAAGAAGACAACAGGATAGTAAGGAATTTTAAAAAGAACACTCACCGTTCTTGCTCTGCAACCCCCCCCCACGCACACAAAACACACAGTCACATATACTCTCTAAAACTGAATGTTGCTTTTTATTACCAGTCACAAGCTGAAATTATTTTTGCTTTTTTTAACAGCAGTTGTGGGTGTACCAATGAAGCCATAACCTCCTTTTGCCACTTGGCATCATTACATCATAAATATTTCCTCATGTTTCTAAGTATCTTTTTTTTTTTTTTTTTTTTAGAATTACTCATAATGTGCCATATTTTGCTTAATTTCCGTGTTTCTGGCATGGAGCCAGTTTCCGGCTCTGTTCTATGGCACATAATCCAGCAGGACAAGGACAGCTTCTCTCAATTGCCCCATGTGGTCATGTGATACGTTGCTTCATCTGCTCTAATCTCAGTATATGGAAGCCCTGGGAGCTGCGGGCACACTGCCCTGAAGCCAGCTTATGTTACGAAAGTATCTTCCTTCTCTTGGCCTGGTGCAGAAGACATCCTTGTGCCTCGCTCTGCCTAGTATGGCACAGAATAGAGGGTGGGCCAGGGGACAACAGCAGATCAGAATGGACATTTCTGCATCAAGGCCAGCACCATCCTTCCCCCCAGCTCCCAACTCTCCAGTCTATCTGGGCCTGCCAGAGTGGCTCTTTCTGACTGTAACTGCTCAGAAAGAGCTGTTTCTGAGCTGTTATGGTCAGAAAGTCTCATGCCCCCAAATCCTTCTCCTGCTCCACGAAAATGACTCCTCTCTCAATCCCCTTATGTGCTCCCTGATCCTGGCCAGTAATTTCCAGCCAAGAGCTGTCTGGCCATAGCCAAATGATCTCGGGCACTCCTAGACATTCATTCATCTTCAGAGGGCAGGTGGGGGGTCTAGATGGTCCTTTTGATACAGGGGAAAATGAGAGAGTCAGGGACCTAGTCCCAAATATCTTCCAGAGTATCCATTTGCTTCTACTGTGTGGCCTTATTCCACTAAATTCTCATGAACAGGCTTCCGGTGAAACAGAGCAGCATCACAAAAAGAGCAAAAAAATCTGGCTGGAGGTCCTACTTCCCATCAGCATTTACTGGTTGCACACCCTGAGTCAAGGCCCCCCCTCATCTCGAACTAACGGATGCATCATCGGTAAAACAGGGATAATGCCACCGACCTCAGAGGGTTATTCCTGGCCCAAGGTAAGGCCTCAATAAAGGACAGAAAACTCCCATTTACTGAGCACTGTTAATGGGCCAGGCTCTGCACTGGGCTTTGTACTCCGAGAGCACTGTGAGGTAGAGACGCTGACCTCACCTAACCCACGACAAGCCGGACTCAGAAGGAAGATGCATCCCCACGGGGCGCCGGTGGCCGCCCTGAGAAAAGCCTGGGGCAGGAGAGGGGCGCAGGGGGGGCTGCTAATTACCTTCGCACCGAGCTTCTCCTGCAGTGCCTCCTGCTTGTGCTGCTCCTTCTCTTCATCCAGATGGGACCTGCAGGTCATCGACAGCTTCTTGACCAGCCTTTCCATCTCCCGGCACTGCTCCTCCCTCTGCTCTGTCTCCAACTGTTTGAAGCGGCGCCAGTCATTTATCACCCCTTTTGGACCTGAGTGGGGGGTGAATGCGGAGGTGACTGAGAAGAGTGGCCAGAGGACTACGGGCCTGCTCACATGCGGCCGGAGCCTGCTCCATCAGGGGAGCACGGTGACATGCACACAGGGCAGCGTGGCTTGCCCTGATTAAATGGACGAGCTAGGGCCCCAACATCAGGAGAGGCACTAAATAAATCATGATTTAGCTACTCAGAGGAAACTAAGGTAACTCGTAGAAAGAGTGAGGTAGCTCTATGTTCCTTGCCATGGAAGATGCTCAAATATATTAGGTCCAAAAAAAAGGAGAGCAAAATGTAGAACAATATCATGGGAGGATCGTCCACTTTTTAGAAAAGGAATTATGTGTGTGTGTGTACATATGTATGGACATTTATTTATGCACACGTACCTTTGTATGTTCACAGATAAAGAACTAGAAGGAACTGGCAACAGTTAACAGAGGCTGTCTCTAGGTAGGGGGATCCAAGGGGACTAGTGGGACAGAACCACTACTTTTTTCTTTCTACATTCATACATTCTGTATCATTATCCAGATTTTTATAACAAGACTGTGGCAGGTTATTCTGTTAGTCAGGTTACCCCCAAGCCTCCCTGCCTCCTGCCATGTGATCTATAGGACCTCTTAGGGGATGAGTATATGCATTTCCTGCTCACTGATGTTGGCCTTGGCCATGTGACTTGCTTTGGCCAATGAATCCTAAGCAGAATATTTATGAGCTGTTACATGTTTTCAACAGTCCTCTCTTGCTCGCTAGACTTGGTCATGAAAAGGCACGTCCCGGTCCAGGGTTGCTCCTTCAACCCTGCGGCGGATAAATGAAGCAAGGGCAGGGCTGCTGCTGACCCACACCAGTAGCTTATAACACATTTGAGAAACACACCTTCACTATCACAAGCCACTGAGGTCTGGAGGACCTCTGTTACTGCAGGAAAAAAATCTAAAAATCTCTATGAAGAAAACTTTAAAGTTCTACCAAGAAACACAAAGAAGGATGGAAAAGCGATACCATATTCCTGACCAGGAAGACCCAACATCACAAGGGCGCCAATTAACCCTAAATTAATCTATATTCTTAATGCATTCCCATGTGTGCATGCTCCTAAATTTGTTTTGGAAAAATAAGAAAGCAAAAGTTAAGGGGCACCTGGCTGGCTGAGTCAGTAGAGCATGTGCCTCTTGACCTTGGGGTTGTGAGTTCAAGCCCCACGCTGGGTATAGAGCCTACTTAAAAAAAAAAAAAAAGCTGGGACAATGATGACAAAGAAGAGTACTGAGGTGGAACCAGCCCCACTAGATACTGAAACCTGTCACACAGTAATGAAAAACAGTGTGATACAGCACAGTGAAAGACAAGTCAACGCAAGAGACTACGAACTGCACAACTACAGGGAGGAATTCAGTACATGATAAAACTGACATTTCAAAGCAACAGAAAAAAGATGATTTATTCACTAAATGGTGTTGAAACCACTGGGTGGCAATATGAAGACAAAAAGAGGGCCCTACCACATTCCTTGCACCAAAATGAATTCCAGATGAATCAATATTCAAGTGAAAGAAAGAAAGAAAGAAAGAAATCATGAACGTACTAAGAAAAAGCATGGGAGAATCTTCTTATAATCCCGGAGTAAAGAACTTTTCGGTAAGAAACAAAAGTAAGAAAGTATAAAATAATGCTTTCAGGCACATAAAAAAAAAATGTTTTCTGCCAGGAAAAGGACATAAAATCAAAAGACAAACAACAAATTGGGAGAAATAGTTACAGCTCATATCACAGATGAGCTTCCTTACTACATAGCTCCCTAAAAAAAAAAAGACCAACCACCAAATTTTAAAAACGTGTAAAGGATAGGAAAATATCTCTTAAAGAAGCTCAACATCCCTCTTGAAAAAGATAGAAAATAAAACTACAATGAGTTACCATTTGTCATCCAGCAGGAGGCAGAGATCCCAGATTCTGATAACACAGCAGGAGGGCAAGTGTATGGGGAAAACCATACTGCTGGTTACATATAAAACAGCGCCACTTTAATGGCCACAATTTGGAAATATCAAAATGTAAAAGTGCAAATATGCCATTTCTAGGACTCTATACCACCATATAGTATGGATACCTATGACTTCTGTGATATCAAACAACTATGAATTTGAGAAGCCGGATTCAAAAGCAAGTCAGTCTGTGTTCACTGTGTGTGTTCACAGTCTGTGTATGGTGTGCACGCACGTGTGAACTGTGCACTGAAATGGCTAGAAGCACGCGCAGGGACATGATGACACGAAGACTAGGAGTGAGACTGGAATTAGAGAGAAGTGATCAGGAAATACATATTTCACAGACATTTGTTAAACCTGATCCCAGAGCTAAGGGATGTCCAGTACCTGTGTTAACGGAGATGCCTTCGCCTGCCAACTCAGCATCTGCAGGCATCGACGTGCCGGCCAGCGCACCCCTGCCTCCATCCTTGTCCTCGCGGTCGCTGTCCTCATCATCACTGCTGCTGTAATAGTACTGCAGCTTCTCCCCCAGCAACTTATCGTCCAGGGTCGTCATGGTGCCTGAAGGAGGCAATGTATCAGGCTCTTTGATGGTGTGAACCCGACAGACAACGGGCTAGGGACTCACTTATGCTAAGATCCTACTATTTTTAAGACCCGAAAACTGATTTTTTTTCATAAGCATGCCATCCATGCCATCACCCTGGGTGACCAGGTCAATCACGCTCTTTGTGCAGAAGGTAAAACTGAAGCTCAGATAAGGGAAGTTTCTTTGCCAAGAACCAGCAAATGGTGGAGCTGGGATCAGACCCCAGGGTACCCAACTCCACCAGACTGAGGATGTCAGTCACTGTCTTCCATGTACCATAGCTTGTACTAGCGTGTTGGCTTGGAGGAATCTACTTACTGACTAGAGGTTTCACCTACACATACTTTTAGGATTTCCTAATCGACTACGACTGCTGGGTAATTGTAAACTGGGTCAGAATCCTCAGGAAAAATTCCAAAGAGCAGCATCAAGAGTATGACGCTGAGTCACTGTTGGTCTAGGTCAATCACTCATCTGTCCCTTGCCTTCAACTTCCTTGAAGAGCTCAGTGACCGTGTGGATGGATGGGCTCTGAAAGCCCTACCAACTTTGGTTAAAAGAAGGGCCCTGACAAGATCCTACTAATTCCCAAGAGTTCAAAAGGCAATGGCTGGAGCCAAGACTCTGCATCAGGAGATGCCAAGGGCACCTGGGGAGAAAGGTACTGCTTAGCTCCTCAGAGGCCAGCTTGCCCTTCCAGAAGTAACGGTGACAACTTGAGTCCCTCCTCTAAGCATCGCAAACATGCTTCCTTCATTAAAGGAAGGAAGGGCCTGTCAAACTCCGTTGCAGTGTGGCTCTCCCAGGGGTTCCTGAAAGCAAGGGTGTCCAAGGTCCAGCGCAAGGTCTCCGCACCATTGACTAAGCACAGACGGACGCAGTCCGGGTTGGCGCGGGAACGAGAGACCCCAGTAGTCAGGGAATGTGCACAGAAGGCATGGCTGATGGAAAGAAAGGTGCATATACGGGGGTCTGGGGGTGAAGAGGAGCCGCGGGGGGGCCAGAACCAAACTTAAAGTGACGAGGAGCGGTCGGGACAGGATGGGCGGAGAGACCGGCCAGGGGTGCGCTCGGTGAGGGCGGGGCCTTTGAAGAGGACGCGGCTAGGGCAGGGCCCGTGGAGAGGCTCCCGGAGAAGGCGGGGCCGGCGGAGAGGGCGGGGCCCCTGAGGGGAGGAATCGGGGGTGGGGCTGAGAAAAGCGGAAGGGCTGGTGGAGGAGGCGGGGTCGCAGGGGGCGGTGAGGGTGGGGCCAGCGGAAGGGCGGCAGAGGGGCGCGCGGAACTTTTGGGAGAACCTAATGGAGGTGGGACCAGAGGAGGGGGCAGGGCATGGAATCGAGGCGGCCGTGGGGGTCGAGGGGCGCGCAGACATCACCTCCCACCCGTGTTCCATGCCCGCCGTTTCTGGCCAACTGACCTCAGTGCAGTTACCCCGCCTAGCTCAGTCCGGATCCTTTCGGGCCGGCAGCTCTGGGCACTTCGGAAGGAAGGAAGCGCTGGGTTGGAGGAAGAGAAGTGGGTCAGCGCCTTGAGCTCTAAGAGAAAAGCCGCCGGAGTCCCGACTGCGCGAACCAATGAGGCGGCCTTCCTGTGGTCGGGCAGACGCACGCTGCCCAATTAGGGAAGGCCTCCTCCGGGGCTGAGGGAGACGCTACGGGTCCTTCTTTGGGACAAAACACCTCGACGTCGGTAGTACTCTTCAATCGGCTTTGTTTTAATTTAAACGAAAAGTTACCCTGTGCGTACCTAGTTTGTAATACTAAGAAAAGTTTGTTTAGTTATCTTTGACATTTCTGAAACCATTCCACTTGTGTTTCTTATTGCTTCTTAATCACATCGCGGCCCTTAAAACAAGACAGACTCAGAGACGTTAAGTATTTTGCCCCAAAACACACAGACTTGCATTAAAAAAAAAGAAAAAAAGCCAGGACCCTGACAACGCTGGTGAATTTCTGAATTGGATCCTGGAACGGAAAAAGGACATGAACGGGACAACTGATGAAATAAGGCTTATTAACAATAATAGTGTATCAGCAGTATTGATAATTGTACTATGGTTATGTAAGATGTTAACCTTCGACTATTCAGGGTGAAGAATATAGAAATCCATGTTACTTTTGCAACTTTCAAAAAAATCTAAAATGATTTCAGACTGAGTCCTTATTAAGTGTCCAATACACAGCAATAAAGTAATTCATAGAAAGCTTTGTACAAACTGAATCATCCAAAATAACCCTAAAACAATACACTCTAAAATAGGGCTCCTAATTTGAGGGAGAGATCCTCAACTTGTGGTCCTGCAAATTGTCTGGAAATTGGTATATGTGCCCATTTTCCTAAGAAGCTGCTGGTTCAGGCTATCAAGAGTGAGAACTTCGCTCCCCAAATTTAAGAACAATTCATCCTATGGAGACCTTATGGTGACTTTTTGTGGTTTTGTTTGCAGAATGAATCATCTTAACTTAATCAGATTTGTGTGTTGAACAAGCAGCCAGCTGGAGGATGCTTGTGATCTGCCCTAGGTGACAAGCCAGAACCCAGCAACAGAGCTTCTGTAAGGCAGATTCCCCATTAATACCTGTTAAATGAATGCTAGATGAATGCATTTGCTTTTAATTCTGTTTTTCTGACATCTCCCTGTAGCAAGGATCTTCTTCATCCCTGGTGGTGCTTTGTCCTTCAAAATTCACTTTGAGGGCACCTGGGTGGCTCATTTGGTTAAAACGTTTACCTTTGGCTCAGGTCATGATCCCAGGATCCTGGGATCCACCCTCCTGGGCTTCCTGCTTAGCAGGGAGCCTGCTTCTCCCTCTCCCTCTGCTTACTTCTCTCTCTCCCTCTGCAGCTCCCCCTGGTTTGCTCTCCCACTCTCTCTCTCTTTCTCTCTCTCAAATAAATAAATAAATAAAATTTTAACAAAAAAAAAAAAAATTAATTTTTTTTTTTTTCACTTTAAATTGAAGGCTGTAATCCTCAGGGCTACCCAAGGATCCTTGTTTCCCTGGGCAGGTTACCCTCCCATTCACTGAAAGGAGCAATTCGCATCTCTTTCCTCAAATCCTCAATGCTCTCTCCCCTCTCCTGGTTCAATTTATGACCTTGGTTCTTATTTCGCCTGAAAAACACAAGCAGTCAGGAGCTGAAGACGCCTCAAAACAAACAAAACAATCAGAAGCAATCAAAAGAGAGACTTGCACTTGTGTCCACCCTCAAAACCTACCAACAACCTCCTGCATCCGTACCTATTAAATGACTCACTGCTGCAGTGGCTTCTGCTCCTCCAGCCTGGTAAAGGACTCTTCTGGCAATGACCTCCCCTCTGTCTCCCATGCAGATACAAGCTTGCTTTCTATAGCCTGCTAATATGCTTTCCCGGTTCTCATCTCCAAAAGAAGAAATCCGCTCAGATACCATTTACCACCATTCAAATTGTTAAAAATTAGAAAGTTTGATAACAGCAAGAGTATGGGTAATACATTGCAGGTGAGGTGTAAATTGATACAGCTCTTACATATGAAATACATTAGTCAGTAATGCAAAAATATATACCTTTACTCTTAATCATAGGAAACAAACTGAGGGTCCCTGGAGAGGAGGGGGGTGTGGGTGGGGATGGGTCATTGGGTGATAGACATTGAGGACGGCATGTGATATAATGAGCACTGGGTATTAGATAAGACTGATGAATCACTGAATTCTCTACCTCTGAAACTAATAGTATACTATGTGTTAATTTAAAAACTTAGGGAACAGTGAATGACTGACTAAAGTTTTCAGAAGAATCTGGCTCAAGGTATTCAATAATATAAAAAATATAAATACCTTGTAATTATATATTTGCTGTTTGAACATTAGAGAGAATCAACAAACTATAAAAAATACTTTTAAAGATTTAATATTTTTTTAGCCCAGAAATTCCACTGCTGGAAGTTCATCCTTTCAATATACTTGCATGAACATAGTATTTAGTTTAAAAAAAAAAAAAAAAGGCAAGTTGGTGGAGAGCATTACGTATTAGTTTCCTGCCTTC
The DNA here is from genome assembly GCF_902655055.1 of Lutra lutra. Lineage (NCBI taxonomy): Eukaryota > Metazoa > Chordata > Mammalia > Carnivora > Mustelidae > Lutra > Lutra lutra. The sequence goes on from NC_062290.1 coordinate 83,813,172, forward strand.
TGCATAAAAATATAGACAAATAATGTTATTTGCTTATATTTGCTCAAAGAAAAACATTAAAGAATATGTAAGAAACAGAATGGTTATCTTCGAGGGACAGAGGTGAGTAAGGACTGGAAGGCAGACTTTTTATATATAACTTTATATGTGTATGTTCTAGAGTTTAAGAATAATTTTGGAGGGTGTCTCAGTTGGTTAAGCGTCTGACTCTTGATTGTGGCTTGGGTCATATCTCAGTGTCCTGGGATCAGCCCCATGTCCCACTCTGCGCTAGGCATGGAGCCTGCTTGGAAGTCTCTCTCTTCCTCTCCCCTGGTTCCTCCCTACCCTGCTTGTGCTTCCTCTCTCAATCTCTCTCTCTCTCTTTCTCAAAAAAAAAAAAAAAAAAAAAAAATTTTTTTTCTTTGGAGTTAATACTACCTGAAATTGTCCCTTCTGGTACAGTTGTTTTTTTTTTTTTTTTTAAGGTTTATTTATTTATTTATTTGACACAGAGAGAGATCACAAGTAGGCAGAGCAGCAGGCAGAGAGAGGGGGAAGCAGGCTCCCTGCCCAGCAGAGAGCCTGATGTGGGGTCCCAGGACCCTGAGATCATGACCCGAGCTGAAGGCAGAGGCTTAACTCACTGAGCCACCCAGGCACCCCCCCTTCTGGTACAGTTTTAAGGCTGATTTTCATTTATGTCTCTTAATATATTCACTCTCGGGTATATATGACTGAGGGATATATCTAGTGGTGTCCTTGTTGGGAATATAGTTTGACATCTGTCAGGAGTATGTCTATGTGAGTTAGTTACCTAGCGATATTCAACAGGACTGCTCAACGTAGTAGAATTTGGGGATGGTTTGGACAATGACATTTCTGTCTAATAGGAATACCAGGTGTAATTTATAGTTCTTAAAGTGTTTTAGTCGTAGTGCTTTTGTTTATCCAAAGAATACATTGAAAGTATTTCTGGGGCACCTGGGTGGCTCAGTGGGTTAAGCCTCTGCCTTCAGCTCAGGTCATGATCTCAGTGTCCTGGGATCGAGCCCCACATCCGGCTCTCTGCTTTCCCCATTCTCTCTGCCTGCCTCTCTTCCTACTTGTGATCTCTGTCAAATAAATAAATAAAATAAAATAAATAAAATCTTTAAAAAAAAAGAAAAGAAAGTATTTCTTAGCGGGAAAACCGAAATACATAGCTGTTTTGTGGCTATTAAAGCATTTGCCTTTTATCAAGGGAAAATCTTGAGCCAACCGAAAAATTTACAAACGGTTATTAAACATATTTGAAGTTTTGAGGTAACTGAATGAAATTCATATAAAGATGCTTAAATGCCTTGAGGCATGATGGGTTTCAGGTCTTGCTCTAGAATTTTTCTGGATTATGATAATAAGACATAAAATGGGATTTGGTCTTCCACTGAGTTTTCCACCAAAATTTTTGTAGATTTAGAACAATTTGTCCCTGTCACTTTTTTTTTTTTTTTAAGGTTTATTTATTTACTTTAGAGGGAGTGAGGGAGAGGGAGAAAAAGAGCGCGCAGGAGAGTAAGTGCGGAGTTCGGGAGGGGCAGAGCGAGAGGGCAAGAGAAGCCTAAGCAGCTTCAGTGCTAATGGCAGAATCCAACTGGGGCAGAGGCGGGTGGGGGGGCGGGTGGGGGCTCAATCCCATGACCTTGATTGCGATTAGGACCCTGAGATCAAGACCTAAATGGAAATGCCAACTGAGGCATTGCATTTGTATTTTTTTCTATTTACTTATTTGAGATTGAGAGCACGGTGGGGCGGAGTAGAAGAGGGAAGGGACAAGCTGACTCCCAGGTGAGTGCAGAGACGCACCCTCCCATCCTCACCGCCCACCCCCGCCCCTCTCCGCACCGCCGTGCCCCAAGCCCAACCTCGAGGCAGAGCTCCATCCCCGGACCCTGAGATCTTGACCTAAGCCTAAATCAGATGCTTAAACGACTGAGCCACTTAGGAGCCCTGGGATTTTTTTCTTATAGAAGTATTAAAGGTCTAGAGACAGTTTAGAGTGACGCTAAGCGGCAAGAGGACTGTTTGGAATAACCAGTCTTTCTTATTCTTTCCTTTCTCTCTCCACCAGCCCCTTTCCTTCCTTCCCTCTTTTTTGGGGGTATGGAGCCAGTTTGTGGCAATTCAGTGTCTTTCTTGTTTAGAAATTAAGCAGCTTTTCTTCTTGTATTAATAAATATAAAATCAGGGCACCTGGGTGGCTCAGTGGGTGGAGCCTCTGCCTTCGCTCCGGTCATGATCTCAGGGTCCTGGGATGGAATCCCACATCGGGCTCTCTGTTAAGGAGGGAACCTGCTTCCTTTTCTCGCTCACTCTCTGCCTACTTGTGATCTCTGTCTCTGTCAAATAAATAATCTTAAAAAATAAATATAAAATCAATACTACTTCCTTATATAATATTTAGATACATTCTTAAGTTTCAGAAGTATTATCTTTGGTAAAGACTTTAATTTTGTTTACTAAAATTTTCTTTAGATGTTGGGTTGTCTTTAAGGAGCAATTAAATTTCTTTTCAGAGTTTTGATTAAGGCATCTGAGAAAAATCAGAAAAGCTCTTTGTTTTCATAGCATTAGTAACAGTATTATTTCTCACACTTAAGCGTAAGGAACGAAATTTCCTCTTTTTAAGAAATATTTGAGTTTTTTTTTAAATTTCATATATATTTTTAATCTCTATAAGTCATTGGAGCCCCCCTTAATTTTTGAGACATTATGGCAGATATAACCTTTATTCTGTTAATACAGTGGATTACACTGATTGGTTTTCATATGCTAAAGAAACTTTACATTCCTGAGATAAACCCAATTTGGATATGATGTATTGTACTTTTTATAAGTACATATAAGTATATAAAAGTACATAAAACTTGATTGGTCTAACAATAATTTTCCCGTGGGTTTCTCAACATGAAAACTGGTACCCTGAAGACCTCCTGCCTACATTGTCACCTGAAGGCTTCCTGTATGCACTGGCGCCAATTACCTGCACAGGTTCCTGTATAGTTCACCTGTGGTCCAGAGACTTGCTTTCTGCTGGCCAGCAACCAGTTCCAGCCTGGGAACACCAGCAAACTTCTCTGCTGTGCTGTGGGCTGAACTTCACCTTCTGCACTGAGGTCTGCACCACAGTCTTGGGAAGGGGGCCTCTTTCCAAGTATGTCCTTCCATAAGGTACCAAACGGAATTCTTCATAGGGCCCCATATGGAATTTCCTTTTATCTTACAGTCATTCATTTATTAAATCTTAATAATTCTTTACATGAAATTTCCCCTGTATGGTTTCTGTCTCCTGACTGGAGATAAAGAGGTCACTAGGTCTAGTCCACACTTAGGGGAAAGGATCACCCAGAACATGAAACAGGAGCTGGGTGGCTCTGGGAGGTCTATCAGGTTCCTGACTGTGGTCTGAGCCAAATGAAGCTTCTAAGTAATAATGACAAGAGAGAGGGTCCTGCTTCCAAGATCAGGTTACAAAAGATTGTGATTTCTTTATGGAGCCCCTTTCCCCAGTCTCTCCCCCAGTCGCAGGCTCTTCCTGTTTGCTGCTTGGATGAACCAAACCACCATACTGATTGTGAGGGGCTCAAGTGGCAAGGAACTGAGGGCAACCTTCAACGGAAAAATCGAGGCCCTCATTCCAACAGCTGGAGAGGAAATGAATCCTGCCAACAATCCAGGGAGTGGGCCTGGCAACAGACACTTCCCCAGGTGGGCGGGGAGATGACTGAGGCCCCAGCCAACACCTGTGAGACTGGAAGCACAGGACCCATTGAAGTCACACGCAGATTCCTGACACACAAAAACTGTGGGATAGTAGATGCTATTGCGTTAAGCCACTAGGTTTGGGGGTAATTTGTTAGGTGACAATAGATAACCATACTAGATAACAGTATAAGAGGTAATACAATATAGATATAGATAATAGATACAAGAGTTATTCCAATTTTTCTTTTGATTTTATATGTTTTGGAAATTGTACTTTGAAAGAATTTGTCCATTTTTAAGTTAAGACAGCCTAAGTCCAATTTATCCGTTTCTTCCAGAGGTAGCCCAAGTGCACCAATTTATTTGCTCAAAAAATATGAAACAAAAAACATATGTCCACACAAAAATACGTATACAAATGTTTATAGCAGCTTTATTTGTAAGTCAAAAATCTGAAACGACCCAAATGTTCTTCAATGGGTGAAGCAAATGGTACATTTGCTACTCAGCAATAAGAAGGAACAGACTATTAATACATGTGACAATTTGGATGGATCTCAGGGGAATGAGGCTGAGTGAAAAAAGCCAATCTCAAAAGGTTACATCCTGTATAATTTCATTTGTACAACATGCTCAAAGCAAAAAATTTATATATAGAGAGGATAGATCAGGGGTTGCCAGGGATTAGGGATGAATGAGGATAAGGGAAGGGAAGGAATATGAATGTTAAGGGGTAGCATGAGGGATCGTTGAGCAAAGATCCTTACTTTTTTGTTGTTGTCATTCAGTTCTCTTAACTTGGGAGTAGTGGTGGGTCCACAAATCTACATGTGCTAAGAGCTAGACACACACATACAGACATGCAAATGAGTGCATGTGAAGCTGATGACATTGGAATAAGGTATGTGGATCTTTACAAATGTCAGTTCCCTGGTTTTGCTATTGTACTATAGTTATGAAAGGTGCTATCATTGGGGAAACTGTGTGGAGGATGCATGGGTCCTCCAGTATTTTTGCAACTCCCTGTGAATCTATAACTACTTCAGAATATAGTTAAAAAAAAAAAAACATTTGAACTCATTGTCTCTTGGGTTAAAACATCTAGTTTAAATAGGTACCCAGGCCCCACCATGGCTCTCCATCCAGTTTCCACAGAGGTTGACTTCTGAGTAAAGACCTTAAGAAAGGGAGTATCTTGGGGCGCCTGGGTGGCTCAGTGGGTTAAAGCCTCTGCCTTCAGTTCGGGTCATGATCTCAGGGTCCTGGGATGGAGCCCCACATTGGGCTCTCTGCTCAGCAGGGAGCTTCCTCCTCTCTCTGTACCTGCCTCTCTGCCTACTTGTGATCTCTTGTCAATACATAAAACCTTAAAAAAAATTAAAAAAAAAAAAAAAGAAGGGAGTATCTCATCATGAAGATATCCACTGAGGGTGGGGAAGCATTTGTCCTTAGAGAATAATAAGCAGAAAAGCCCTACAGTGGAACCATGCCTGGTGTGGTGAGCACCTAAGTGGCTAGTGCAGCTGCAGCATAGTGAGCAAAAAACCAGAGAAGAGGCCTTGTTTTTCACTCTGATGATGATGCAGCTGAAGGGTTTTGAGCACAAGAGTGAAATAGTCAGAATTCACAGTTTAAAGGGATCACGCTAGCTGCTGAACGGAGGAAACGGCAGAAGCAGAGAGAGCCGGAGGCTCTTCAGGCTAATTCAGGTGACAGATCATTGTGGCTCAGACCTAAGTGGTGAGAAGGGGTCAAATTCGGAATGTATTTTGAAGCTAAAACTGGCAGGATTTGTTGCTGGACTAAGTGAGAGGTACAGTGATCCAGGGGGAAGTAACAGAAATGGCGGGGGCTGGGGTGTAGACTGGAGGTTTGGAGACTGTAGGAATCCCAGAAACTCTTAGTCACGTTAAGTTTGAGAAGTTTATCAGGGATCCAGACAGGGATGTTTGGCAGCCTGCTCTACCTGAAACTGTCTACAGTCCTGAGAATTACCACTCCCACCTTACAAAATCCCATCAAAGTTGACTGTATTATATTCATTCTGGTTGTATGACTCATGATCTAAATTCACGTTTTATTTGTTTCTTGTCTATGCCTCCATCTATAATGTCAGTTTCATGAAGTTAGGGACTAGTTCACTCCTGTATCCTTTAGGCCTGGTGCGTAGTAGATTCTCATTAAGCTATCTGCTGAATGTCTCTAAGAACCATACCAGCCTGAACATTTGACAGTGGATGTTATTTAGTAACTTGGATAAGATAGGTCCCAAATCCATTTTCATCCATTACAGCAGTGGTTCCCAAATTTTTTGCACATTGGAAGCACTCGGGGAGCTTTAAAGGGCAGATGCCTTGGTCCCACCCCGAGAGATGGAGAGATTGTGATTTAATCTGTCTGGGATGTGTTCTGGGCTTTGGGATTTTTTTTTTTTCATAAGATTTTATTTATTTATTTGAGAGAGAGAGATAGCAAGAGAGGGAACACAAGCAGGGGGAGTGGAAGAGGGAGAAGCAGGCTTCCTGCTAAGCAAGAAGCCTGATTCAGTACTCGATCCAGGACCCTGGGATCATGACCTGACCTGAAGGCAGACGCTTAATGACTGAGTCACCCAGACATCCCTGGGCTTTGGGATTTGGGATGTGCAAATAAGTTTGGAACCACTGCACTGCAGAATTTTCAATTAAGGTCTTTACCTTCCTCTTTGGTAAAATGAATGCTAATTACTCCAATAGGTACAATAAAGGAGATAAAATCTTCCTGGATTTTTCATCTCCTTAAGTTTCCTCTCCTTTGCCTGGATCCACTATCCCTGGTTCTTTCTCCTCTTCCTGATCGAAGTTGTCACTCCCGGGCTTACACAAGATTACAGGTCTCACAAATACAGCTCTCTTCTCAGCAATGAGGTCTGGGACTCTAGGCCAAATCTTATCTTCTGGAATGTGTAGATGTCCAATATCTTCTCTCTACAACAAATCCTGTCAATTGCTCTCTCCTGCTTCTCAGATCCACCTCTCTCACCCTCCACCCTTGGTGGGCCATGCTCTGAACACTTCTTACCAAGACTGCTGGCCTGGCTTCCCTGCCGGTCTATCTCTAGCTTTACCTCACTTTACTACTGAAGTGATCTTTTTTAAATCCCAGATTGTTCAGATCATCTAACTTCCAAGACTCCCTGTTTTTATTATGGTATTCAATGTCCTTCATAGAGATTCCTACCTACCTCATCTAGCCATGTGAATTCAGGCAAATTTGGTTTTCTCATCTATAAAATGGTGACAGTAATGGTCCTAAATTTTAATGTACCTATAGCACTTAGAACTGTCTGGAACATGTTAAGTGCTCTAAGAGTTACTTACTCCTTAAACACTCCTTCCACTATAACATGGCTAAAACAGGTTCCAACCCCCACCATCACTACCTTTGGGAAGGTAGGACAGACTTGAGTTCTGAATTCGGACTCCACTACTTTCTAGCTAGGAGGTCTTGGGCAAGTTACTTAACATCTCAGATACATAATAGGAATCATAAGATCTATAGTGAAGGACTGTTAAGATACAGAGTGGATTGCTGTGAAGGTAAAGTAGGTGCTCAGGGTGTTTTCCCTCTCTCTACCTGGTGACATATTATTCAGCCTACAAAGTCTAGAATTCTCTCTCCTGGCTCACCCCCACTACCATCTGCTCCACAGTTTCCCTTCTGAAGTTTCCATACACCCTACATTAGAACATCATTCCCTAAGCTGCATATTCAGTTTTGTCTTTACCATTTTTCACACTATGAGCTTCCAGAGGAAGGCTTCATGTTTTATTGACCTTTAACGACCAGCACAGACTGGGTCTTACAATTATCAGCTGAGTGAATGAATACAACTACTCAAGGCCAGTGAAAATGGTGTTTCGATGCACTCAGGCCATTATCTGTTCATATTCTGAGGTTCCACAGCTATGACATATTAGTTATTTATGAATTTGTCCTATTTCATTCCTCTTCTAGAGTGTGAACTGCTAGTATTATCTATGTCCTCATCTCCCATATAGAAAGTACTTTATCTGGGGACGTCTGGGTGGCTCAGATGGTTATGCGTCTGCCTTTGGCTCAGGTCATGATCCCAGGGTCCTGAGATCAAGCCTGCCTCGGGCTCCCTGCTTAGCGGAGAGTCTTCTTCTCCCTCTCCCTCTGCCACTCCTCCTGCTTGTGCTCTCTCTCTCAAATGAATAAATAAAATGTCTAAAAAAATTTAAACCAAAAAAAAAAAAAGTACTTTACCTGTATTTGAATTGAATTGACTGGCTGCATTGTAAAATATTTCAATCTCCCTAGTCTATTCATTCTTTCAGATCCTTCCCAGGCAATGTATGCATGAGGTAGGTGATTATTTATTTATTTAAAAGATTTAAAAAAAAAAGATTTATTTATTTATTTATTTGACACACACACAGAGAGAGAGAGATCACAAGATCACAATGGCAGACAGAGAGAGAGAGAGGGAAGCAGACTCCCCACTGAGCAGAGCCTGATGTGGGGCTTGATCCCAGGACCCTGAGATCATGACCTGAGACGAAGGCAGAGGCTTTAACCCACTGAGCCACCCAGGTGCCCCTATTTTAAAGATTTTTAATTTTAGGGGCATCTGGGTGGCTTAGTCGGATTAAGTATCCATCTGACTCTTGGTTTCAACTTAGGTCATGATCTCATGGGTTGTGAGCTTGAGCCCTAAATGGGGCTCTACACTCAGTGTGGAGTCTGCTTGAGATTCTCTCCCCCTGCCCCAACCTCTCAAATAATACATCTCAAAAAGAAAAAAAAAAAAAAAACCCTTTTAATTTTAAGTACAACCTACCCGCTCCTGTGGGGCTTGAACTCACAACCCCAAGATCAAGAGTCCCATGCTCTATCGACTAAGCCAGCCAGGCACCCCAAGGCAGGTGATTATTTAAATCTCAAGGAGTATCCTGGTAGCTCATTTAAGCCAAACAGTATACCAAGGATATAACTATAACTAAAATGCACCATGAACTTAATATTGACACTAAAACAACTTTTAAGGTGGACAAATAATTTTATTTTGTGCATGCAAATACATGTCAAGTACTGCAAACTTTTTCCATCAATTTTCTCTCAAACACTGAAAATCATGATGCTCTATTCTGTGAACAGCCAAAGCTAATATCTCTTCACTTCAGTGCTACAGCAAAAAACACACAGAATTCACTCTTTGCTATTCACTATCATCACAACCCTCATTGTTCCATCTCTGCCCTCCCCCCATATACAGGCCTTATAAATCCTAGCCTTCCCCCATTTAATCCTATTCCTATAGCACAAAGGGAAACATTACAATTTGGAAATTCAAATTGAAATAAATGGAATAGAATTTATTCCCATATATATTCCCCATTTCATTGTACAGAATTATTTTAAATTATAGTTTTAAATAGAAGCTGAGTATATGCCTTAAAAATGAGCATTAAATCCATCTTAGAGATGGTGCCTGCTTTTTACATGATGGGTGTACACCATCTTTAATTTCATTTACATTTCAATCGAACAATAGATTTGCAAAGAAAATGTCTAATACAGACGTAAAAATATTCACACTAGAGCTTCACAATCGGTTGTACAATTGACAAACAGGCCTCTTTTCCCAAACTTTCCAGCTAAGCAAATTTATAAAATGTAATCAATGCAACAAGAAAAACATTTCTCTTTCACTTCCAGGGAAAAGAATATGCAATAAACAGTATAAATGCAGACAGCAGTTGCTGCAAGCTAACCACGATACTCCCAAGTGGCTGTACAGTGGATATGTGCAGTACAAATAGAAGCCACATGTGTTGTATCACAACTACAGTATAATTGTTTGCCCAGCTAAGAGAATGCATGCACTTCCATGCCTTGGGTTATAAAGTGAGGCCTAATTCTCGACAGATTGATGGAATATATGCAAATGACCTTGGCTTTTGGCAGTACTAAGTGCAGCCAGTGTCTGTGTTCCACTGGTTTGAGGATATTTTTTAAATTTTTATTAAAAAAAAAAAAAGTTGCCAATTTCAGATTGGGGGGAATAACTGCTCTTGGAGTAGAAATAAGACTCCACTCAAATGTGGGGTGTTCTGATCAGTGGCCTTGACTCCTTGTATTCCCTTGCCAGCAAAGGGATACAAAGGAACTGCTAGTATAAAGGAATAACTAGCAAATGTATCCAATTTATCCAGAAAATGGGATACTCCTTGAGCGCGTTCATTTGTGTTCTGCTTGCAGAAGGGGTTCTTATGAAGGAGTTACAGTAAGTGATCCCATCAACACTCTTCAATCACTAAAACACAAGGAAAGTTCTTCCAGGAAACTAATACATAGTTGCAAGGCAACTTTTCCCTTTAACTGCTCAGTCACCAATAACTGGTGACAGTCTGCTCAGAAAATGACACAAAGAAGCTAGGGAAGAAATACTCAGATTCAAAGTTGAAATCACATGCTGAATCTGATCATTACAATTCCACTCCTGTCAACTAGACAACATGGGCTTTAACATCTAAAATGCAAGAGCAAGCTAGATGGTTTTTAAAACAATGTTTTCAAATGTTTAAATGATCCCATTTTAAATTCCTAGAAATTGCTGTGCATCCTGTAATTTTCTCCAGGCAGTATATAAAATTGGGATGTGCTTTATATACTTAGAATCAACTCAAAATTTGAGTGAAAGTGACTAGATCCATACAAATGGGATATTTCAGTTCTCGTATAGGACGTGAGGTTTCTTTTATCCTCTGTGAGAGTAAGTAACTACGAGGAAAAAATCAGTGCCACTGACCCAGTGAAGTACTACCTTCTCCGCAGACTGTAACACACAAACTCCACGCATGACGCTGGCTTACCAGATGGTACTGAAAGGAGCCACGGCAGGAAAGGCAAGGGAATCTGCTCTGCTCAGGTACCAACCAGATGAAATACATACATCACTTTTTCAGGTTTTGGAAAATGAACTGCACACTACAGAAGAGAACTACTGAGGCTACATTCACAGAATCTGAACGAGGCCCACAGCCTCCAGAGTGGGACTTAGAAACGGAAAAACAAAACCACGAAAAGTAAAACAAACACCCCACCACTTTCCCACTTTCCAGACCTCAGACTACTTTTTCCTAATTAGACCACAGGCACCATATTCAATTTAATTACCAACATCACACCTTTCCTCTCCTATTGCCTTATATACTGATTCCAAACATTTGTACATCACAACATGTTGGTAAAAGGGTCAAATGACAGGGAATGCACCCAATTTTAAAAAGTCACATCCTCGGTCTGATTTATAATTTTTTTCCCCCTCCATGACATCAGAGAGTAACTTTTTGAAGGATCAGAAAAATTGCTTTTTCTTCTAAAGGGGCAGAGAACGAATGTCTTTCCTTACGTGAAACCCACCGTGAGAAACAGAAGATGGCCACTACACAGATAAAGGATGCAATACAGAATAATCCCAACACAGAAACAATTCCTATGTTGTTAGTGAGAATGAGAGTAAGTTTTTAAGAACCGGGAGTTATTGTTTTATGGGATCACCTGCTGCAAGACAAGCATTATTTTAATATAAATGTTCTGAGACATACCAATAAGGTTGGCAGGTATATACATATACTGATGCAAATGTAATTTCACTGGACAAGTAGGCAAACACCTAAGCAGTTTATCCCAAACCCCTCCAGCAGAGCACAACCAAATTTCAAAATTTCAATTTTAAAATTAAAAAGATAAGGTTAAATACACAAGATCAATTTATGTAGTATATATTCACCCTCAGAACGTGCTGAAGATGTTTTGCGTAGTTCTGTTGCACAGAGGGTTCTTTCCCTGAGGGCACATAAGGAGCTCTCAAACTGTTAATAGGTCTCTATTTTGTAACAAAATAGCAATTTTAAAATCTTAAAAAAAAATACATTACCTTCAACATGGAAGATCTCACTATTTAAATATCCATGAAATAGACATACTGGTTTGCAAATCCTTTTTGGAAATACAAACAGCAAATAAAGTACATTGGAAGCATTTTAAATGTAATAAGCGCATATTTATAGAAGGGTTCTGATATAAATTATATAACAATCATGTTCTTGTAATATCCTAGGCTAATTTATAATGTCAGAAATAAGTTAATGTAACATGGTTTAAAACTCTTGTTCCTATTCATTTCAGGTTACAGAGCGAAATAAATAAAATGTCTTTGTAGGGATAGGGAGCACTGGCCATGGCAAAAAGGTACAGCACTAACCGAAGGAAACGAAGTCAAGGCTACTGTGCTGTTACGCTACAAACAAACATGTTCATACATCTGAATATTAAATAAATGTGTAAGATCTTCCACACTGACACCAGAATATCAAAACTACCCCTTTGTTTCTCAGGTATATTTACAACTTATCAGTCACCTTATGAGCATGTTCATTAAGACAGGTTATCAAACACCAGTATTTACTCATTCTGATCAAGAAATTTCAGGGAAATGTCAACCCTCCCGCCCCTGGAAATGTGCACAAAACTTTTTATCAAAATCTTATCTGATACAATGCTGTGGTTTTGTAAAACAACTAAATAGCTCAGACGACCAATAACATGATCCTGTTTAAGCATCTTGCTAGCAGGAAAAGCCCTTACACACAGTACACCTGGTGAAAGATCAGCTTGGCTTAAAATATTCCAGTACAATTTTCAGAGTAAACAACTTCACAGAAGTTAATTAAAAAAATAATAAAAGTCAAACTAATCTCAAAGAAACCGGGGGCGGGGGGGCGGGGGGGAAACAGAGACAAACTATAGGGAAGATCACCAGTCAGGAATGCCCAGCTTTTGTTTCTAAATGTTGACTGAAATTTAGGTTTCAGTAATATACCTCCCACAAATCTGGGGCATGGCTGGTTGAACATACTGCATACTTCCAGATGCCAGGTCCAAACACTTTTCAGTCACATTTAGCAGGGCAGAAATTATTCGTGTTTTTAAGTATGAATAAAGGTTAGCCAATGTTCTATTATTACATGGTTCATAGTCTTATTAACCTAACAGTCAGAAAACAAGGAAAATTAAACCCCAACGTGAAGTAACAATAAACAATATTTAACTAAGATATTGCAATGAACATCCAAATTAATTAGTTTAAATTTAAAAAAAAAAACAGCAATACCATCTTGTTAGTCAGTGCAAACGCTACATACAGGGTTTTCTCAAGAAAGCTGAAAGCACCTGATTCTTTTGCCAAGTCATCAGATTCAACAATGTACAGGCTTAAATCTGCATTTTAAAAAACTGCCGTTACATTAGTGCATAATTTATCAAAATTGTAAAAACGATTCTGCATAACTTAGGAGAATTTAATATCTAGTACATCAGCTGAAAGACTTAGGCACTTGGTTATATATTTAATTACTTACTTCAACAAGTAGCCTGTGTATAAATATTAACAAAGCAGAAACTATTCTTGAAAAATGGAAAATTAAAAAAAATTTCAATGCTACAGATAAAAGCACTGCACCACACTCCTACATATAATGCAGTAAAGAAAGCTAGTATATAACCCTGTAAAATTCTATGGTAAGAACGTCTAACTCCACTCTTCAAAGTAAAAAAAAAAAAAAAAGAAAGAAAGAAAAGAAAGGAAGGAAGGAAGAAGAAAGAAAGAGAGAGAGAGAAAAAGAAAAATCCATGCAAAGTCCCATGAGAAGGATAAAGCAGCTGGAATGAGATGGAAATTTCTCTCAGCAAAACATAAAATAGAAATAAATAAGTTAATTAAGTCTACTTTCACTAGATGTATCATTGTAGGATCCTGCTAGTTTAATAACTGAGTTGTTAATTTTCTATAGAAGCCATTTAAAATAGGAAATGGCTCAGTTACTGCACCGGATTGCTACAAACTCATAAAAAGCTGCTTGAAGCTTAAGTTAAATGTCCAAATTCCAATCACTTCTGGAAAGTGAACGTGTTACCCTAGTAAAGTAAATTTTCTTTTTTTTTCATAATGCTAATGCAAGAGGGCTTGAGTATCAAAGAGTCCACAGGAAATGGATGCCCCCAGTAATATCTTTTTTTAAAAAAAATATACATTATATAATATATATTATATATATAAAAAGCTAGTGTAAATGCTTCCATGGTATGGTCACAAATTTGAAAGATGAACCTCCTTTCAGCTGTTAACCATCTTCCCATTTGCAACAGGTTTTAAAAAGTCGTTTTTATCTTCAGACATAACATGAGTTTTCAGAATGAGGTTGCCAACACTGACAGACGTGGTGATGGGGAGGCAACTTGCATTGCTAATGGGCACTGGGAGTGGCTGGCTAAAGCAAGAAGTTACCGGCAGAACTGTTTTTTGCTCCTCCCTGGGAGAAAATAAATGACATTGAAAACAAATTAGCTTTAAGTGAAAACTTGAAGAATAACCATACATGCTTAATACAAGTTGTAATAAACCTTAAGAGCTCCTAGCAAAGGCATGTCTTTATCACTAAAAAGGATCAGCGCTCACTAAAAAAAGTCCCATTTTCCAAAAATCGTATTAAAGAAATTAAAATACTGGTTAATTTAAGGCCAACACACTATTAAGTTCAAGACTAACCTATATTTCTTGGCAGTAATTATATAAAATGGCAATATTAAATCCAAGAATATCTTAACATGATTTTTCAAAAGGGAAATCCTACTTCTAGGTTTTAATTCTCCATTTTGCCATCTGGAAGACTGCATACCAGACTGAGAAAGTACGGCCTGATGTTGGAGCACAGGGACAAACTTTTAACCAAACAAAAATCAAGTTTCAGGCGACTTAAATGGGCTACTTTGTTCATTCAAATTTACCTCTTCTCTCCTAAAAATCCAGACTGACCCAGTCATTGTCCTATTACATAGGGTCTTCCCCTCATAGGATAAAGCCAAAAATGCATTTAATACTGTATCTGTTTTTCTTTCAATATTCACAGACTATGTCCATTGGTGAGGAATTATCTGTCTAACACTCACAGAATCACATGGTCTTCACCTAAACTCTGTCTCTTCTGCTCCAGCGGCTCCTTTTGGTGCTGCTGGACTGGATGCCCATTTTCCACTGCTGTTCCATTCAGCAACTGATCATTTTGAGAACTGATACCAAGCTGTAGGTCCAGGATCTCCTAAGGAAATAAAACATTAATCCTTCACTATGAAAGCACTTTGTACTTTCATTTCCAATGGAATAAAGCCTCCTCAATATATAATTGTGGCACTTACTTCAATCTGTTCAGCCTGTCCATCAGGTTCATCAGTATCAAGTGCCGAAAGCTCTAACTCAATATCCCTATCAGGCTTAGTATCATTTGTATCTTCTGTATAATCACTCTGTAATTAAGAAAAATGATGACTTTATACCTTTGGAAGCTGGGGGTTCCCTTTTAGATTAAAATAGGAATCCCAAAGATTGAAATAACTGATTGAATAATAAAATAATTTGGTACTATAATTTTATTTCTATTCTGAGTTTTTAAAGCAATCATCCACCAGAAAAAGGCACACTAACATGCACTAAGTAATGGCAGAAACCAACACAACAGCAAACAGCCAATACATTAAGCATGAAGGTGGGAGGTTCGGTTTCTTTACCTCTCCATTTCTCAGTTCAATTTCCTTGCTTAGAAGATTTAAGCTAAGGTGACGGCCTTCATCCAGGGAATTCCACTTCTGTTGCATGGCCAGAGCATTGGCCTCCCGCTGAAGAAGCAGTGAGTTACTCTTGGCCTACAGTAAAGAAAAAAAAAGTAAAATTAGCTTCCAACCACCATTTTATTTTTTAAAAACTCAAAGCTGAGCAACACAGAGCCTACCTGCTGAAGTTCAATGCTCAAAAGGTCTCCAGTACTGGAATGCTTTCGATGACCAGATAAATCGGTAACAATGAATCTGTCCCTTTAAAGAGAAACACGTTTACAGTTATAAAAAAGAAACTGATGAAGCAACTAAAGCCATATGGCCATATGCCATGCATGTTTTCAGTAATGGATCAACCCTGAAAGTTTCAGTTGTTATTCCAAATGTAAATTGTTTGTTTTTTTTTTTTTTCAGAAATTTGTTATATAGCTAAAATCATCAGAGCATACTTCATGAATAACTGGGGAGGTAGGAGCTATATTCTGAGGAGAACATACAGTCTGAGAAGAGAATCCAAGAGAATTAAGAGTAACTAATTACCGTTCAATATAATGTGCTGATGATGTGGCCTCATTACCATATGAACTCCACCTTGAATCAACAGCATTGACATAAGGAACATAATCTACAGAAATGCAGAAAAAAACAATGATCACAAAAGTGAAAAATTAGTATATAAATATGAACATATATTTTTAAGAAAAGATCCCTATTTTAGGGGCGCCTGGGTGGCTCAATCGTTAAGCATCTGCCTTTGGCTCAGGTTATGATCCTAGGGTCCTAGGATGGAGCCCCACATCGGGCTCTTTGCCCGGCAAGAAGCCTGCTTCTCCCTCTCCCTGCTCATGTCCCTGCTCTCACTTTCTCTGTCAAATAAATAAAATCTTAAAAAAAAAAATCCCTATTTTATCCAACCAGCCATGTTCTCCAGGCTAAACGCTTTAATTCTGAGCTTCCTGTGATTATTAATGGAGCGAAATGTTCTGTACCTCACAAAATGAGGTTTAAAAAGCACAGTGTACCAGGACTAGTAAGGGGGATTACCTGATACACTGATAGGCTTAGTGGCACTTCCTTGGGAAGCAGTGGCCTGGACAGGATCTGTGGTATGGTAACCTGTACGTGAAGATCTGGAAATTGCACCCCATTTTGAGATGATAGGTCCATCACTGAATGGAATTATTGGGTCTTCTTCTTTTGTCCTTCTCTGGGTTTCAAATAAATGCACTCTTCTCTTAACATCTCCACTGTCCAGGTCCTACATAAATGAAAGAAAATCAATAAAGGGACTGCTAGCAATTACTTCAGTTAGTAATACAGATACAGGCTTTCAAAAGACATGTAATTAAGTTTTCTGGTAAATTTAACACTAGCTATAGATGTCAGTGGTAGTCCAACATCTATTTTAAACCACTGAACTATGCTCAAATAATTTAAACATCAAATGCAATTTATCTCAGATTTACCTAAATCTAACTCTGCTACTTAGGAGTTATATAGCAACAATATGAAGATGAAAGCACTCAATCACTCTAAAACTTGAGTCAACATGCATGATATCCTCCTGCCGCCCCCCCAAATCATACCATTAATACAGCATTTGAATTAGCAATTACATCTCTGGGCTCTGAATCGATGGCATTTATACAGGAGCCTATGGTGCCACAAGACCAGGGAGAATAGTGAGAAAGATGATCTTCTTCAAATTTTGTACCACTCACACTCTCAGAGAACTGATTAAAAAAAAAAAAGGCATAGTTAATTAGTATAAATCTTAAACTTACAAACATGTAACTCATACAAAGTAACAATTATAGAATATACAGGACTTCACAGTGAACAATTAAACCTTCAATAATTAATATAAAAACCTGTCATAAGTAACAAGTAGTATCTATATTCTTTGTGTTTACATTATTCATTAGAAGAAAAGAGAATGAATTCTTTTTTTACTGTGTCCTTTCAGTACTCATAAGAAACCCCTGACTGCTACTGTCAAAACCAATCAACAAAAAATTACAGCATGACTCAAACGTAGACCAGGTACTCCAAAAAATGAAAAAAGCAAAAGAAAACACATACACACACCACAGCCCGTAGTACCAGTTTATCATTCTCCTGAGAAGAGACCGACATTAAAAATATGGGAATATAACTGATGAACCATGCAGAATTAAATTAAAAAAAACAAAAAACCTCAAAGGCAGCTCTTTGGAATTAGAAGAAAAAGTGGGCAAATTTTAAAGAGACTGTCAGAATTATTATAGGATCAAAATATTAAAGTTGTAATGATCACTAAATCTAGTTTACTGATTATACAGATACAGAAAGCCAAGGCCAAAAAAGGTTAAATTACTTATCTGAAGTCATACTGCTAGGAAACAGTGGAGCTGCGTGTCAACAAAATACTTTTTTTTTTTTTTTTAAAGTAATCTCTACACCCAATGTGGGGCTTGAACTCACGACCCCAAGATCAAGAGTCATAGGCTCTACAGCCAGGCTCCTCAGGGAAATACTTATTTCTTAAAGCATAGTATAAAAAAGTGTAAATATATTTTTGTATGAAGCAAGTGGCAACTCTATTACACTGCTGTCAAGATGTTTAGCTGCTTTGAAGAAGTCTAAGTTTTTTTTAAAGATTTTTAAAAAAATTTATTTACTGGAGAGAAAGAACAAGTCGGGGCGGGGGGTGAAGAGAGAGAGAAACAGACTTCCCACTAAGCAGAGAGCCCAACAAGGGGCTCGCCCCCAGAACCTTGAGATCATGACCTGAGCTGAAGGTAGATGCTTAACCAACCGAGCCACCCAGGTACCCTAAAAAAGTCTAACTTTGATGAGAAATTTGGATCTAGTTTAAAAATTCAATGTTTTATTGAAATATTTATGGACAAGAAAATATGATGTCTAGGATTACTTCAAAATAAGCCAGAGGGAAGAAGGGATACAAATGAAACAAGACTGGCTGAGTATATAATTAGCGGTGATGGGTACATGGGGTTTATTATCTACTATCCTCTCTACTTTTTACGCATTTGAAATTTTTCACAGTAAAATTTTAATGAGTTTTTTATATGAGAGCCTGTAGGAATGGGAAATAAACCCAACTAGAGAAATTTCAAGAAATGATGGTTTGTTCTGCATATAGAAGTACTGAAAACCACAGGGCACACTGAATTGATCCTAGTACAAAAACTTGTTTTGTGACAAGAACAACAGTTAACAGTGATGTAAAACTGTACAAATAAAACAGTAGGCATTTCTGCACCTTTTGTAAAGTAGGGAAGAAATGCTTCTGCTAGACTAGGACTTAAATCCCAGCTACTTACAGGATGAATTTACTACCTGGACAAATTAATTTCTCTGAATAAGATTCCTTAAAAAAATACAGATTTAATACCTGCCCCCTAAGATTTTTGTGAGAATTAAATAAACATTATGTAAATGCTTAGTACAGTGCCTGGCACAAGTAGGTGCTCAATAAATGGCAGATATAAATCTTATTAATTAAAACCAGAAAAACAATGAGAACTACACTGCTGGGAAGACTTTCAGTTCTTGGTGGGAAGAGGACTGTGACTTCACGGTCTCCGGAGTCTGCCAATGCCTAACTGCAGGGCTCATTACATACTCAGTGTTCACAGAACTAAGCAGACTCAACTGCACACCAAACCACTACAAAATGGCCACCACAGCTAAGGCTGGTTTGAAGGAGTGCTCTGAGGTCAGGTGTCTGATCTGTCCTTGCAACGTCAAGTGATTAAGACCTTTCTTACATCAGTGCGAAAGTCTACACTGAATAGAGGAGAAGGTGGTGTTGGTGACTGTGTTGCCACAGGAAGAGTTGGAGAGACAAGAGCTGCTTTCTGAGTGTGGTACTGTGCCCACTGCTCTGGCTTTCTTCTTATCTGCTCCTCGCAACTGGTCTTCAAATGACCACAAGGTTCCTAAGGGGGGATAAAAGAAACAATCTTAATCATCTAGGGAGCAGTAAATAAATGTAACTATGCTCTGTGGAAATAATGTTAACAGTTTATTATATCGTCGGGACCAAAAAAAAAAGATACCGTAAGGAAGTCATCTTAGTCTGTTCACACATTTAAAGGAAAGGGTTAATATTGAGTCCAGTGATGTTAAAAGTAGTATCCGAGCACTCAGTTTTTCTGGTTTAGGGAGGTCATTTCTAACTGCATGGGATACTGAAAATAGGCCCTGCCCTTCTATTCTGGAGAGTTCTTTTTACTTTCCCATCATAGGATAGTTTCCTATCCAAGCATAACATTTATTGAGCATTAATATGTATCAGGTCCAGTTCTAAAGGCTTTGTTTTTCTGATTTAATCCTCACAACAGCCTTATGAGGTAGGTACTACTATCCCTGCTACCAAATGTGAGAAACCTGACGCAGAGAAGTCAAGCGACTTCTGTAAGTCACACAGTTCATAAGTGGAGGAGCCAGAAATCTACACCTGAGTGGTAGGACACCAAGTGTGACAGCAGGCTCTTACCCACTACACTACAGTAGCACTCTCCTATTTCCATCATCACTTACCCTTGGTAAAGGCACATTTGTCCTTGGCTCACTTGGTGGCTGACAAGCCACGGAATAATACCCATCTAATGAGTTATATCTTTCTCGCAAAGACGTCTGATAAACAGACGAGTGCATCACATCCATTGGAGGTAAAGAATTGCTTCTAATAATGTCATCTCGTTGGTACATAGGTGGGCGCCAGATGCGCCTGCTGTCGTACACAGGAGCATACATTCCAGAAGGTACTGGGGGAACTGGTCCATATGGCTGCGGAGGAGGCGGCTGGTAAGGAGAAGAGCTCATTCGATCTCGAGGGGAAAATGTACTGTAATGATCAGCATATGGCATAGAAGCAGGTGGGAGGGAGGACTCTGGAACATTACTGGACCTCACAAAGCGAGGAACACAGGGAGCCACACCAGCTGGTACTGTTGGAGGTGGTGGGTAGTACCCTTGAAAATCAGAAAAGAGGAATATTTAATGTAATCTTAGTAAAATCCAACATTTTACAAAGGTTTAAGTCTAAAGCAGCCTTGTGGGAAAAGAAAGTAAGTTCTGAACCTTACTGAATTACCCCTGCTTTAGAAAGAAATCAAGACACTACTACATGAAAATTACTGAAGTTCACTATTTTGTCAAACTGCTCCTCAAAAACCCAAGACAGAGCTATTAATAGATGGCTGGTAAGTTTCCTTCTAGGGCATCTATTGCTGCAGGCTGTGGATTAAGTAGTTAGTTACATTATTGACTCGTAACTTTTGGGGAGCAGAGATTAAAGACCTTTCAAAACCTGCGTTAAGTTATGCATTGTCTTTCCAAAATTATACCTCAGTATATATAAACCAAACATTCTGCAAACTATTTCAAAGGATTCATAAAATCCCCTGAAGTTCATTCATGGAACCTAAATCTGATGCATGGGAAGGATAATCTTAAAACTTTTGGCATGTAGAATCATCGATTCTTAGGGCAGAAAGAAAACTTAGTCCAAAGGATTATTTTCTTTTCTTTCTTTTTTTTTTTTTTTTTTTTAGTAGGCTCCATACCCAGCATGGAGCCCAACACAGGACTTGAACTCAAGACCCTGAGATCAAGACCTGAGCTGAGATCAAAAGCCAGATGCTTAACCAACTGAGCCACCCAGGCACCCCAATTAATTTCTTAATGTACATATTCTAGGTAAGTGATTCACTTGCTTATCTAAGGACAACACATATTATATTATAGTTTCTTTTTTTCTTAGAACTATCTAAAGTTACTTACCTGTCTGTGGGTACTGTGGGACTTCAAAGGGTATCTGAGTCCTTGGATCTTGAAAATACTGAATGTTTTCAGAATGCTGAGGATATACTGGTACTCTAGTTATAAATGGGCTGGATTTTGGAGGCACAGAATTCAGCTCTGTTCCAACATTAGAAGGCCCAGCTGAGGTAGCCGCTACATTACTTACAGGAGTCTTGGGTGGAGAGCCAATTTTACTGGAGAGATAATTTATCAAGAACAAAGAATAAATCACTGTCTGTAACTCTTTAGATACTTCCATAGTGAAGAATCAGGCAATGAATTTCATTGCCACCTTCCACTGCTCATTCATAGAATCATAGTAACAGATCTCATATTCTGAGAAAGGCAAAAAGAAATGCAAACAAATCTCAGGCAGTAATGTGACCCATCAATCCCTTTTTACTCATTCTTAAACAATGGATTTTTCCTAGAGGAAATTAAAAAAAAAAAAATTACTGTTCAAGAAGTTCTCAACAGGAATGATACACAGTTAACCCTTGAACAACACAGGTTTGAAATGCACAGGTCCATTTAAATACAGATTTTTTTCAATTAATGCAGTCCTGTAAATGTATTTTATGTTCTCTCTCTCTTTTTTTTTTTTTTTTACTATTTTTTTTTTTAAGTAAATGTGAAGTTCGAATTCATGACCCCAAGATCAAGAGGTGCAGCTTTTACTGACTGAGCCAGCCAGCCAGGCAGCTCTCCTTATGTTTTTTCTTTCTTTCCTTCCCTCCTTTTTTTTTTTTAAAGATTTATTTATTTATTTGACAGAAAGAGACTGACCGACCATGAGCACAAGTTGGGGGAGTTGCAGGCAGAGGGAGAAGCAGGCTCCTTGATGAGCAGGGAGCCCAGTGCAGGGCTCAATCCCAGGACCCCAAGATCATGACCTGACCCGAAGGCAGACGCTTAACTGAGTGAGCCACCCAGGGATCCCTCCTTATGTTTTCTGAATGACATTCCCTTTTCTCTGGCTAACTTTAGAGAAAGAATACAGTATATAGTACCTATAACCTACTAAATCTATGTTGATTGATTATATGTCATCAATAAGACCTCTGGCTAAAAGTAGGCTATTAATATAGTTACATTTTTGGTAAATCAAAACTTGTACCCAGAGTTTGGACTGCACAGGGGTTGACACCCCCAACCCCTATGTTGGTCAAGGGCCCACTGTAGTCCACCAGAATTCTTTGGGACAAAGAAGACAGACATATGAAACAAGGGTTGTTCTATTAAGAGCTAGGTAGACATTTTGAAGTGTAAACTCCCTAAGAAGAGGCCATTTTTTCCTTTGGCGGGGGAGGGGCAGAGAGAGAAGAAGAGAATCTCAAGCAGGCTCCAAACCCAACATGGAGCCTGACATGGGGCTCAATCTCACAACCCTGAGCTCGAGATCTGAGTCAAAATCAAGAGTTGGACGCCTAACCAACTGAGCCACCCAGAGGCCCCATTTTTGTCCATTTTGTTAACTGTTATCTCTCCAGAGTTTTGTTAACTGTTATATTTAGAAGAATTCCTGGCACCCAGTAGTTACTCAGTAATATCTCTTAAATGAAATAGTTCCTGCCACATAGTAGGTAGTCAGTAAATAACTAGTGGGTGATCAAAATGCCAATACATGGTTACCCATAAACTGAATAAATAAGATTATTATTACTACTTTTTTAACAAAGGATTTTCTTTGTTGAATCACCAAGCAATCAGCCCCAGCGGATCTCATCACGGCTTTCTTATGTCCTATTAAGAAGTCCAACTTTAGGGCACCTGGATGGGTCAGTCGGTTAAGCATCTGCCTTCAGCTCAGGTCATGATCCCAGAGTCCTGGGATCGATCGAGGTCTGCATTGGGCTCCCTGCTCAGTGGGAAGTCTGGTTTTACCCTCTCCCTCTGCCCTGTCCCCCTGCTTGTGTGCTCTCTCTCTCAAATAAATAAAAATCTTTAAAAGAAGAAAAAAAAGTCCAACTTTAGCAGAGGTTAGATATGTGGTGGCTCCAGAAAATGCACTTGTTAATGATGTAGGAATTCAGTATGCTGCATCTCAAGGAGATTAGAGGGTTTTTCTCAAACTAGAGAAACCCTTTTAAAGCTAGAATATAAACAAGGAGTATGGGCTGCCTTTAAGTCTAACACAGCAGATTAGTCTAGCAGATGTTTATTTCTATGTGTAAAATGAAGATGACTACGGAACTGTTGGGGAATAATAGTAGATACAAATTTACTGACTTACAGTTTAAAGATATTTTAGGGCTATGCTTATTCTTTGCAGTTAAATAAAGGCAACAAGGAAAATGATTAGGATTTCCTTATAGCAGTAATACACTAACTCCTATTGAGCAATTACTGAGTGCATTCCATGCACTATGCAACGAGCTTAACACAGGGTCTGGTCTTTCGATATCAAAATGTTATACACGGGACGCCTGGGTGGCTCAGTTGGTTAAGCCTCTGTTTTTGGCTCGGGTCATGGTCCCAGGGTCCTGGGATCAAGTCCCGCATCGGACTCCTTGCTCAGTGGGGAGACTGCCTCCCACTCTGCCTGCTTGTGCTTTCTCTCTCTCTCTCTGACAAATAAATAAATAAAATCTTAAAAAAAAACAAACAAACAAGCAAAAAACCCCCCAAAATGTTATACACTATAAAACTTGGCTAAGTACTTTGAAATGGCAAATTTTTAGACTTGTCAGCAAAAAGGTATCAAAATCCATGACAACATTCATAGCCTCATGAGATCCTGCAAGCTATGTGTAAAAATCAGACTTAAGGAAAATGCTAGCCTTTAGTCATCCTTCAGTCAGACAGCTAGACTCCTACAGCTGTGGCCTACAGGACTTTCAGGATTCCAGGCTCTTCTGCAGCATGCCTCTCCTGTGTACATGATTTTGCCTGTGCGGCTTCCTGTACTGAGGAGTCCTTCCTTCCCAACAATCCATGGTTTTGGAACTAGCTTAGGTCTTCTCTAAGGAGCCTTCCACAATAACTCCCTGCAGAATGGTATCCTTTTTTTGTGTGTTCTAATAATACTTGGAACACAACTCCATTATAGTACCGCTCAGAATATATTATATGGTCTGTTTACGTCTGCCTCCTAAACCACCCTGTAAGACCCATCTTAGAAGCAGGAAGTAGTATTATCTAGTTCATGTTCATTACATTTTCACCAACTGGCTGGTGTTGGGCACATGGAACATTCATAATTTCTGAATGAATAAATGACTAATTTAGATTATTTTTTAAAGTTTTTCCCCTAGTTTCATCATTTTTAAAAAACCGAGATATAATTTACCCTTTGAAGGCACACAACTTGGTGACTTCTGGTATATTCCCGAGGTTGTACAACAACCCTCACCACCATCTAATCCTGAGACACTTTCATCAGCCCTGGGAGAAATCTCTACTTGTTAGCATTCACTCCCCAGCCCCTGGCAACCACTCATCTACTTTCTGTCTCTACGGATTTGCCTCTTCTGGACAATGACATAGATGGAATTCTGTAATATATGGCCTTTTATATCTAGCTTCTTTCACTTAACATAGTTTTCAAGGTTCATTCATACTGTAGTATATACTAGGGCTTCACTCCTTTTTTATGGCTGAATACATCCCACTGTATGGTATAAAACAGTTCTACATCACCTTGCCAAAACCCTCCAAAAGCTCATTTTCTAAACACACATGTAATACAAGGCCTCCATAATCTGGTGCCAGCCTCTCAATCTAAGAATCTTATTTTAGGGGTGCCTGGATGGCTCAGTGGTTAAAGCCTCTGCCTTCAGCTCAGGTCATGATCCCAGGGTACTGGGGTCGAGCCCCACATCGGGCTCTCTGCTCCGTGGAGAGCCTGCTTCCTCCTCTCTCTCTGCCTGCCTCTCTGCCTACTTGTGATCTCTGTCTGTCAAATAAATAAATAAAATCTTAAAAAAAAAAAAAAAGAATCTTATTTTAACCAGTCCCTAACAAAACTTTCAGTTCAAAAGGCTGGTCTCTTCAAAACTCAGATTTTAAGACTCTAAAACAATACCAAAGCATGAGATTTTGGAGGTGGAAGAAACCTTTCAGATTGTTAGAAAGTTGTGAAAGTTTTTTCTTAAGGCACCAAAACCCTTTCTTACACTGAGACCCAACAATATTGGTAACAACAACAACAGATATTTATTGAGTGCTATTTGGCAGACACTGTTCAAAGCACCACACTTAAAATTCACAAATCTGCACAAACAACATATCTAGTAGTTGCTATTACTGCACAGATTTTATAGATGAGTAAACTGAGGAAGACAGATTAATTGGCCTAAGATCAAACAGCTAGAAAACAGCCGGATTTTGAACCCAGAGAGTTCGGCTGCCAAGAGTACCCTCTTAACTACATCGTTATGGAGCACAGAGAGGAACTGTTTTGACTGTAGCAGAGTCTGGAGGCTGGAAGCTCAGCATCTCACCTTGCTTAGGTTTTTACTTAGTTCCCTTTTGGCACTTCTATGACTCGACCCTAAAGTTCAAGGAAGTTTAAGTGTGAAAAGTTTAAGTGAAAAAAACCAATTCTGATCCAGCCTCTTCAGTTTATAGTCAAGGAAAACAAAACCCAGAGATGAAGTGACTTTCCAAGGCCACAGAGCTATTCAACTGCAGAGCCAGGACTAGAACTCAAATTTTTTGGTATTTAGTGCTTTCTTTAATGTGAAACATTCTGCATAAAAATTCTGATTAACTGTTTTTCCTTAGGGTAAATAAAAATATTCACGCATTTCTAAAAAACTCAAAGTAACCATTTTTACCTAATACTTACTTTTCAGTGACAGACTCTGCAGAAGGCCCAGTAGCATTCTGACCATTCGTGCCAACCTTCCCCACCTTCTTCACAGTCTCCAGAGCTCTTAACGTACTGTCAGTACTACGTGGGATTAGCTGGGAAACACTGTTTTCTGCATTTGAAATTCCGTTTGTACTTGGAACAATTTTCCCCGTTGTTTCAGAACTTCCTATGACAGAAATGACATTTCCGGCTGTGGTTGTGACAGTGTTGTTTACACCAACTTTATTTAGAAGAGGAAATGTTCTTACAGTTGCATTGATCTTTTTGTTCCTTAATCGATACCTGTTTCAAAAACAATCAAAATATCAGTGAATATTTCACTACATCTTACTCTGAAGGGAGAAAAAGTTTTCAATTAGCAATAATCATGCCTCGGATAAACCTCATTGGCTATGATACTGCCACTACGCAAAGCTTGAAGGGAGAAAAAAAGGACAATTGGAAAAGACTTTAAATAGGAGGAACAGCTTTAAAGAAGTTTCTTCAGCTAAATATCAAATACAGCGTACATCAAACTCCGCTGTGATAGCTGCCATATGAAAATATATATGCCACACATACACACATACATGTATGTGGGCACATAGTTAATATAGCAAGCACAATACACATGTATTCAAAGAAGCCTTTTGAGGGAGTAAGAAGAGATCCTTTTGAAAATTTTACATAATTGGAATATAAAGTATATTATACAAAAAATTTATTTAGCAATGCCAAATGAAATGCCAAATGAAAAGGGATGAAAAAGTTGACAAAAATTCTGATATTACCAAATTGTTGAGAGTATTATGTAAATTTTAAAAAATTATGAAACTGGGGCACCTGGGTGGCTCAGTGGATTAAAGCCTCTGCCTTCGGCTCAGGTCATGATCCTAGGGTCCTGGGATCGAGCCCTGAATCGGGCTCTCTGCTTAGCAGGGAGCCTGCCTCCCCCTCTCTCTGCCTGCCTCTCTGCCTACTTGTGATCTCTGTCAAATAAATAAATAAAACCTTTATTTATTTTTTTAAAAAGATTTTATTTATTTATTTGACAAACAGAGATCACAAGTAGACAGGCGGGCAGAGAGAGAGGAGGAAGCAGGCTCCCCACTGACAGAGAGCCAGATATGGGGCTGGATCCCAGGATCCCGGGATCACGAAACGCGCCGAAGGCAGAGGCTTTAACCCACTGAGCCACCCAGGAACCCCTAAATAAAATCTTTAAAAAAAAGTTATGAAACCAAAACTCATTCTTAAACACTGTAACAAAATATGGAAATTTAGTATTATATTTTTCAGATTAGTTTATGCCAAAAGTAAAAAAGTTATTTGAATTAAAGGCTTTTCTGATAGTAATTTCAGGGTTTTATTTATAGTAGTCAGATATAACACTCTTTTTTTTTTTTAAGATTTTATTTATTTATTTGACAGACAGAGATCACAAGCAGGCAGACAGGCAGGCAGAGAGAGAGAGGAAGGGAAGCAGGCTCCCCGCTGAGCAGAGAGCCCAATGCGGGGCTTGATCCCAGGACCCTGGGATCATGACCTGAGCTGAAGGCAGAGGCTTCAACCCACTGAGCCACCCAGGCACCCCACAGATATAACACTCTTAATATATACAGCAATCTGATCTTGAAGTCCATTTAAGAAAATTTGTTTCCACTTGTACAGTTCAAAAACTTCATTCTAATGTAGTCCTAGTCAATGTTTCCTCTAATACTTTAAAGTGAGGAACTGTTACATGAATAGAAAACGACTACACACATTTGAAGTCATAATTACATATGCCTCAATTAGTCTGATACTAATGTTATACAATCAAACATATGGTAATTAAGTATAAATAGCATTATTGATGAGCAATGCCTTCACAATAGCCTCCCTTTCAGTCCCTCAGTATCTATAAACAGCCTCATTACTCAATCCTGCTCTTCTCCCTCCTTCTCTCACTCTCTCTCTCTTTTACACACACACACACACACACACACACACACACACACACACACACACACACTCTCTGACAGGCATGTGGGAGCTCAATAAAAGCCAAGTGTCCCCAGATGAGACTGGCTGAGAGTGCAGTGACAGAACACAAAGTTTAAAAAAAAAAAAGAAGAAGAAGAGATTACAGCCAGTTTATATATGTCATCTCAGAGATTCTGGGGGGCCACTGATTATGAAGAGGGGACGAGTAAACGTCTACTTTAGAAAGGCCAACTGGTAGTGTGGAGAGGCCTGCACTTTCCTCAACATGCTCTCTGAAACCTACTCTTCATTCTTCACCTCAAAAGGTTCTTGTACAAAATACCCAGTTGCTCCTTGCTTCCCGTCTTCAAAGGACAAATCTCAGCTATCCTTAAGATTACTCTGGCAGGCAAAAAACAAAGTTGTGACTGTGACTATCTTAGAAGAGGTATAAGAAGTAAAACCTCAACTAAGGGAGGTAAAGTCAGTGACAAGTCAGGATACATACTGGATTTCTAGCAACTAGGCAGCTAAAGACTTGGACTTAGGGTCTGGACCTCACACTTGAAAAAGCTAATTGTTTCCTATTATTTTAAAATCATCTTTGAGCTCCCTGAAGTACTCACTCCCTGCCTTACCCAGCTTTGAATCCACTATCTGCCATTAATTCCTCCCTTATAAATACCTTCCACTCCCTTGGCTCACTCCCTGTGTTGAACTCACCTGCTAAAACCCTAATCTCTCATTCTGGGCCTTCTTCTCAGGAGCTGAATGCTGTGGAGAAAAACCATGCCATCACGCTTTCTAGACTCCCTTCAAAATTATGATCAATTATTTAAAATGGCCAAGCAATACATTAATACACTTCTCTACTAACCTCACTTTCTCATCTCTAACATCCTTTCCACCTCCACTCTCGACAGCTCCTCTGCTACTGATGATACCGCCTCCCACTTCACAGAGAAAATAGATGGAACCAGAGGAGAATTACTTCTTTTACCACCAATTCCAGTAAACTTCCTGCATCTGTTAACTACATTCTCCCCCAAAAAAGGGATAGAGAGCTCCTGCTCCTAACTCAGGCCAATCTTGCCGCTTGGGTTCTACCAAGGGCCCATCTCTCCACTTGAGCCCCAGATCCCAAGCCCATTTGCCTTTGAAAAAACTTCCTATAACGATCTGTTGTTCTAGTGCACCATCACTTCACTTAGGTGTCTCCTTACATGTCATATCCTCTGAGATACCTCCCCAGACCATCTTATCTAAAATATCTCCCCCTTCCCAATCGTTCCCTTTCTCCATACCTTGTGTTATTTTTCTTTACAGCATGGATCAGTACCAGGTATTATGCTTTCTATTTATATGCGTTATGTCAATCTTCTCTACTACACTGTAAGCCCCATGAGAGCAAGAATTTTTACCTTTCATACCCACATCTCTATTTTCAGCACATTATACAGTGCCTGTGCATACTAGGTGTTCAATAAATATTTGCTGCATGAATGTGGAGTAAGCCTCTAACTTCATATGGCCAAGAGAACTAACTACTGATTTTCTACCCCAAAAGCATTTCCCATCTCAGTAAAATACAGTACTTGGTTATGCAGGTCCCAAACCTCTGAGTGATTCTTGATTTTTCTCTTTTCTTTAAAGTCCATATTCAATCTATCAGTTTTATCAGCCTCACTTCTGAAATACATCCCCAATCTGACCACTTTTCATCATTTCCATTACTATGGTCCTAGGACAAAGATACCAATCTTGTGCCTGAACCATTGTAGTAGTTTAACTGGTCTCCAGCCATGCAGACACTTAGTGACATTTCTAAGACAAAATTAAAATCTCATTGTTGCAGGGTTGCTGGCTGGCTCAGTTGGTAGAAAATGAGACTAGATCTGACCAGGCTCCTGAGCTCAAGCCCCAGGTTGGGCAAAGAGCTTACTTAAAAAATAAGTAAGATTTTTAAAAAAACCTCATTGTTGCATTTGAATAAAACCCTACAATGCCTTCCAAATTCCTCACCGTGGTCCATAAAGCCAGTAAGACCTGGCCCTTGCCTACCTCTCTAATCTTATGTCATTCTTCTCGTTCTCCATCTTCCAGACACACTGGTCTTATTTGTAGTTCCCATGCATGACAAATTTGTTTCTACCTCAGACGTTCTTAAATTATGTTATCAGTAACTGAAATTGTGTTTACATGTTTACTGTTCCTCTTCCTCCACTAGAAGCACCTCAACTATTACCTAGCACTTAACAATCATTTTTATACATATTTGTTGAACTGGTTGATCCCAGACTTTTGACACTTTCCAGAATGTAGCAACTCTTGGAAACATGATTCTAATACTCTACATTCTAAGATACATTCACATAAATATTTATTTTTAGGAGATTGTTGGGAATTTACATTAAGTTTGGTTAGAGAGATGCACAGTAGTGAAAGCAGGCTGGAGTAAAATTAATTTTAAGTAAAACGAATGTTTCCTCCTGGTGTACTACGTGAAATAAGACAAAGGTTCTATAGGTAGCAACATGTATTTTTTTAGCCAATAGGATAGTGACATCTTCCACTTCCTTAATCCTTTGTACCATCCTGTTTTTTCTTCTTTTTTCACACAGCAACAAAGAATGTAAGGCTGAGTGGAAATATGAATTGTAGATTTGTTCTTTCAACATAAATATACCAAATATATGTATTAGATACTTGCTAAGTGCAAAAAATATCAAGATTAATTACCCATGGGATAATGAAGTCCACTGAAAATACAAACATGCAAATAAATAGCTGCAATATGAGAAGAGAACTGGACGTTATAAAGGATAAAGCACTACACCAGCACAGAGAAGAAAGCAACTAACTCTGCCTGGGCAGTCAAGAACTCCTCAGAAGGAAGTTGACATCTGAGTTTGATGAGGAACAGGAGCTCTCCAAATAGAAAAGAGAAAAGCATAGGATACAGAGGAACAACAAGGGAAAGACTGAAAGAATTTGTGTAGTAGTGAACGGTGACTAATGAGATGTACCTTAAAATTATAAAGACCGCAAAAGGTAGAGTAAGGCTGGAAAGCTACATTAGGACCAGATCCCACGTGATACACTAAGGAACCAATTTAGAATGTAAAGCAGAAGATGGACATGATTAGATGCTTATTTGCAAAAGAAAATCTGGGTAGCAATGAAATAGCCAGGTTGAACATAGATGCCAGGTTAAAGGCCAGTAGAGTACTAAATGGATAAATTGGGTAAACTCATGTAAAACACTAAAAATGGTACCTGACACCAAAGAGACCAGTTAATTTGGCTATAATTATTATTTTTATACTACTACTATTATAATTTCAGATGAGATAATAAAATTCTGAAGTAGGTAATGGAGATGGAGAGTAGAAAACCAGCTTAAAGAGGTGAAATGGCTTTTCAGCTGGGGCACCAGTTATGGGTGGAATGGCAATGAAATCAGTTTCTCCTCTGACCTTGTTAAATCTAAGTACTCCCAAGCAAGGTCCCCTAAAAAGTTCTACTTTAGCTAAGAAACTCTATTTCAGGTATGGGCAAGCTCAACAGATCTCCTAGAGTCTCAAAAAACAGATTGATGTAAAACTCTATACACAGAGCTGCTTAGACTGGGTGCAAACAGCAGAGGGCTCCTGCAACCTCTCTAGGCTCTTCCAGTAGGGGGAAAAAAAGAGAACCATGTTTCTTCTCTCCTTTTTAATGCACACACACGTATCATCTATCATGTTGCTGCTGCTGTAGAGCTCATTAGGTACAGGGGCCAGTGCTAGCAACTGAGGAGAGGCGACCGTAATCAACAAGACAGATACAGTCCACTGAGCTTACACTGCAACAAGGCAGACAGTCAATAGAGCAGAGGTCAGCAGGCTACCTCTTGTGGGCCAAAACTGCCTGTTCATTGTAAATAAAGTATACAGCTATACCCGTTTTATGCACTATAGTGGCTTTTTTGCTACGATGGCAGAATTGAGTGGTTGTGACAGTTCACTGTATGATCCACCAAAGTGAAAATATTTACTATCTGGACCTTGACATAGAAGATTGCCAACCACTAAAATTTGCCGATGAGCATGGCAAAGAGGAACCTGGTTTAGTATGTAATATTGGGAAGATCCCCCCAAAGAGTGAAAGATAAGCTAGGTGAAAGAAAAGCTCCAAAGGCAAGGCCCCAAGGAACAGCATGACATAGAAGACCTGAGGTGGGAAGGAGCATTCTGCATTCCAGAGACTGACAGAAGGAAAGCGTGGTCTGAGTACAGAATACAATTTGGGAGCACTGTGATGAGATCAGAAAGATGGTAGATGATGATGATGCAGGGCCCACAATCTAGATTTTATAACTTGATCCACAGGATAATGAGAAACCCCTGCTTCTCATTATTTGCAATGAGCTTAATATATAAAGTTCTCCTTGTTTTGTGGGGAATGATGGGTTTGGGGGTAGGCAACAACAGCTGTAAGATGACTAGTTAGGAGGCAATGGCAGACTGAGAAAAGGGGATGATAACTTGGACTATAAGGCTGGAAAGAAGAGTTCAGAAATGAACACCCAGGCAGGAGCTGAACTGACTCGTTGACGAAGATAAGTAGGTGAGAGAAAGGTGACAAAGATGGTGTCTTTAACAAGGCATGTGTAGCTGGCTGGACAGGGTACCCCAAGGGAGAGCAGAATGAAAGGTGGGAGAGGATATATGGGAGGAGAAAATTAGCTCAACTTGAGCTTAAAGTGTCTAAAAACAAGAGATGTCCATTAAGAGTTGGTACACATGTTGATTCAATAGAAAGGCTGGAACCAATTTTTGGCAAGATCTCAATGATGAATGTTTTGGTTAAGAAACAGAACAACAGGGGTCGCCTGGGTGGCTCAGTTGGTTAAGCAGCTGCCTTCGGCTCAGGTCATGATCCCAGCGTCCTGGGATCGAGTCCCACATCGGGTTCCTTGCTCATCAGGGAGCCTGCTTCTCCCTCTGCCTCTGCCTGCCATTCTGTCTGCCTGTGCTTGCTCTCTCTCCCTCTCTCTCTCTGACAAATAAATAAATAAAATCTTAAAAAAAAAAAAAAAGAAACAGAACAACAGGGGCACCTGAGTGGCTCAGTTGGTTAAGTGTTCACCGTCAACTCAGATCATGATCTCAGGGTTCTGGGACCTGGCCCACGATGGGCTCCCTGCTCAGGGGGAGGGGAATGGGACAACAACAACTACTGCTTCTTCTGTTCCTCCCTTTGCCCTTCTCCCCAGCTCATGCTCTCTCTCTCTCAAATAAATAAAATCTTTAAAAAAACAAAAACAAAACAAAACAAAAAAACAAAAAAAAAACCCCAGGAACTTGGACAATACATATGCTAAAGAGACCAAAAGCCATAAAAAGAAAATGTATCTGCTGTACTGTTTTACCTGTGACTTTGCTTCAGTTGAACCTGAGCAAAAGTAAGACTGCATGGAGGGGTGTTTTTGTTTCTTTTTTTTTTAATTTTTAATTTTTTATAAACATGTATTTTTATCCCCAGGGGTACAGGTCTGTGAATCGCCAGGTTTACATACTTCACAGCACTCACCATAGCACATACCCTCCCCAATGTCCACAACCCCACCCCCCTCCCAAGCCCCCTCCCCCCAGCAACCCTCAGTTTGTTTTGTGAGATTAAGAGTCACTTGGAGGGGTGTTTTTGTTCTGCACAGGTGCTTAGCAAAAACATGGATTCCAGCAAAATAATGGTCTAAAGTATGACCCTTGAATAAGGTTCTAAATCACTTATCATGTTATTCTTGCTCCCAAAAGCGAAAAGGTACAGTTTCAAAAGAAAAGATTATCTTGCAATCTAAGGAACTCTACAATGAATCACATCTGCGAAACCCACCATAAACTTTAAGACTAAACAGGACACTTTCATAATGACCCCAAATTAAACCCATCTGAAAAAGAATTTTCATAACTTACTTTTCAAGCTCTTCCTGAGAATGGGCAAAAGTACAGTTTGTTCCTCGGGGACACCCTCCTTGTTGACGCAGATCTCGGCACATGCTAGTCTTGTATTTGCTGTTTGGTTGAGGCTACAAAAAAGAAAATTGGTGTGTGGAAAAGTGAGGACTCTTGGAATTTCAGAATTTTGTGATTAACCGCTTTAGTTCTTTTTCAGGTTAGAGAGGTTATTCTTGTGCTGAAACAACTGCCATTCCACCATTTCCCATTAGGCATTATATAGGGTAACTCTGAACTGCTGTTTTAAATATTCCTTCTGAGGAGTATCTGAACCTGGTTCAAATGTTATGTCTATTTATTTGTCAGGCAATACAATGCCCACAAAAATAAAAGATTTTCTCCTCAATTCATTGCTGTCTTAAAATGATACCAAAACAAATGATTTAAAAAGCATTTAAAGGCCATAAGCTTTGTCCACTTAAACTTTCCCAGAAGAGGTAGAATACGATTTCCACTGAAAGTGAAAATTTATGAAACCAAATTATTTGTCAGCTTGAGGGTACAACTTTCTTCTTAGGCTTGGAGCTATTTAAGTTCATAAAGACAATGAGGCAAAATGTAAGAATCTCATCAGAACTGCATCAAAATTTAAGATGGCTTTGTTAATTCTGCAACCTTAATGACGATGAAACATTTATCTGGCAGTTAATGTTTGAATATTACAATGTTTTCCAATAGAATAAGGATAAAAGAGTGAAAAGATGACTTTTGAGAAGATTTGATCCCAGCTCTGTCACTTACTGCCACCAGGACCTTAGATTTGTTATTTTACCTCTTTAAACTTCAGCTTAGGAATAGCAATTATCTTGCAGGTGGCTGTGAGGATTAGAGATCATATAAATAAAATATCAAATATAGGAACTTGGCTCACAGTGATGTAATAAATGGGCATCATTATTAGAATAAAAGATTATACTTTAACTCCTTCTAAAGTACATTGCAAATATTTTAAAAATTCAAACTCCACACATTTACAAACAGATTTATTTGTATGAGAGCAATCGAGAAAAAAAGTAACAATTTCCCTAAGTTAGAGAAGAATTAGGCAAAATGTCTGGAAAGAATCATTGATCTTACTCCGTCAAAAACACTGACAGTGAACTCATGTTCAAGATACTCTCCCAATGGTTGCTATGCTAGGAATTATTTGTCAGGTATATTAAAACTTGAGTTTCTCCCAAAAGAACAGATAAGAGAAACCTAAAAGAGCACAGTCATGTAAGAAGTCCATTAACTGGGACGCCTGGGTGGCTCAGTTGGTTGAGCAGCTGCCTTCGGCTCAGGTCATGATCCCAGCGTCCTGGGATCGAGTCCCGCATCGGGCTCCTTGCTCAGCAGGGAGCCTGCTTCTCCCTCTGCCTCTGTCTGCCATTCTGTCTGCCTGCACTCGCTCTCTCTCCCTCTCTCTCTGACAAATAAATAAAATCTTAAAAAAAAAAAAAAAAAAAGAAGTCCATTAACTGAAAAGCTTGTTCAAGATGTTCAGGATGAACCTCTGTTAGAGGCAACAGCTGTCAGAAGTGCAATGTATGTGCTTACCTGAGGTGTCTCATGGCCTTTTCTACTATAATTTTGTATGAAGTCCACAAGGCCATGAACCACTGTTTTAACAGCTACCATTGCATTTTCTAGCTGCTCCCAAGTTGGCGAAACAGCATCTAAAATAAGCCGTCAAGGGGATGGGGGGGAAGAATTTGTTAGCAGCAATTCTCTTGTGTTATTTACCTCAAGGGTAGAAAAAGTGTAAGCAACTGAATATTTTTTCACATACCTGGATTAGGGTCTATGTTTGCAAGAAGTTCTAAATGAGGCCTCAGTCTATTTAAGTTAGCTGGGTCACCCGTCCGTTGCAAAACAATTGTTAATTCCTGGACGCTCTTTGCAAATGATTCTGGAGACTGCAGCTACCAAACAGAAAACAGGATGGCTTTTACTCTGCTCGTGACACATCTGTATTCAAGTACTTTATTCAGTCAACATACTAAACAGGTTTTCAAGTGTCTTCAGATTCCATAGTAGGAGTATCAATGATGAATGAAATTTTCACCTCAGAATCTGCCCTATGAAATTCATCATTAGACACTTAGAAAACTTACTTATTATAAGCCATATTCGCTCTCTGGGGTCAAAACACAAATTAACCACAGACTCTGAAAGCCAGGCTGCTTTTATGCTACTACCCTGTATGTGCTTCCCCGTTGCCTCCTGTCACTTATTTTGAAAGTTAAAAAAATAATAAAAAGAAATAAAGAAAATAATATAGAGTCAGATATTTAAAAACATAGGACTCTCCCAACTAGTTGTGTCTTTAGTTCCTTTAGAACACTGGAATGCGGGGCGCCTGGGTGGCTCGTGGGTTAAAGCCTCTGCCTTCGGCTCAGGTCAGGATCTCAGGGTCTTGGGATCGAGCCCCGCATCGGGCTCTCTGCTCAGCAGGGAGCCTGCTTCCTCCTCTCTCTCTGCCTGCCTCTCTGCCTGCTTGTGATCTCTGTCTGCCAAATAAATAAATAAAATTAAAAGAAAAATAAAAGATTTAAAAAAAAAATAAAAAGAACACTGGAATGCTCTTCTAAGTAAGAGCAAGGATATAAAACAAACATCACTAATTTCACAAACCTTATCAATGATAGACTGCATGTGTGATTTATGTGCCAAGTCACCATACAGAAGGGAGGACCACTGCTCGGGTGAAATACGGAGTCCTGCTTCCATAGCAATATGAACAATTTGGGCATCATGTTCTCTGCGTAATGCTTCATAACTCCGAAATTCTTCCTTTAGCTGCATCAGGGAAGAGTCTTCATCCCTTTTGGTAACCTAAACGATAAAACGGAGAACAAAAGGCCATCAGAATTGGTCTGCTCTCCCTGCTTCTCCAAAGAATTTTTTGTGGGGAGAGTAGAGATACCAGATACCAAACAAAAGAAGGTGAAATGAAGAGAATACCCTCATCACAAATTCTTTTTGGAATGAAGCAGAACTTACATAATCCAGCACACAGTTTTGATTTCTGTCAATGAACGCAGGAGCTGATAGAGAAGACACTTCTAAATAGAAAATTATAGTATACATGCTATTATAATGCTCCATGGCAACATAAAGGAGATGCAATTAAATCTGACTTGGGGGAGAAGGAAGGGATAAGAGAGAAGGCTTTCCCCACTTGAAGGCTACGTAAACTGAGTCTTGACGAACGAATAGGAGTTTCCAGGTAAGAAACAGAATCCTAACAACAGTAGCAAGTGGTGAAACAGAAAAGTGAAAGAGCAAAGCACACAGAATTGAAGGCTATGATAGAGTCTAGAGAAGAATCAGAGAGCCTTAAAAACTGTGGTGAGAAGTTTATATATTACACTGAAGGGAATGGGAGGCCACTGAGGACTTTTAAGCAGAGGAATGACAAATCACTCCAGCCAATGGGTAGACATATATTAGCACTGTCATGTGACGATTACGAAATCTCCTATCAGGGCACGTGGGTGGCTCAGTTGGTTAAGCGTCTGCGGGCAGCTCAGGTCATATCCCCTAGTCCCAGATCGACCCCCACATTGGGCTCCCTGCTCAGTAGTGAGTCTGCTTCTCCCTTTGTCTCTCACCCCTCTCGTGTTCTCACTCTCTCAAATAAACAAAATCTTTGGAGGGAAAAAAAAGAAATTTTCTATCAACACAAAAATGATCATTAGGGGGTTCCTGGGTGGCTCAGTGGGTTAAAGCCTCTGCCTCCGGCTCGGGTCTTGATCCCGGGGTCCTGGGATCGAGCCCCACATCAGGCTCTCTGCTCAGCGGAGAGCCTGCTTCCTCCTCTCTCTCTCTGCCTGCCTGTCTGCCTACTTGTGATCTCTGTCAAATAAATAAATAAAATCTTTTAAAAAAATGATCATTAGGATATTTATACAGCCTTAATTTATACCTGACTTAAGTAATTTAAAAAACATAAATTCAAAAGCTTACAGTTTCACATACCCTACTGAAATGGTCTAATTCTCTAAACATGCAAATGTATAACTAGATAATTTCCATGATAAATGATATCATTTATCTAAAACTTGCATAATGAAATTTGAAACTTGGCTAGGATTCAGAATACCTAGGAGTAGTACAGACTCTGAAACTCAGTCTGGACAAATCATTTAAACTGTTCAAAATCATGATTTTCTCAGTGGCAAAATGAAAATACCTCCAAACCACCTCACTGGCTGTTTCTGTTGCTCTCACATGAGACAAAAATAATATGACCCCAAGAATATAAAGATGGGAAAATCAAGTTATCATCTGAGAATTAACAGTATCAGTTCAAAATCTCTTTGGGAATATGTAATTACATTATAGAAAAGTATGGGACACCCAAAATTCTAAACAACACAATCATAGGTATAATTTAAGAGAGAGCAGAGTATATAACGTAGAAGTCATAAAAATCTATATTCTACCCTAACTTACTTAAAGAAACACTGAGGAAACAAAAAGAATTATCAACCTAAAAAATAGAAGAAAGAAGCCCAAGCATCAGACGACAACTACCATATAGGCTACAGGGTGCCTAGTAGGCAGCCTAAGCACCTATTCACATGAGTAGTAAAGACAGACCCAAGTGGCTAACAGAGCTGGTCAAATTAAAGTTCTCACTACCATGCATCAAAATCACCTGTGAAGGGGCGCCTGGGTGGCTCAGTGGGTTAAAGCCTCTGCCTTCGGCTCAGGTCATGATCCCAGGGTCCTGGGATCGAGCCCCGCATCGGGCTCTCTGCTCAGTGGGGAGCCTGCTTCCTCCTCTCTCTCTCTCTCTGCCTGCCTCTCTGCCTACCTGTGATCTCTGTCTGTCAAATAAATAAATAAAATCTTAAAAAAAAAAAAATCACCTGTGAAGCATTAAAAACTTCAATTTCAGGTAATCACAATTCCTGGCTTTGAAGACCACAAATTTAAAAAGTATGCATGAGGGGCACCTGGGTGGCTCAGTGGGTTAAGCCGCTGCCTTCGGCTCAGGTCATGATCTCAGGGTCCTGGGATCGAGTCCCACATCGGGCTCTCTGCTCAGCAAGAAGCCTGCTTCCCTCTCTCTCTCTCTCTCTCTGCCTTCCTCTCCGTCTACTTGTGATCTCTGTCAAATAAATAAATAAAATCTTTAAAAAGTATGCATGAATGCTCAAGTCCCACATCAGATACACCAAATCAGAATATATCTGCTGATGGGACCAGGAATGTATACTTTTAAAAACCCCATAGATAATTCTGATGCAGATCATCAGCTGGGATTCACTGCACCAAATGTTGGAATCAGTAACTCCCCTTCCCCTTGTGCTGATTCCATGCTACTCAATCAAAGGCGTGATACTCTTTGGCAGGAAAATATCTACAATATGATGATTTAAGTCATGTGAGAGCTGCACTTCTCATTACAAATTAATAAAACTAATCATCCGTTGTGCGTGACCTTGGTAAGGGTGTTCTGTTCCTGAGGAAAG
The DNA here is from genome assembly GCF_902655055.1 of Lutra lutra. Classification (NCBI taxonomy): domain Eukaryota; kingdom Metazoa; phylum Chordata; class Mammalia; order Carnivora; family Mustelidae; genus Lutra; species Lutra lutra. Next base: position 83,852,609 of record NC_062290.1, read on the forward strand.
ATTCTACTGTATGCACCCACAAAGTTCACATCTCTAAGCCTAAAAAATCAAGGAAAGAGCTTTGACAATGGTGATTTTACTAGAGTAAATGACACCCGAGAGAAGCCTTTTGGCAGTCCAGTCAGTATGGTATCTTTTTATTAATCTAAACACTGCTTCAACATTTTAAACTAGGGGTGAGTGAGGATGAAATGAGAGCATAAAATTGAAATCACTTTCTATACCAGTGTTATTCAAATGTCAGATATTCGTAGCAACTGTAGATGTATGACTATCATAAACCACAAATCAGTATGATTCCTATGAGAGAAAAAACACATTAAGTCACGAATACACAGTGTGAGAACCTAGTCAGTCACTTCAGGATGATAAATGATGTCTGTAATTTGGTTGCTTAGCCAAAAGCATAATATGTGAGGAACCAGGGATTCATTTCTATTGCTGCCCGTAAAGACATAAAATCAAGTACTGTAACTGTCAAGGAGATAGTGTCCAAGCCTCATTAATGGAGATAAGTGAGTTCATTTGAACATATTTCCATCAGCAATTACCTGTTATTTCAAACTAAGCAATCTGCTGAAAAAACTTTTTTCTGTCTCTACTGTTTTCACTCTTGGACTGTAAAACCAGCAAAATAGCTTTGGCTTTTGAATTTTGATGTTTTACTTTTACAAAAGCCAACGGACCTTTGCAATTCCAAGTCTTCGGGCCTTTCTTAAGATCCAGCCAGCAACCCCTACTCTTATAACTCGCAGAAACTTCCAAGGATTCAGCCTACTTTCCACCACTCTCGATACCTGTAATCACCCACAAGTCTATAAGACAATGCGACCACATTTCTAAATATCTTGGGGTTTTTCCGTCTTCTTCACCAAAACAAAACATACCCAAAAAAATCACACCTCCTAAATGCAGAGTGGGGCATGTACCTCAACTTTTCACTCTCTTGTCCTGAAGGCAACATTATAGGCCATCTTCAGATTAAAGGCCATAATCTAATAACAAGGAATAAAATAAAAATAGTAACAGGAAATGGAAACATTTACCAACCTTTTACGTATTTTTACAGAGTTTTTCCTTTTAAGATGGGAAATTCATTTGAATTAGACTTCTTTAGCCTACATTCATTATTCTGAGAGTCAAGTTTACCAAACTACTTCCTTACGCTCTGGCTTGTGTTACTGACACCTTCACCTCTGTTTATGCTCAAGAGGCAGTATCATAGATGCAAGCAATGCAGAAGGAAAACAGTTTCCTTTCAACTCTTGGAAGCATTCTGCATTCCTGGAGCCTCTAGACCAGGTTAACGCCCATTTTAGAAAGCCTCTGTCTCATACACAGGCATGGACTGTCTAGATCATAGTTTGCTACTTACCTTGAAACATGAAGCTCGATACAGTAGTTGCACAACATGACCAATACTTGTTTTTGATGCCTGAGGAAATCTTGGTTCTAGTCTTTGCACAACAAAAAGTACCAGTACTTTCCTTGAGAGAGCAGAACCATCTTCTAATGCTAGCAATACCAGCTTCAAGGCCTCTTCTTGCATAGCTAGAAGAAACATGAATTCACAATAAATAAGAAACCCTGCAGATCACATCTGTCAGTTTTTTGGGGGGATATTAGCTTCATGGGCGTCCATTATCCACAGTCTGTATTTCATTAGCACAAAAAGAGGACATCATGCATTAAAAAATGCAGTTTACTTAAAAAGCAATCAAACAAAATATAATTTCTACTAAACAACCATTTAGAACATAAGTCAACAGAACTTAAAACTTATCTGCAGGTATTTAATAATCAACTAGATAATAATAATGTTATAGTGCAAAGAAACAATCCTCATTTACAAAATACCTAGAAATACTCTGACATACTAAATAACATATAAAGGATACATAGTAGCTTTATGGTAAATGGTAATTTTTCTTTGATGCTTGAGACTGTTACTTTGCCTGACAATTTTGCACATGATATTACCTTGCAGATGCAATACCTAAAGAAGGTATTAATTTATGTTGTTTTCCAGCCAGGGATATATATAGTATAATCTGAATCTAATCTAATCATGAGGGAATATCAGACAAACTCAAATTAAGAAACTTTTAATAAAATAACTGCCTGTTATTTCAGGGCAGTTGTGGGGCTCAGCTCTTTAAGCATCTGTCTACCTATGGCTCAGGTCATGATCCTAGGTCCTAGAATCAGGCCCCACGTAAGGCTCCTGGCCTAGTGGGGAGCCTGCTTCTCCCTCTTCACCCGCTTATGCACTCTCTCTAACAAATAAATATAATCTTAAAAAAAAATAATATCTGTATTCTTCAAGAATACCAACATCAGACAAAGAAGGGCTGAAGAATGGTTCCAGATTAAGGAAGACTAAAAAGAGATGATAAATAAATAGAATAAATGATCTTGGACTGGAATGTATTCTGGAAGAAAATAAATTCCATTAAAGACATTTGTGGAATAATTGAAAAAATGGGAATACAAACTAGATTTTAGTATGGCATGTAAGTTAAATTTTCTTAATTTGATGAACATACTGTTGTTAATTAGTACCCTTGTTTTTAGGAAATACATTGAAGTATAAAGGGATAACGGGGCACTGAGATATGCAACCTGTTCTCAAATGCTCAGAAAAGAGGATAAGGGCAAACAACAAAGTAAATAAAATATTAAAAACTAGTGAATGTGGATAAAGAGTATACAGGATGGGAGGTGGGTAGGGCAAGGGTGGTTGGGTTCTAGACATTGGGGAAGGTTATGTGCTATGGTGAGTGCTATGAAATGTGTAAACCTGGTGATTCACAGACCTGTACCCCTGGGGCTAATAATACATTATATGTTTATAAAAAAATAAAAAATTATAAAATTTTTTAAAAAGTATACAGGAATTCTCTGCATTACTCTTGCAACTTCTGGGTAAATCTGAAATTATTTTAAAATTAGAAGTTAAAAGTGTGTTGGTTCTCAATTAAAACAGTGGAACTTCAAAGCCGAGGGCTCATCTACAATATGGATTAAAAATCAAACCCTTGAGACCAGTTGGTTAAGCAGCTGCCTCCAGCTCAGGTCATGATCCCAGGGTCCTGGGATCGAGTCCCTCATCAGGCTCCTTGCTCAGCAGGGAGCCTGCTTCTCTCTCTGCCTCTGCCTGTCACTCTGCCTGCTTATGCTCTCGCTCTCTGACAAATAAAATCTTAAAAAAAAAAATCGAACTCTTTTACAAGGGAGGCAATAAGGTCAAGTTTCATAACTAGTTAGCAGCAAAACTGTACTTGCACCAAGGACTTTTTAAAAAAAACTGAGGTAAACTTTAGACAGAATTAACTGTTTTAGAGTATACAATTCACATGAACAACCATCAGGTCTATCTAAGAAACCTACAGCCATTACACAGTCATTCCCCATAGCCTCTACCCCCAGCCTCTGATAACCACTAGCCTGTAGTCTGAGTCTATAGATTTACTTTTGTGGATACTGTAAATACATGGAATCATAGAATATGGGACCTTTTTTCTGGCTTCTTTCACTTAACATAGTATTATTGAAATTCACCTACATTGTAGCATGTATCGATTTTAATTATTTTTTAATTTTTATGCTGACTTTACATAGAAATGAAAATATTTTATGTGTTTCAATTCTTTCTGTGGCTGAATAATATTCTATTTGTGTTCAAAGCACATCTGGCCATCCATTCATCAGCTGACGCACGTGTGGATTGCTTCTACCTTTGGACCACTGTGACAAATGCTGCTGTGAACACTGGTGTACAAGTATTAGCTTGAATCCATTTTCAGTTCTTTGGGATATATACACAAGGAGTGGGATTGCTGGGTCATAAGGTAACTCTGAGTATATGAGGAACTGTGAAATTGTTTTTCACAGAGGCAGCACCCTTCTGCTTCCCAAGTTTCACCCACATCCTCACCACCATTCTTTGCATTTTTTTAGACTACGGCAAACCTAGCTGATGTGAAGTAGTATCTCATTGTGATTTTGATTTGCAGTTCCTTAATGACTAATGATGCTGAGAATCTTTTCAAGTGCTTTTTGGCCATGTTTGTACCTTCTCTGGAGAAATGTCTGTTCATGCCCTTGGTCCATTTTTTATATTGTGTTGTCTTTTTGTTGTTGAGTGGTAGAACAAAGGATATTTGATACCCAGTGTAGTGGTCCTTGGGTCAGGTAAATAATTATGAGGAAATATCCAAAGGCAGTATTCTTAAATTACATATAAATGTAGATTTTTAAAATTATTTTTTCAACGTAACTTTGTATTATGGAAAATTTTCAACATACATAAAAGATCACATGAACCCGTAAGATAGCTGTTGCCAGTTCTTAACCACTTTTCCAGTTGGCTTTGGCTGGAGTGTTTTGATGTAAATCCCACACAACATAGTACTTCACCCTTAAATAATTCATTATATATTTCTAACATGTAAGGACTTCATAAAAAATTATATACCATTATCAATTTTTAAAAAGTAATATATAGCCTTACTATCATCTAATATCCAGTCCACGTTGAATTTTTTCCCACTGTCTCAAAAAACTTCTTATAGTTGCCTTCTTTAGTAAGTATCCAAATAAAGTCCATATTGTTTTTGTTAATATGCCTTTAGGCTTAAAGAATATATATCTATACTAGCTTTCCACTATCCTTCACCTTCCCATTTAAGAGAAAACACAGTTTTTCTCTGAATTTTTTGAAGAAACAATCATTTTTCTAAACAATTCCCAACATTCTTGACTTGGCTAATTTTGTGCTTATAGTATTTCTAAGTATATTCATTTAACCTCCTTATTTCATGTAAACTATAGGCTTGATTAGATTCAGAATGAGTTTTTGTTTTTTGAGGTTTTGTTAGTTTTTCTGCCAAGCTCACTTATTATTCCCTATATTACATAATATTACATAAGGAGACACTTAAGGCCGAGTTATCTCACTTTTAGCAATGTTAGTAGGTTTAGTAATGATCACTGGGTTCAGGCCTCATGCATCTATAGTAAATTTTCCAAGCAACCTTACATCTAATGTGTTTTTTTTTTTTTTTAAGATTTTATTCATTAAAAAAAAAAAAAAAAAGATTTTATTCATTTATTTGACAGAGAGAGATCACAAGTAGGCAGAGAGGCAGGCAGAGAGAGAGAGGAGGAAGCAGGCTCCCTGCCAAGCAGAGAGCCCGATGCGGGACTAGATCCCAGGACCCTGAGATCATGACCTGAGCTGAAGGCAGAGGCTTAACCCACTGAGCCACCCAGGCACCCTTACATCTAATGGTTTTAACAGCCACTAATAATTCTTATGTAGACCCACTAATTCATCTGAGGTTGTAAATGTGTGCTTTTTCTAATTTTGACACTTTTTTTCTAAATTTATTAGCTGGAATTTTGCTAAATGAGGAAGCTACACTCAACACCCTGAGAAACTGTCCTTGAAAACAGTTTGTAAAGGAAAGGCAGAAAAAATATGCTTGACTTTTATTCTACTCTTGCAATTTCTAGAATAATGTGTTGGCATTATTTAGCAACTGCCAAAGATAACCAATTAATTTTTCCTATACCACCATTACAAGATCATGGGTTTCCACATATTTCCATATGTTTTTAAAACATAAAACATGTTTCTATGTTTTAATCCATTATATTCATTATTCATTTTGATGTTCAAACTGTACCACTCATATACAGTGGAAGCCCTAAATCTGACAAGATGCCAATGATCTTTGATAGCATTTTGTTTTTTAGCCCAAGTATTCCCAGGTTCAACTTGTACTTCCCTACCCTAGAACTGGAATATGGCATTTAACTAAAGACTAGAGAGCCGTGCTTCTTTTTAGTGGGCAATGGTATTTATTAAGGGTCACAATCCGTGTGCTACAGCTAAGCCCTTTCAGTGGACAGATCTAGGGAATAGGCATTTTTAGAGAAGGAAAAGTAAATGAGTCTATACTTACACTGACAATTCAAATTTAAGATGAAAGGGTTTTTATATAAATTCTTTGATTTCATACTTTTTAAAAAAAGATTTTATTTGAGAGACCGAGCAGAGTGAGAGCGAGAGAGAGAGAGAGAGCGCGCGCATGAACGGGGGTGGAGGACCAGAGTGAGGAGAAGCTGACGGGGGCTCGACCCCTGGACACTGGGATTGTGATCTGAGCTGGCAAACTCCCAACTGAGCCACCCAGGTGCCCTGATTTCACACTTGTATCTTTTCCTTTATTTTTATTATTTTTTTTTTAAAGACTTTATTTATTTGACAGAGAGAGATCACAAGTAGGCAGAGAGGCAGGCAGAGAGAGGGGGAAGCAGGCTCCCTGCTGAGCAGAGAGCCCGATGATGTGGGGGCTTGATCCCAGGACCCTGGGATCATGACCTGAGCTGAAGGCAAAGGCTTAACCCACTGAGCCACCCAGGCGCCCCATATTGTTTCCTTTAAATGCTGAAAATCTTGGTTCCTGATGGCATTAACATAATTACTTACTTGATTTATGCTATTGTGTACCTGAATATACCTTAGGATTATACATCCCACTAAGAATATAAAAATCAAAAACACTGTGTTCCAAAGTCACCTGCAGTAATTCACTCCAGATGAATATGCAACCAATTTAATGTATGTTTCAGCTTTTTTATTTTTAGGTATTGTTTTGTCTTACTCTTTTTTTTTTTTTTTTTTTTTTTTTAAAGATTTTATTTATTTATTTGACAGAGAGAGATCACAAGCAGGCAGAGAGGCAGGCAGAGAGAGAGGAGGAAGCAGGCTCCCTGCTGAGCAGAGAGCCCGATGCGGGGCTCGATCCCAGGACACCGAGATCATGACCCGAGCCGAAGGCAGCGGCTTAACCCACTGAGCCACCCAGGCGCCCCTGTCTTACTCTTTTTAATTAAATTTTTAAAATTCATTTTTCCTACAGATTGTTTTATAATTACATAAAACATGTACATGAGTCCCAAGTATAAAATACGGTACACGGAGAAAGGTCTAGTTCTGTCCTGCTTTCCCTTGATTCCTTCTTCCTCTATATACGTTTATTACTTCTAAATTTCTCCTACCACTGTTTCCTTTGGAAAATACAAACAAAAGCAGACAATGGTTGTTTCTCTTTCCCTTTCTTAGATAAAAAATACTATATTAAGCACACTATTCTGCACTTTGCTGTTCTTGTTTTTAAAGATTTTATGTATTTATCTGACAGAGAGACTGAAAGAGCACTAGCAGGGGGAGCAGCACAGGGAAGGGGGAAACAGGCTCCCCACTGAACAGGGAGCCTGATCCCAGCATCTGGACCACCCAGGTGCACCTGTTTTTTTGGTTTGTTTTTTTTCCGAAGTAAACTCTACACCCAACATGGAGCTTGAACTCATGACCCTAAGATCAAGAGTCCCATGCTCTACTAACTGAGCCAATCAGGCACCCCTTTTGCTTTTTTTTTTTTTTTTAAACTTAATGTATATAGAGATCACATCCTAGCAAAACATATACATTGTCCTCATTCCTTTCAACAGCTGCAGAGTACTCCACTGGAAGGATATACCAGTTTATTAAATACATCTTTTCTTCATAGACATTCAGGTTGCTTCCAGATGTTTGCTATTACAAATAGTACTTTGTAACTATGCATTCTAGGGGCGCCTGGCTGGCTTAGTCACAAGACCACACAACTCTTTACCTCAGGGTTGTGAAGCTGAGCCCCACGATGGGTGTAAAGATTACTTAAATAAAAAATAAAAAATAAAAAAAACAAAAAACTATGCATTCCATATTTTTTGTTGTATCTTTGGCAAAGATTTGTAGAAATGGAACTGTCAGGCCAAAGAATAAGTGCATATGTGATTTTGGTAGAAACTGTGGAATACCTCTTTTTAACATGTGTACCACTTAGTACTGCCACCATTATTGGATGAAAGTACCTATTTTCCCACAGCCCTGACAACAAAATATACTGTCAAACTTTGAATTCTACCAATCTGATACATGAGAGATGGTCAATATAATTTTCATGAATATTTCTCTTGCTATATATGAGAAACACTGAGTATATTTTGTATGTTTGAGGGCCATTTATATTACTTTTTCTCATCCATGTTGTTTATATCTTTTGCCAATTTTTCAATTGGGTGGCTGATATCTTTTGGAGTTTTTAGAAGTACTTTACATATTAGTTATATTAGTCCTTTGTGATAGAATACAAACATTTTTCTAAGTTTGTCATTTTTTTTACTTTGCTGATATTTTCTGTGATTCAATTTAAAAAATATTCAGTCGGGGTGCCTGAGTGGCTCAGTCGTTAAGTGTCTGCCTTCGGCTCAGGTTGTGATCCTGGGGTCCTGGGATAGAGCCCCACATCAGGCTCCCTGCTTGGTGGGAAGCCTGTTTCTCCCTTCCCCACTCCCCCTACTTGTGTTAGCTCTCTCGCTGTATCTCTCTCTGTCATATAAATAAAATCTTAGAAAAAATATTTAGTCATGTATCAGTCTTTTCTGTTACTGCTTCTGGATTTGGAGTAAAATATAGTGTTTCCTGGGGCGCCTGGGTGGCTCAGTGGGTTGAAGCCTCTGCCTTCGGCTTAGGTCGCCATCCCAGGGTCCTGGGATGGAGCCCCACATCTGGCTCCCTGCTCAGCAGGGAGCCTGCCTCCCTCTCTCTCTTTCTCTGCCTGCCTCTGCCTATGTGTGTTCTCTGTCAAATAAATAAATAAAATCTTTAAAAAAAAATAGTGTTTCCTATATTAACTTATAGAGGAATTCACTCTTGTATTCTTTATTAGTTGTATGATATATTTTTAAATAACTAATATTTATGACCTACTTGGAATTTAAGTAGCTATGGTGTATAAGAAATATATCCAATTTTATCTTTTTCCACATCTATTCAGTTGTCCCATGTCACTTACTGAAAGTTTCCGTCACACACACTCACACACAAAATTCTACCTGACTAAAGTTCTAAATCAGAAAGGTAAAACAATAAAGCTTCTAAAAGGTAACAGAGAAGTGTACTTCATTCATAACCTTGGTATAGATTAAGATTTTTTAAGTAGAATGTAGATGGTAATAACTATGAAGGCATCATCCCCAGTGGTTCTTATTATTTTTTTGTTTGTAATTTCTGTTTTCCAATTTTTAAAGACAATTTTAAAATTTCTTTCATTAAAAATCTGTATATGTGTATAATCTTTGGCCTCTCTAACTCCGTTCTTTAAATTATAAAAGTGGATCTGTGTCACTTCTTTTTAAGGCTGCTAAATACTAAATGAGAAATTTATTCTAAGATGTTACAGCACTATCACATAGATTATGATCACAAAAACTGATTTATCTCTAATTATGTCAAGATATGTAAAAATAAAGATGGGCTGAGTCTGGGGATTCTTAGCTAACTCTAGGAATTGTCATCCTCTTCCCCTGATAGCCAGTAAGAGAGATAAGATAGTGATCTATCTTACCTGGCCCCAGAAACTGGCATCCTCGAGCCCTGACAGCAGCCCACAGGTTGGCAGACAATTGCTGGGGATTCTGGTGCTGTAATATGAGTTCTGTTACAGTTCTTTCTCCAAGTGAACGGGCTGCTCGCATCGCTCTGACACGACCTTCTTCCTCCACCAGTTGACAGTTTACAAGTGTCACCAGTTTCCTTTGCATTGGACGGCTCAGTGCACTCTGGTTCAAACTAGCTACACCTTTAAGAGAAAGGAAAGAAAGTTTTTTCAATTAAATAAGACAAGTTAATTTTCGTTATCCATACTTAACTATGAAGCCATATTTTGTAATGAGTCCTTCTACTGTTTTAACAAGTGTGTCCTGAATCTATTTATTACTATTCTGTGGTAACAGGAGTCTAATTTGCAATTACTTCAAATTTTATTTAGGTATCCTGTCCTCTGAATTGTATGTGACCCTCAAGAGAGTACTTTGGATTTAGTTAGTCTGTTCTCCATCCAGTTAATTAATGAAAACTTTAATCAAAAGTATGATTAATAACAGCTCTAACTTTATTGTATACGTGACATTTAGAAATACAAATTAATAGCAAGCTCTTAGATCGTAATCCCTTTTCCTGAGGATATGCTCCAGCAATTCTTTCCTCTCTCCTGTATCATCACTTCTTCCCTTTCCATTTGACTGCTCCCATCAGCACAGAGTAAACACAAGCAGACTGTTATTTCATTCATTTAAAAATAAGTAAATCTTTTTATTCATCCATCTTTGCCTGACTCTGCCCCATTTCTTTCTTCTCTTTTATACCAAATTCTCTAGTATTGTCTATATTCACTATCTCCAAATTCCTTGCTTCACAATATTTAAAACCTATTCCAATCAAGTTGTTGCTACTATCACTTCATCAAAACTGCCTGTTCATGACAATTACCTCTACTCTGCTAAGTCAATGGTCAATTCTCAGTCCTTTACCTTACTTCACCTTCAGCCCTCAACACAGATGATCCTCCTAATTCCTTTAAACACTTTCTTTACTTGGCTGTAAATACTACCTGTATGTTAAGGACTCCCAAAGATAGTTTCTATACCTCATTCCTTAACATATATCCATTGGTTACTCAATAGCATCCAAATGAAGATTTGACACCAAACATAACATGACTAAAACTGGTGATCTTCCCATCTAAACTTGATCTATCTTCAGTATTCCTTGTCTAGGTTGATGGTAATCTCTTTTTCTAGGTGCTCAGACCCCAAAGCCCAGGAGTCATCTTTGATTCTGCTCTTTCTCTCACGCCCCACACACCATAATTCAGGAAATCCTCTTGATTCTACCTTCAAAATATATTCACGCCATTCACTTCTAACTACCTCCACTGCTACTCTTGGCCCATTAGCCTATAAGCCAATACCCTGCTCCCCTTTACACTCACCCTCACCCTTTCACACCGCATTCTCAACAAAGCAGCTACACAGAGCCTAGGATTGTGTCACTCCTCTGCTTAAAACCCTAGAATGAATCCCCAGTTTCACTTGGAGTAAAAGTTCAAATATTTAAAATGGCTTGCAAGTCTACACGTTATCTGGTCTTACTACTTCCTTTCATCTATGTCCTACTGCTCTCCCCTTAACACACACTACTCCAGGCACACTCTCCTATTATTGTTCTTTGAAAATACTAGGCATGCCTTGGGGACTTTACTACTGCCTCTCTGGAAAAGTCCTTTTTTTTTTTTCCTTTCAAGATTTATTTATTTATTTGAGAGAGAAAGAATACAGGGGAGAGAGAATCCTAAGCGGACACTATGCTGAGCACAGAGCCCGACATGGGGCTCCATCTCAGGACCCTGAGATCATGACCTGAACCAAAACCAAGAGCCGGACACTTAACTGACTGTGCCACTCAGGTGCCCCATCTTTACTGCCTCTCTGGAACACTCTTTTCCCAGGAACCTACTTGCCTATCTCACCTCTTTCATCTCAAGTTTAGAAGCTAACTTCTTAAAGCACCTTCTGTAAAACTTCAATCTGGCCTTATCCCCTCACCCGGACATTTCTGATCCCTCTAAATATATTTTTACTTTCATAATGATTATCAATCATAACATACTAAGTAATTTTTATTATGTTTACCATTTATTATACTTTTTCCCTTTTCTAAAATGTAAGCGCTATAATGGCAAGCATTTTTTTTTATGCAAGCATTTTTATTCATATAAGCCAAATACAAAAATACTGCCCAGCACTTAGTACATGCTTGTTAGGTATCTTTTCAATAAATGAATGACTGAATTAATGAGGTAGATAGGCTGTTTCTCAAGGAAATCACTATGTCCTCAGTATTCAACAGCATAAAGCACAGAGCAGGTATAAAATAAATACTTGATTGATTCATCTATGATGTGTGGGTCACTACATATGCAGTGATGAACAAATCAGAATTCTGTTTCTGTCACAACACTTAAAATAATTTATTGCACTTATATGCCTATCTCCCTCAACAGACTGTGGGCTCTGTGAAGGCAGGGACCCTAACCACAGCAAGTGCTCAATAAAATTGAATGAATGATTGAATGAATACATGAAATTGTCTTAGTATGACTTATCAAAATTAATATTCTGCTACAGCACTATTACTTTAATGAATGGGAACTGTAGAAATCTCAATATGTAGTGTCTGATGAATTCTTAAAATAGTAACAATACCGGTTATTTTCAGAAAATGATATAATGTTCTCCATCAGAAAGTTTTCCAAGAATTGTCCAAACTTTTTTAAAACTCAAAATTAGGGGCGCCTGGGGGGCTCAGTTGGTTAAGCATCTGCCCTCAACTCAGGTCATGATCTCAGGGTCCTGGGATTGAGCCCCGCATCTGGCTCTCTGCTCAGCAGGGAGCCTGCTTCTCCCTTTCCCTCTGCCTGCTGCTCTGCCTACTTGTGCTCTCCCTCTGTCAAATAAATAAATAAATAAATAAATAAATATCTTTAAAACAAAACAAAACTCAAAATTATTTAATAAGGTATCAACATTAAGTCTTTCAAAGAAAATGTATTACCAAATCCTGCTCACCAGTAAAAAGACTTTTTTTTTTTTTTAAAGATTTTTATTTATTTATTTATTTGATAGACAGAGATCACAAGCAGGCAGAGAGGCAGGCAGAGAGACAGGAGGAAGCAGGCTCCCTGCTGAGCAGAGAGCCCGATGCGGGACTCGATCCCAGGACTCCGAGATCACGACCTGAGCCGAAGGCAGCGGCTTAACCCACTGAGCCACCCAGGCGCCCCAGTAAAAAGACTTTTTATGAACTTACCTTTACCTCCACTTAGTGGTTTCAAGTAGAGTGCCAAATCCTCAACACATTTCTTTGCAACCTCATAGTGTTTATTCTCACCTAGATTACTTAACTTTATTGACTGATGATCTGGTACCTAAAAACAAAGAAAAATCGATGAAATACATTCATCCAGCTCATGGAACTATTATTTACATATTTGATAATAATCTTGGTGAATATAAAATTATAATACAGAGACAATACATCAAAGTAGCTTAAGCAAAATTAAAGCAGAACACCTAGCCAAACTGCCTTCCAAGAAGAACCAAGGTGACAATACTTAATAGCAGGGACTCAGTGTATTAATAAATGGAAAAAGCAGCAGGTAGTTAATATTGTATTAATATTAATTTCTTTGGCACCTGGGTGGCTCAGTTGGTTAAGCAACTGCCTTCAGCTCACGATCCTGGAGTCCCAGGACTGAGTCCTGCATCGGGCTCCCTGCTCAGCAGGGAGTCTGCTTTTCCCTCTCTCTCTGCCCTTCGCCCCTCTCATGGTCTCTCTCTCACTCTGAAATCAGTAAATACAATCTTTAAAAAATATATTAAATTTCTTAAGCTTGATAACTATGCTATAATTTTGACAGATGTTAACATTAGGGGAAATTGCAGAAAGTTATACAGGCTCTCTGTACACTATTTTTTGTAACTTTTAAAAAAGTATTTCAAAATAACTAGGAAAAAAGTACTTAGCACCCTCTCACTATATAATTTACTTATTACATTTATTGATAATGGTCTGTCCCCTTTTTGTAGAATAGAAGCAACACAAGACACAGTATTTTTTTTTTTTTTAAAGTAGGCTCCATGCCCAGCATGGAACTCAGTGTGGGGCTTAAATTCACAACTCTGAGATCAAGACCTGAGCTGAAATCAATAGTCAGATGCTCAACTGACTGAGCCACCCAGGAGCCCCAAGACACAGTATTTTTTTTTTTTTAAGATTCTATTTATTTATTTGACAGACAGAGATCACAAGTAGGCAGAGAGGTAGGCAGAGAGTGAGGAAGGGAAGCAGGCTCCCTGCTGAGTAGAGAGCCCAATGTAGGGCTTGATCCCAGGACCCTGGATCATGACCGGAGCTAAAGGCAGAGGCTTTAACCCACTGAGCCATCCAGGCACCCTCAAAACACAGTATTCTTAATGAAAGGTCAAAACTTGGGCATCAACTACAGCTCTGCCACTTCTATGAGTGATCTTGAGTAAATTACTTAAGAGCTCCAACTCATGGTTTTCCTATATGAAATATGGAGATAAAAATCTCTATTTCATATTGCCACTATGAAAATTCATTTTAATCCAACAAATATTGGTATTTGTGGAGTACTTTAACATGTTCCAAGCACAGTTTTGGGCATTAGGCATCTATCAGTAAGCAAAACAGTTAAAATTTCTTGCCCTTGTAGAGCTTACATTCTCATGAAGAGAGGATGGAGCCAATAGATCAAAAAACATAATAAATAAATAGGTAGTATGATAGAAACTGGTCAGTAAAAATTACACGGCAAGGAAAAGGGGGATCAGGAGTGCTGGAGAGGAGCTGCAATTTTAACAGGGGTGGTCAGGATAGGCTTCCTTGGGAATCATGACATTTGAATAAAGACTTGAAAAAGGAGAGGTAACAAACATTCTAGGAAAAGATAACAGAAGCTACAAAATCCCTCAGTAGGTACTTTTAACAATTTAACAATGGGCTAGGAAGCAATATAGCTTAAGCAGAAAGACTGAAGTCTATGGTAGTCGTAGGTGGGGCTTTAAAGGTAACAGAAATCACACTGTATAGGCCTGTAGGCGATTAAGGACCAACTGACAGGACATTTATAAATGATAAAACATAATACCTGACCTATATAGCAGGCACTAAATAAATGGTAGATGGCTAGTATTATTACCAAGAGTCTACGGTATTCATGGATCTAAGATGCCACTGTTTACAAAACGCACTGTTATTTTACATGCCATTAAGAAAAATTGTTGCCAATTATGACATACTATTGATTATAGATGCATCTTGATTTCACAGTGTCTAACTGAATTATGAACATTGAAAAGAAATAGGTTTTAAAATAAAAACTTCAAATATCAAGATACTAAAAGAATGGAATATTTTTAATTCACTGAATTTTCCAAGAAGTGATTAATCAGAAAAGTCCTTACTTTCTTGCTTTAATATATAGTGCATGATGTACAGAATTTCATCTTCTTCCTCACCTGTAAAATGGGGATAATAACTACCTGAAGAGCTAATGGAAAGAATTAGTAATAATAGATGTTGAATACTTACTATCATACCTAACATAAAGCAAGCCCTTATTAAATGGAAAGTATTTTAAGTCTAGGGTCTTGGTCTGATTCAGTAAAAAGATTATAAACAAGAAATACTAATTTTATAACACATGAGCATAAAAACTGTGCAGAATTTGTTACTGATATTCCAGAAACTGTTTTTCTATATATACATCCCTAAATAGACCTTATTTTCTCATTTGTAATATCATCCTAAAAGTCAAGTGAAGTTAAAAAAAAAAAAAAAGACTCTAAAACCTCCATTTGAGGGCCCTAGTTGGTTGGTACCTAGCCAAAGCTTTGATTATATTTCTTTTCATATCACGTAATGAATATGCTTATTTAAAAATGTTCCTTATTGGGGCGCCTGGGTGGCTCAGTGGGTTAAGCCGCTGCCTTCGGCTCAGGTCGTGATCTCAGGGTCCTGGGATCGAGCCCTGCATCGGGCTCTCTGCTCAGCAGGGAACCTGCTTCCTCCTCTCTCTCTGTCTGCCTCTCTGCCTGCTTGTGATCTCTGTCTGTCAAATAAATTAAAAAAAAAAAAAAAAAAAAAAGTTCCTTATCCACCAAAATCACTTATAAACATAAATTTTGACCACTGCACTGAACACAAACACATTAACTATAATGGAATTTTAAACATTATCTAAAGGAAATCTTTTGCAGAATATAATCATGACATCAGGTACACTGAATATTTTTGCGGTCTCAAGTATCACTAGACACACTTTGTACCCCCTTAATGAACAAAGTTCTCTAATTATTACATATACCAAATTAGTAAAATCTTGAAAGCTTACCTGGGCTCCAACTAACTGGAGAAGTGCGAAGTTGACAGGAAGCACATCAATGTCTGTGTTGATGGCAGTCTGGTCAAAAGGACAAGCTTTTCGGTGAAGTTTATTCAAGCAGGTCTTGCAAACAGTGTGTGAACAACCTAAACTTATGGGTTTGTGCACATTCTCATCAAATTCATTATAGCAGATTGGACAGGACAGAAATTCTGTCCATTGAGCTGCCTGCACAGGCATTGTGGAAGCTGGATGCTCGGGTTAGCAGTCTAGCAGATCATTATTTTGCTGTGTAGTGTTTTGTAAGCTGGAAATGGACAAAAGTAAGAATTAACAACATATTCATCATTCACCTTTTAAGAGTTACTGCTTAAGTCAACCATCATAGCTTTAAAATCTAAAACACTCTGAATAATTTTATATGGTTTAGATGTCTTTTTCTTTAAATCTATTTGCTGAATTTGTTAAATTTCTGAAATTTTGTCCAGAAACAATATCTAAATAGTATCCTTTTCAACTAAACATGTTTATATTGGTTGCTCAAGTTAACAGTGGACTCTCAAAACTTTTATGTATTTTTCTTAATGACCACATCAAATAAGTAGATAAACTTTCAATGTTTCACTTTTAGAATACAAACTACTTTGGACTGCTTGGGGTTTTCTGGATAGCTACTATCCCCAAACATATTAAGAAATGGTCTAAGAGTTACTGGACTTTGAAAACTATTGATCTAAAGAATATCATAGTGAGTCAAGTGTCATAGTGAGGCAAGCTACCTGCATGACCAAGTCAGACAATGTTCGACTCGGGAGCTTCATGAAAGAGGAAATCTCTGGTCAAGATTTGACTACGAGGCTAACAAAGGTACCGAAAATCAAATTATCTGAGATGATGATAGAGCAGCTTGTCAGGAAAAAAAAAAGGTGCTAACCTTAAGATACAGAAATACAGTGCCAAAGTTGAAAAAAATTGTCTTACAAATCTAGAATGTGGTTCCCTACAATACTTTTGACAAAACATATCTTTTAGTAAGATAGAGCTATAGATAAACAACCCCAAATTGTCAGGTCCAATGAGCAAGATATGGGAAGAATAAAGCAATATTCTCATCTAATAATTCTAATCAGAAAAAAAAGCAAAATATAAATTTTTATCTTTACATATGATTAAAAGGCACATGGAAAAAAATGATAAAATTCTTTTTCCTAAGATTAAAATGTTTATTCCGTGATTTATAATAAAATAAAATATTTGGTATCAAAACTATATGCACTCTAACTTGAAATCTTTAGATACCTCACTTGAACACTACATTTCACAAACTTTTTATATTTTCCAATTCAAAACTTACATAAGTCGGACAAAGGCTCTCTGGTGAACAGAAATCTAGGTATTTAGGGCAATTAAACAGCCACTACTTTATTTCCTAAGAATGTTTACCAACCCAAATATCTTAGTTCCACAGAAATTAGATGTTTAAAACCTTAGTCATACTCAAGACAGAAAAAGTATGTAAATGATGATTCTCCAATATCTCCACATCCAAATGAAGAATTCTGTTAGCCTTTATTTTGCTTCTATGTTCAACAAAAACTAAGGTTTCAAAAAATATCTTGGTAAATAAATCACAGGGCTTGTTATATTAAAAGCACCCTGTACAAATTTCTCCTCAAACAGTTCTAATGTAAAGTTCTAATATTTTTATTTTTAAACTAGCAAAATCTTGCAAGTTATACTTAATTTTATACCTTTTACCTTATACCCTTACATTGCCACATCTAGTAATGCCATCAATCTTAAACCTGATTAATCTGCTTCCAACTTCAGAGATGAGCACTGAACAGGTGAACATACCACTTCTTTAAACTATTTAACATTTGAAATGTTCCGTTTTCCAGGTTGTAGAATTATACAAGGAAAAGGCCTCTGAGGAAGAAGGCATTTTATCTTGAATCTACTACTGAAAGCCCTAATGTAGTTAATAACCTGAACTGATACATTATTTATCAAAACAAGACACTGCATCTATTTTTTCATAATGGCCACCTGTTTGGAAATGCTATAATTTTGTGGGTTATGGTATCACAGACACTGGGTAACAGGACACTAGTAGAAAACAATTTTCCTTATTTCATTTTCCAAGATCATCCTAAAAAACTTTACATTAGTAAATGAGTAGGGGGTGGGAGAAGCCATTTAAGTTTGAACTAAACATAAAAATGCTATCTTTCATATTTTCTTTCACCTGTTAGTTTTCAAGTGTTTCATACTACTCCAGAATATAATTAATAGTTTTATGTTATAATATCCCACATGTGTTTCCAGGTCTACAAACACCAGATACTGTAATATAATTAATGCTGAGAAGTTTGACTTCTAGTAGAAACTGAACTAATACCTTTAAAAAAAAAAAAAAAGAAAGAAAAATTCTGCCAAAACTTGTCAGTAATTCTGCCAAATTCTCCTGCTATGTGTCAGAGTCTAACTTTCTGACAGGAAAATATGTACTGAATTCTCCTTATATAAGTCATAAGGAAAAGTTTGATTTTTTAAAATGTGTTTTCTTCAGTACCATTATTAATAAATTCTAGATTCCTCAATTAAGATAAAGAGAAGATAAAATTTTATCTAAAACACAGAAGTAGCTTATATAGTCCACCGAAATTTTAAATTCACGATAGCAAAAGTGACTTTCATTTCTTTTTTTTTTTGTCTTTCATTTCTTTAAAAAAGGTACTTCATAAACATTTACCTAGGAAGTATTTTTATAACCCAAAATGATAAATAGCTTATTGTCTTTATAATTTAACAATCATCTACATGAACCATAGCAAGCAAAGAATATATACTGATGTATAAGACTTCCAGATTTATACTAATAATTCCATAGTAACTTACTTGACTCTATGGAAGTCTAAATTGCTAATAACACTTAGAGTTAAGAGTCAAATATCAAACTTGAAGATACTCCCAAAACATCTCAAAGTGAGATAAAATGGGTTAAAAAGTCAAAACTCAAAACAAACAAAAAGCCCACAACTCTAAATACGTAAAGAGACTATTTAGGAAAACCATTCTAATTAAATTACTTGAATTAACTAAGTAACTTTCAGTTACTTGTTAGTAAAATTGAAGAAGAACAGCAATATAGAGAAGAGAAGAAACATTCCATTACAGTGCGACCTTAAAAAGATTTTCCTGAAGTAATTTTCCAGGCTGTAAGTTCCCTGTTATGAATACTAACTTGTAAAATAGAAAGAGTAATTAATAGGCTTCTCTTATATGATGCAAATTATACATTGCTTTATTATGAGCAAGCTGCATACCAGCTAAGTACTCTCAATTTTTGTTATTAGTCCACCATGACATTATGCAGCCAGTTCTGGACTATGCCACCTGATTTTAAAATGCCAGAATAAAGCTTATAATTCCTTCACTACTGTATAATAAAAAGTATCTAGTATTTTACAATTCTCTTCATAAAAATGTAAACATTAGGGCTCAAGTCTGTTAAGACATTCATTGTTTTCATTTTCTTTCATCTACGTGAGGAATTTAAGCTACTGAAAAGTACTGAGAAGTACTTCTCAATTCAGAAACCTTACAAATAATTAGTTTAGACTTCAAAAATTATATTTAAAGCATCAGGTACAAATGAGACCTTAGCCTATAAAACAGCAAACAAAACCAATGGAAATAATGTACAAACTCTAAAACTCCGCACTCAAACATACTAAAGGGACTGGAGGAAAAAGGAATTGAAGTACAGTTTTAAAGACTGCTATTATAAGTGACTTTAGTATAAGTTAGCAAAGTATAAGACTCAACTTTTTCTTAAATTCACACTGAGACCGAACTCAGTTTTTTATTTTATTTTTTAAAGATTTTATTTATTTATTTGTCAGTGAGAGAGAGACAGAGAGCAAAAGCAGGGGGAGTGGCAGGCAGAGGGAGAAGGAGAAGCAGGCTCCCGGCAAAGTAGGGGGAGCCCAATGTAGGACTCCATCCCAGCATCCTGGGATCATGATCTGAGCCAAAGGCAGACAGACTTTAACTGACTGAGCCACCAGGGCATCCCATAAACTCAGTTTTTTAATCAGTATAAGATTTAACTTCTCATGTCTTCTAGTATAACACAAATACAATCATTTTCTATTTTAATTAGCATATCCAATAAAGATTTGCTTTAGTGATGACAAGACAGGAACAATACTTATTTTTGAGACAGAACTTACTCACCTCTGCCTATCACTAAGCCACTTGAGAACTTTATCCTTCATATTACCCAAGTCATTAGTCTTTTGATTACTCTGATTGCAAGATGATACTCTGTCAGGAAATTTTTGGTTTTCAAGTGCTTACTTTTATTCAGGTAATTTACTTCTCAGAAGAGCAGTGTTGTTTTAAACAGTGCTATCTAGGGGCACCTGGGTGGCTCAGTTGGTTAAGCAACTGCCTTCGTCTCAGGTCATGATCCCCAGGTCCTGGGATCAAGTCCCACATCGGGCTCCCCGACTCTGCGGGAAGCCTTCTTCTCCTTCTCCCTGTCTGCCACTCCCCCTGCTTGTGCTCTCATTCTCTCTCTGTCAAAGAAATAAAATTTTTAAAAATAATAATAAAATGAACAGTGCTGTCTAATAGAAACACAATGTGAGCTACAAGTAATTTAAAGTTTTCTAGTAGTCATTAAAAAAGGGAAAACAGGGGCGTCTGGGTGGCTCAGTGGGTTGGGCCGCTGCCTTCGGCTCAGGTCACGATCTCCGAGTCCTGGGATCGAGTCCCGCATCGGGCTCTCTGCTCAGCGGGGAGCCTGCTTCCTCCTGTCTCTCTGCCTGACTCTCTGCCTGCTTGTGATCTCTCTCTGTCAAATAAATAAATAAAATCTTTTAAAAAAAAAAAAAAGGAAAACATGAAAATAATTTTAATAATATAATTTAACCCAGTTTATCTAAAATATCATTTCGACATGTAATTAACATAAAAAATTATTAAGGTAGCTTCAATTATTATTTTTTTGCACAAGGTCTCTGAAATCTGGTGTGTATTTTATTTTACATTTATACCACATCTCAACTCACACTGGCCACATTTCAAGTGCTCAATTGCCACATGTGGCTATTGACTTGTACTGGACAGTGCTATTCCAGAGTACTTAAAATTATACAGCAATAATCAAAAGTAATATTTATTAAGAATTTGAGGTGAGGGGCGCCCGGGTGGCTCAGGGGATTAAAACCTCTGCCTTCGGCTCAGGTCATGATCCTAGGGTCCTGGGATCGAGTCCCGCATCGGGCTCTCTGCTCAGCAGGGAGCCTGCTTCCTCCTCTCTCTCTGCCTGCCTCTCTGCCTACTTGTGTTCTCTGTCAAATAAATAAATAAAAATCTTAAAAAAAAAAAAAAAGAATTTGAGGTGAAAGTCACAACTACACTTAAGAAGTTTTCACAAAACTAGAAAACCTGAGAAACATAAAGATGTAACTTAAGAGTTACCAGATTGGATGCAAAACATTACTTTTAATTTTCAGCTAGCTTTATTTTACCACATGCTTCCTTTTTCCATAACTAGAAAGTGAAACTTCAATGCAGTCCAACCAAAACAGTAAGTGCTTATTATAATAAGGCCTTGTTGTAAGTTTATTTAGCATTCTTAGATACTGCATATAGCTTCAAAGTTCTATTTCCGAACACAAAATTTTGTGTTAAAAGAAAGCTTTCCCCACCAGAAGAATTTTTGTCAGCTTTTTCAGACTGGAAGATACAGCAAATTACAAAAGCAGAACATGAATTAATGAAAACATATGAACAAAGGACATAAGTCTTATATGTCAGGTCAACACAACAGTAATAACAGATCAGGGATAACTCAGAGGATCCACTAATGAACATGACTGCAATTCAATCTTCAAATAATAGGAGGCAATTTGAATTTTAACATCCGCTTAACATTTTGTCCTTCTAGCAATTTTCCTAACTCTAAAATTTAGAAAACATGAATTTCCAAATTAACGAAAATAACATTTAAAAATTTGACAGGATTTAACGACCTCTCTTCCTTCAAAAACTAATGGGGAAGTAAACAGCAAAAGAAAAGGATGTTTTAACAGTGGTGTTGCTTTATAGATAGATAAAAGAAGGTAATAATAGCAAAATCCATAAACTTTTCTTAATGTTTGAAGAAGCCTTAACTAAATTTGTGTATTTAACTAGAAAAAGGCTGCACAGGCTAACTAAAACATTTTGTTTTTTTTGCTTTTGGGTGAAATCATATCAGTGTAGCATAGCAACGTTTGCATTCTCAGGTTAATCAAAAGCTCCTATTAGAACTTAATAGTTTGACTAATACAAAAATGGAGAAAAGATTACTTAAGCACTTTAGCAGTTTGGGGGAGAGTAGGAATTAAAAAGGGGCCCAGGTAAGGAGAGAGCAGGAGCTAAAAGAAGGGAACCTAGATGGTTATTTAAAAATAAAACAGACTGGGAATCACGAGATCAGATCTACTTTATGTCAGTGATTACTTGAGACTATTTCGGTGTCAAGGTTCTACCTGCCGGTATCTTAAACTCCTCTGTGATTAGAAGGATGGAAATGACAGCTACTCTCATGTTCTCCCTTCCTGAAAGCTAAGAGCAGAGAAAAGTAGAGCTGCTTCTGAGAAACAAAGATGCTTTCTACCATTCTTCTAAGATGGTGGAAGAGTCTTCTTAAGAGGCTTCCCCAAGAAGGAAAAATGAAAGAGGGAAAGAAAGCCACAGCAGAATTCCGTGGCCGTGTTTCGTGCCATTGCTCCGTCACATTCACTGTGCAACCACTCTGGTCCGGCCATCTCCCTCCCAGGAGGTTAAGCCCTCCCAGGGCATTGTTTGGCCGCGGTCCCTATTTACCACTCAGATCGCCTCCACCATCCCTTCTCTGGGATCTCGCGAAGCCCCAGGACAGAACGCCGAAAAGCTAAGAGAGGGCTTGGTTTCGAGGACCTCCTCCAAAAGCCCTCTCGCCAGCTGGTGTAGAAAAGGGAGAGAGAACCCTGGCCTTTGCTTGGGTGGGTTCCTTAGGGGTCAGAGGCTTCTCCTCAGCCGGTGTCGAAGGGAGGTGGCCATTTGCGCCGGGCGCTCGGTATTGAAAAAGCCCTACCAGAGAGGGGCCTCCGCAGGCCCCGGACTCCGGGCCGGGTCCGAGTGTCAGGTGCGGCCCTCAGTTCCCAACCCTCGGGGCACCGGCGACGAAGCACATAGGCCCGGGGCTGAGACCGGTCTCCCGCCCGACTGCCGAGGACTTAGGGACCCGAGCTAGGGCCCCAGCCGCATCGTGCCCGCCCCCGCCCTACCTGTGGGGGCCCGGGCGGGGTCGCTAAGGGCCGCTCCCGGGAGCCCCGCGACGGCGCGGCTCGGAGACGGAGGCGCCTCGTCTCGCCGGGGCAGAGCTCGGCGGCGGTTTCACGACCTCAAACTCCATCGGGAGCTATAGGGACAGCCCCGTTGGCGGCGGCGGAGGCCGCGACGGGGCCTCCTCCTCCTCCCTCCGCCTCCGCCTCCTCCTCCTCTCCACGGAGGCGGTCCTGGAGGGATCCCGACCTAGCTCTCGCGAGAAGATACTGCCTCTTTCACGCGAGATCACGCAGGACTTGGCGTTAAAGAGGTGGAAGCAGAGAGTAGTAGCCCCCGCCACCTGGACTGCGCATCAGCTTCCCTCTGGTCGAGTCTAACCACCCCTGTCACGTGACTAGGGAGCCCCGGAGCACTGTGGGAGGTGCTGTTAGGAGGCCTAGACAAGCCGAAAAGGTTGATGGGAAACTCCCTGCACCTTCATCAGCGGTTTGAGTCGGCCTCCTAGACGCTGATGTGAAAGAGTCTTGACTCCCCTTGTGAAAAGGTAGTCTCCATTGAGCATGATCTGATATATCTGTATTATATTCTATGCACTCTCCGGTAATCAAATACTGACACGTTCCCTCAATCCCTCCACATATTTGCCAAACAATCTCCCTATTAAAAAAAAAAAAAAAAGAAAGAAAGAAAGAAAGAAAGAAAGAAAAGCATTTGCTTGGCAGGCACTAACACAGATCTCTTTCTTAAAAAGAAAACTCTTCAGAAGCTGACAAGGATAAAAATTCGATTAATATCTCAATACTTGTTGAAGGATTTTTCACAACAAACTGTAAAGCCTAAATTATATATTTTTTTAAGATGAAGAAGCAGAGAAATAAGGGAATTAGCATTTATAAAGTGCTTACCATGTGCTAGGTCCTGTGTTAGGTAATAAAAATTTCATTTTTACCATTGGTTTTGATTTTATTCACTCATTAAAATAATCCTAAAAGGAAGATACTACACATTCTGTTACTGAGAAACTGAAAAACACAGACTAAGAAAAATGGCCATGAGTTGTAATTAAACTCAAGGCACTTTCCTTTGTGAAACCAGATGTCCAACAAAGGTAGGTATGAAAGTAAATCCACTATGAATTAAAAGACATATGAACAAGTAGTTTATAAACTGTAAAGATATATGTATATATTCATATATATTCAAATATACATATATATAAACACACACATTATTCTACTGGATAGTGTAAATGACAGTCTGCTAAGATTTTTCAAAGGTGGCCTGACCATCACAGTTAAAATTATAATCCCAATTTCCATTCCCTGGCACTCTCTACCCCTGCTTTATTTTCTCCAACTTCGTTTTCAAAATCTGATATACACCGATTTTACTTGTTTACTGTTTTTCTCCTTCCACTACAATACACCTTTCATGAGAGCAGGGATTTTTCTCTGCATACCTAACTTCTAATACTATATTGACTCAGTAAATATTCTTTGACTGAATGAATGACCAGAAGAAATAGTTTCCTTCTTTAAAATTCACAGATGTAGACATAACACAAAGTTCTCCATTCCCATCTCCAGTTTATTGGGTTTTTTTTAATGTAAACATATAGAATAGTTACATCCAAGAAAAAAACAGCAAGAATTTTCTCTTATACCAAAGTAACAATTAACTTTCCAAGACTCTTTATACATAAATGCAGTAAATGAAGAGGCTGAACTCAAACATGTTGCATTTTCCCCCAACATATCAGAAACACAAACAAAAAGTGAATGTTTTAAATGAATAAATTCAACACTTTACTTTGCCATACCTGCATTTTTAAAAAGATTCCATTTTCCTGGAATTGTTTATATACATCATGCAAACAGACACTGTCCTAGGAATGTTCTGAGATCACTCTCTGCTACTGGACAGGAATAAATAAAAATAAATAACAACCATCACTTTCACAAAACAACCCTTCCCCCAAGCAAATATCTCAAAGTGCTTACAAAAAATGTCACAAGAATCTTACAAGGCACACATAAAACTTAAACATATTTCAACCATAATTTTTTCCAAACATCAAGGATAGTAGGTACCAATTCCTAAAAAACCAGTTTATTACTATTCTTTTACCCTTCCCTCCCATCTCTAGCCCTCCCCCAGAAAATTTCATCCTAGGAAGCAAAAATAAGAAAAGTACTTCAAGCACAAACTATTTCTGAAAGGGAAATGTTTTCATAACTACAATCATGGCCAATTATAGATCAAATCGCAAAGAAATTTAAATGCTGCACTATCATGTTCTCCATTGAAGAAAAACACTATTTACTTTAGAAAAATTCTGTCTCCAAAGTAGTACTCAAATAGCAACATTCATAAAGACACAAAACTCTCCTCTCTTGCTTTCCCCTCTTCTGCGTTCTTAGAAACTCAGGAAGATTTAAATATAAAATCATAGATTTTTGGACCTGGAAATGATCTTTCAAGTTACCAAGTCCAAAGTTACTGTTTTACATATTTAAGAAAAACTGGTAGAGAGGTGACCTGTCCAATGTCACTAACAAGTGACATGGCTGGGGGAGGGGGTTATGAAGTTGGTTTTCTTATCAAAGATGAGAGCTGGATTCTTTGAAGTGTCTCCGAGAGTTAAAATTCTACAGAGAATATATTTTTCACGAAAGTATCACAAAAAGGATATTTAACATTTATAACTATCAACATGTGATCAGTCACAAAATTCTTATAAATGGTACAAAGTATATTACATTTTAAAATGTGGAAGGGCTTCAGAACCTAAGTATAGCAGAAATTCTACATAAAGCTGAGGTGAGTAGAGAAATAGAACATCTTGAAAGTAAGATGCATCCAGTCAGGCTCCCTTAACTACTTTGTTCCTGCATTTTAGAGAGTATGATTTGCCAGGCAATAGATTTTAATCTTTGCTTTGACAACAAAAAGTTTTGTGTTATTTGTACACAGGGATAGTAGAGAGAAATGGCTCATAACACAATCAGAATATTACGCTCACAAAAATAACCATACGGTCATGGTTTTGCTTTTGGCACATTTCTGGAAATACAGAATAAAACTCTAGGGATGGTTAGGATTTTTACCAACATGTGGTAAATGAAAATTGCATTAATATAAATGAAAAAAGTTAACAATTAAGAGAACACCAATAGCTAACCATATTTATTTAAACTGTTCATCTAGTGACAGCAAGATAATATATATTGCCAATTCAAAGTAAAAAAGGGAATCAACTGTTGATACACAACATAAATGAATCCAATGGCATTCTGTGTGGTGAAAAAAATCATCTCACAAGGGTACATACTACAAGATCCCCTCATGTCATTCCAGAAAAGGAAAATGATAGCAATAGCAACTGTTACCAGGATTTAAAGATAGGTGGGGGAGTTGATTACAAAGGGGCATCATAATGGAGTTTTTAGGGAGGATGGAATGTTCTGTATCCTGATTGCAGTGGTGGTTGAACAAAATCTACATGTGTTAAAATTCATGAAAATGTAGACCAAAAACAAATGTCAGTGTTAGTTTATGTTAGCTAAAAATTTTAAAAATAAAATGAATTTAAGAGAGGAAACAGTAGAGTATCTTTGGTAAAGTTGCAATTTCTAAAAGAAAATTTTCAGAGGGGTACCTGGGTGGCTCAGTGGGTTAGGCCTCTGCCTTCTGCTCGGGTCATGATCTCAGGGTCCTGGAATCGAGTCCCGCATCAGGCTCTCTGCTCAGCGGGGAGCCTGCTTCCCCCTTCTCTCTGCCTACTTGTGATTTCTCTCTCTGTCAAATAAATAAATAAAATCTTTAAAAAGAGAAGAAAATTTTCAGAGCTTCCTGCCAATGGTATAATTTTATTGGTCATAAAATTATTAAATATAACTGCATGAAATAAAATCAAGAAACTTGGGCTTGATTAATCATTTCTAAAATATGTATACTAACAAATCATGGAAACATTATTTTAAGGAATTTTAGCCCATGTCCAAGGAAATTCTACTACTCCCAAGTGAATCTGAAGTGTGTTCCCTTACAGTTTAAAACAAGTACCTTGGTGCTTTGCTTCAGAATCCAACCAGTTTGTTTAAAAAAATTTTTTTTCACTAGTCCTACAAAGAATTAATAATGGATTACAGCATGTTTTGAAGTCTATTTTCTCTTCCTATTAACCTAATTGATTAAAATTATTATGTGGTTGGGCTTTTACATGTACATCATTTATCTAGAGAGTCAAAATCAGAATTTAGAAATGCTGCTGGATTCTCTGTCACAAGAATCAGGAATATTTAAGAGCGAAATATTATTTCTCTAGATATACCACTGGGACTTACATATACTGTACGAGATAAGACAGCATCCCATTAGCTTTATCGTGTCTCCCACACGTTGGAACTGCTAGTAGAAGTTCAGAAAGAGTAACATGTGTAGGCAGACCAAAATTAAGACCCAAAGAATGGGGGGGCGCGGGGGATGCAATATAACATATGCTGCATTTCTGGAGAAAAACTCGCCTAACTATGATATAAGGATTATATAGCAAGGTGTGGTTCTAATTACAGCAGATTTTGCCTTTTGAGATCATGCCTGGGCAGTTTTTCACTACTGCTTCTGCCATGCACAGAGGTTAAGTGCTTTTTGAGGGCAGATTTGTGCTTGAAATCCATGTCACAACAGTGACATTTGTATGGGCGATCTCCACTGTGTATATTCAAGTGGTCCTGAAGTGTGCTTTTAGCAGTAAATGTCTTCAAGCACACAGTACACTGAAAGGGCCGTATGCCCATGTGCCCTCGAATATGCCGGTTGAGATTTTTCTTCTGCGTAAATGTTTTCCCGCACTGTAGGCACAAGAAGAGCTTGTGCATCTTCAGGTGGCGCAGATAGTTTTCAACGTGAAGAAATCCTCGAGGACACCTGGGGCACTGGTGCCTCAGTGAATAAGCATCCTCCAGATTCTGAATCTCACTCACTGTACCATGATTTCCTTCAGTATTCTCACAAAATAAGCTCTGATCTTGATTCCCAGGAACTTCTGCCACTCTGCTCTCAACCGTAGAATTGATCAGTGAATGCTGTGTTTCAGAGAAATACATGCTTGCTTTTGAAGAGGTACAAGGCTGTGAAAACTGCCCATTTTCTACACCGGCAGTACTAATAGATTCCACGTGGAGGATACAAATTTCATTATCTTTAAAACCAATGTCTACTGAAGATAGCTCTGGTGACTTCACTTCCTTTCTCTCTGATGTCAACTCTACTGTAGACTGCAAAACATTGCTTTCCTCTTCTTTTACGTGAAAATCTATGTTTATAGGACTATCTTCTGAAATTTCTATAATCTCACAGTCTTTATCTGAGTTTTCTTCTTCATTCTTAACATCCAGATCAGAGGATTGACACAGGTCAGTGTGTTGATTATTTTTCATAGAAAGATCAATTTCCAGATACTTTGACAAAGCTTCTGTGCACTTTTCCACAATGTGAACCATCTGCAGGTAACTAGCAGCAGTCAAATATTTCAAAAGCTCTTTCCTTTTAACTTCAAGTGCTCCAGTATAGCATGAGAGCAACAGTTTTCTGCCAACTTCTGCACTCTGCAGGATGGTGATTCTGACATGTTTTGACTGCGTGAGTAAAAACTGATCTCTCATGAAAGTGGAGCAAGCAGCTAAAATCACCTTGTGGCCCTGGAACTCAGTGTCATTGATATAAATGGACACATCACAAAATAAATTCTGCTGTCTCAAGAGATTCATTTTCTGCAAGACTACATCTCCTTGCTGTTCAAACTGGAAGTGCAGAACATCAGATTCAGCAGCCATGGTCACAATCTATGCAAAAGAAAACACAAATGTTGATGTAAAGATAGGGAATGCTTTCCTACACTGTGATGGTAAAAAAGAAGAAAAAAATCCCACACCTGAATTGGGTAAAAGACGATTCAAATTCTAATCTAGGTGCAAAGAGTGAACTCCTATGCCACCATTGCAAAACCGAGAAAATGAAAACACATTTCTTTATGATCTCATGGTCTGTTCTTCGTAATTTTGTTATAGCACCTATTACACTGAGTTGTACTTAATGGTTTCTGTTTTTCTCCTTGGCTAAATTTTAGCCATTTTGTGGTCCAAGTCGCTGCTAATGTCCACTAGTAAGGGGACTTAACGTAGTTTCTCACATTAGAAACCTGAATGTAATGTCCAAATTTCCTATTCTGCATCACTACTGCAGGTCCTCCTTCTGCTCCCTTCGACCTTTGCAAGGTCTTCCAACAGGTCTCCTTTATACCACACTCTCCCATATTCCAACCTACCCTCCTGAGTGCCACCAGAACCAACACCTCTTAAAAATTTTTAAAAAATTTTCTCTTTTCTACTTTATTTTTTAAAGTCTTTTTATTTATTTCAAAGAGGGAGAGAGAGAGAGCGAGAGCGCTAGCAAGAGTGACCACGAGTTGGGGGAGGGGGTAGAGGAAGAGGGAGAAGCAGACCTCTTGCTGAGCAAGGAGCCCAATGTGGGACTCCATCCCAGGCCCTGATATCATGACTTGAGCTAAAGGCAGATGCTTAAGCAACTGAGTCACCCAGGCGTCCCTCTCTTCTACTTTAAATCCTCCATTGCTCTCCTCTACCTCCAGGACAGCCTACCCTTCTTAGCAAATACAAGATCCTTCATTATTTGGTCCTAGCCATCTTTAAGGTTTTATCTTTCCTCAATATATTCTCTTTTTCATCAAAGCTCCTTCGATATTGAGATTTTCACCACTGCCCAGACAAGAAAACCAAACACACGTTTGCACGTTTCCATTAAAATCCTCTTTCAGCCAGTAATTTGGCTCCTTTAAGACCCAAATCAGTTAGGACTTCTGTGACTTCTATCTCCCCAACAGACAGTGAGTTGCTCCCAGAGCACCACGAAAAGGTGCCTGCTTCATCTGAGTTTCTGCCGGGAGCACAGGGGCCGGCGCAGAGCACGCAGAGCGGAGGGGTACTTCTGTTGAACTGATCGGGACCCAAGGTGGCCTGGAAGATCCTGCAGCTCGCCACACACAGGTCTTCCCGAGCTAAGCCTCCCAGGACCACAGGCCCTGTCTGCCAGGTGGTTGCAGCACCAGCGCAGCCTCCCTGCCCGCGCCTGCTGCCTTCTTCCTCCTCCTCTTCCGGCTTCCCACCCTGCCGGTCTCCAACGCGCTCACTCACCGACTCAGAGAGCCAGAGCTCAGCTTCCCGCAGCAGCGGCGGCCCAGGCCGGAAGGTGGACTTCGCTTGGGAGGAAACACATCCGGTGTCAACTAGCTTTACTCCTCTCTGGGGTGGGCTGGGCGTCCCGGAAGGACATCCACAGACATTCTCCCTTCCTCATCCCCCCCACCACCGCCGCCCCGCTCCTAGAATCGCAGAGAGGCACCCGTGTTCCGGCAAATCCCATCTCTCCTGCCCCAGTTTCGGCGAGCGGGCCTTTCCCTTCGTGAGTTCTCTCCAATGTCCGCATCGCAGATGGGTTGTGAGGCTGAAGTACAGCGCGTCTATCGGAACACCCTGAATGGGATCACTGGGAGGCCCTCATGGTTGTCACGGGCCGGGTTCTCTCCTCTCTGGGCCATCTACAACTTAAAATATGACAGAGGAAAGGAGACCACCATAGAAATCGGCATTCGAGATTGCCTAATGACCATCAGGATCTGGTCCCCTACCTCTGGATCTTCACTCATCCATCGCGATGTCACCGTCCCCCGACCCCCTCCCCACACGCCAGTTCTAGGCAAACCCAGACCTTCTATCTGCTCTTTGGGACTGTCTCTTCCCACGTGCCCTATCTCTCCCCCCACTTATCCTTCAGAATCTCGTTCATAAATCCGTCGTCCATGAAGCCATTCTGAATTGCCCTTGAATTAGTGGGCTCCCAGTGGGAGCCTGTGAGCCCTTTGGCTGCCTTCATTGTTGTCATCATACCTGTACTGAAATCTGTGACCCATCTGGGCGGAGGTATTTCGGACAGTGATTTACGACCCGAAGTCTAGCATGGAGTAGACATTAAGTATTTCCTAAATGAAGGAATGTCTGAACTAGTTCTTAAAAGGAGTAGCTCTACCCCCTCAGTTAACAGGTTCTCCTGGAAGTAAGACCCTACTAACAATTTCTAGTTAACCAGATTTGCTTCAGAAGCCATGCTCAGAGCGCTTGATTAATATGTTTTAAACAGTAGGAGTGAAGAAAGCATTCCTTATTCAAATTTAGGCGACTGAAAAGGAAAGCAGGAGGGATAGAGAAAAGAAACCACTGACACCAGAGATTTAATTGTCACACTTTTATTAAGGAAACTTCCCCATAATAAGTGAAGAGGTAGTTCATAGTATGTCTAACATACAACAGATTTAGAACAGCTATTCACCAGCTGAAATAAAATATTCTGGTTTGTTTGTTTAGGACAATATTTTAGAAGTGGTGACATTGGTCACCCTCCATTTATAGATCTTCTAATAAAGAAACTAAAACAAAACCACATCTGATTTACCTCAGAGCCACTTCAGTTTGGAGTTTGTCTTTAAAATTAAATAATAAATAAATAACGGTGACACACGGTAATTTTTTAAAAACCAGACTATGGTAAAGAGAGTTCTTTTTAGTTAGCCTAGGGATCCATAAAATACAAATGCAGAATGACTTAAGGTTTTAAAAAAATCTTCCTCCTCTATAAGAATATGTCTAGTTTTGAAAATCATCTTCCCTTATAAAATGTATTTGATATCAGTTAACTTGACCACTTTGCAATACAATCTAAGAAACATGTATAAACAAAGGAGAAAAGTCAAGTCCCACCAAAATTAAGAAAATGTCTCACAGAAACAGAACACCTCTCCAGCCAAGAAATGGAGGAGACTGTAAATCACTTTAGTGGTTTGCAGTTGCAAAAGGTGGGAACTAGAAGTTTTACTGATTAAAAACCATCAAGATGCTGATTTTAAGTAATCAAAGGAAGCAAGGCATTTTCTTTATTATTCCTAGTTTAAATCACTTTATCTAAGACCACACGAGACCGTTTGAGACCATAAGCTCTGTGATGGCAGGGACCGTTAGCAATCTTACCTTCATATCCTCAGTATCTAGCATAGTGCCTGGCAAAAAATGTGCCCAATAAAGGTTTCTCAACTACTGAATGAACCCAGAAATAGTCTCCAACCAAAGAGACCAATCTTACTTGAACCCATGCCTTTTAGAATTCAAACCAATAACAAAAACGGGATATGAATGTAAGCAAAGAAAGCACTCCAACTTGAAATTTCCCTATGGTGAAATGATGTTCAGAAAAACATCGGCTAACATATTAATGTCTCATCGTTGCATAGACTTGGTACTCTTTGGCTGGATCATATAAAAATCAGAATGCTAGGTAGCATCATTAGACCATAAAAATGAGTGACCTTAGGCATAAGATACCTATTGGTCCTATCACTCAGTTTTATTCTCATTTTAAGTGTTTAACAAAAGGTTGAAATTATAACTCAAATCAGATTCACATGTAAATGCATTAAATTATAACAACTTTAAGAATTCCCTGTGACTATTCAAGTTAAACTTCAGTTTTGGTTTATCTGTACATGCATTCTCATAGCTCAAAAATAAAAACAGAAAATCCTGATGGGAACTAAATAAACACTGCTTCCAGACAAAAATCAGTCACATTTTGATCCTTCTCACATTATTCTTACTCATCCTTTCCCTCCCTGACTACCACCTTCCAAGTCAGTCAATTTCTTGAGAAGAATGTAATATTCACTCTAACCCCCCCCAAAAAACCCACAAAAACACATCCTTCCTATGATGTTTTGTTTGCAAATTCTGGGCTGTCTCAAAAAGCCAACAGGGATTCCCAAAAGTGAAGCACAAACTGGGAGCTTTTTGCTAATGTACTCTTGATCATGTACTGTATCTTTTTAAGCCAAGAGCTAGTGAGAAATAAGAAGACATTAGCTCATTCTTAGTCACTTCTCTACTTCGGCCAACCTTGGCCAGGCCACCTCTTTGAGCTTTGGATACCCCAACTTAAAAAAAAAAAAAGGTGGAGTATATGATTTCTTAAGATTCTCTAAGTACTCTAAGAC
Organism: Lutra lutra; assembly: GCF_902655055.1. Taxonomy (NCBI): domain Eukaryota; kingdom Metazoa; phylum Chordata; class Mammalia; order Carnivora; family Mustelidae; genus Lutra; species Lutra lutra. The sequence goes on from NC_062290.1 coordinate 83,885,918, forward strand.
TCCTATTACCTAAATCTAACTGATGAGTCAAAAGCTACTAAGTCTCAAAATTTTATTTCTGAACTATAACATGTGCTTTAGGAAAAACACAGTTGTGTTTTTGGGGGAAAAATTGTGTTTTTCCATATTGGAAGATCAATTTTGTATTAGTGATCTATCAAACATGGCAAGGTGGGACTGTGTACCTTTATAGGAATATCTGAATGCAAAAACCTGATTGCTCCTCTGTGATCCACTTTTTTCATCCATTTTAGAAACTAGTGTACAGGAAGAAATGAGAATTCAGAGATTACACCAGACAAAACTGTGAAGGCCAAACTCACCTTTCTGATGGCTAGCCCTCTAAAACAAAGTCCGGAGACGGACCCCCAAATAGCCCCTTTTTAGAGAGACCATTATACTTGAGCACATTTTAAGTGTGCCTGGAGCAATCCTGACTTCAAAAGCATCCACTAGTAAATTACATGTTAATTATAAGCATTTGGCTTCTTTCTGGGAAGACCACTTATGTAAGTGCTATTATACAATTGTACTTCTATCCTTTGTTAATTATGCTCCTCATGCTGATCCCTAACTGTCTGTAGGTGTTGCTGAAAAAACTCTACTCTGGTCTATGTGAACCACTCAGTGACATGAAGTTGGGCCATAATACCGTTGAAAAGTACAGAACAACCCAAAATACTTCATAGGCAGCTGCAAGACAAGTACAAATGGTAGGAGGCAGATTCATTATCAGTAGGCAATTAACAGTAGGCAACCAGAAGTTCTATCACATATTCAGGCCAAGAGCAGTATCACCTTGTATCTTAGCCTATTTTTTTGCCAAAGAAAAATACTACTCACTTCTCTTAGCATAGCATCTATTAGTGGACTGTAGGTGATGTTATTAACTTATTGGTACCTTCAGAATGTGCCCAGTGAAAAGCCTAAAATAGTGTCAGTCTAAGACAAAAGTCAATGTTAGGTAGACAAATGGAATACTCCTTGGGAAAGGAAAACAGACAACACGGGATAAATAATTCAAAACACAAAATGGAAGAGGGCAAAAGGAAGGCAAGACCACTCCAGTGGTAAGTTGCCTGGTCTGTTAGTGCTTTGACTCACCCCTACAACCCACACAGAGGATTCGGAGAAGTCAGACTATCAAAATCACTCCTAAAAAGACTCGAGACTATTGCCACATTTTCAGTTCATTCTAAGTTGTGAGCATAAAGCCCTTAATCAATTCACACAAGCACTATCATTTCTTAAGTTCAAGACAGCTTGGGCAAGTTTACCTGCATCCAGGACCTGTGTTGCATCAGGCTGTGGCTGACACCCTTTAGAGTCTGTGACTGTTGTACATGCAAAAGAATCAAAATCCACTGTGAGGTCTTGCACATTTCTTTCATTGGCATTATCAAAGCTGTTTTTGCCATGCAGCTGTTTAAGATGTTTCCTCAAAACTGGCTTATGTGCAAAAACCATGTCACAATAGTTACACTTATGGGGCTTATCTCCACTGTGAAGGTTAAGATGATCCTGTAAGGAACACTTCTGAGAAAAGGTTTTCCCACAGATCTTACACTGGAAAGGTTTAATGCCGGCATGCACACGCATGTGTCGATGAAGGTTGCCTTTCTGAGTAAAAGTCTTGCCGCAGAGTAGACACATAAAGAGTTTGTGCATTTTTAAATGGTTGGCGTAGTTCTCCAGGTGACGAAACACCCTGGTACACTTTGGACACTGGTGATGCCACTGTAGGCCTTTGTCTACACCTCGAATATTAGGCCCAAAGACATCTTTTGAGGCCATGATGATATTATCACTGCCTGCGTAAGAGAGGGCATAATTGTGGAGATGGTTTTGTTCTATTTCACTTACTCTGTTTTCCACAGTTGAATTTATCAGGGAATGCTGGGGCTCTGATGAATGTAAAGCAGTGGGTTCAGAAGAAATAAACTGGTTCTGATCTTTTTTACTTCTAACCTCGGATACATCCCCAATAGATTCTACCTTAACAATCTGAATATCACTGTCCTCCATATCCATACTGTCTTCAGATGGATGAACACAAGGTGAATCCTGCTTTGGGGAGCCTCTGGCATCTCCCTGCTGTTCTTTTGACTGGGGAGAAGCACTCTGCGGTTCACATCCCTCTTTACTATCCATTGGTTGTTTTGGCTTTATAAACTTCCACAAGGCCTGCGTGCACCGCTCTACAATGTGGCTCATCTGAAGAAAACTTGCCGCAGTCAAGTAATTGACCAGTTCCATCTCAGGGAATTCCAGCACACCACTATAACAGGATAAGAGCAATTGTCTCCCCACTTCGGAACTCTGCAATATGGAGATTTTCACCTCTCTGGAATCATTCAGTAAAAACTGGTCTCTTAGGAAGGGGGAACCTGCAGCAAACACAATTTTATGCCCCTGTACCTCAATATCATCTATGAGAACTGTAACATCACAAAATTTATTCTCTTCTCTTAATTTGTTCATTTTTTGTAACATTGAATCTCCATAATTTTCAAACTTGAAGTGAAGGAGATCTGATCTTTCAGACATTTTGGCAGACCTAAAGAACAGAAATGTAAAAAGGATGAATTTAAGAAATTCAAACAATTAAGAAACCTGGATTTTTCCTTCCAAAAACAAATCTGTGTTGACATATCTCTTTGTATGTATCCAAATGAAATTTTCCTTGAAAGAGGAAGCTAGTGTGACAGCTTTCAAAGGCTGTGAAAAATTATTCCATATCAAGTATCAATTGCACCTAAGGAGTAGACTTGTATCACTGTAAATAGTTTGGCATCCATTCAACTTCTTAAGATACTTAATACAAGAACAGTGCTTGCTCTAAGAGCATTTTTTCTACTCCTCAAATGAGAATTCTATAGGGTTTCAAAAACATACTAAAAACATCCCAGCAAGTAGTAAAGTAACGATTTTTTTTTGCATGATACTGTGAACCTGCTTCTTCAAAGGCAAAAAAGAAGAATCTCCCTTTGCTTTCTACTTTAAAGAACTGTAGTGACCTTGCTTGCCCCATTCCTGGGTAAACACTCTTCTATTTAAACTCATGTGCATTTATTCAGACAAGCATTTCTGCAATAAACTGAACATAACAGACTTAAAGGGACAATGTTTAGACAGTGTCAAAGGTACAAGTCTTTATCCTGTGCATTTTGGACAAATCTAAATTCTCAAGCAGCATTTCTTGACATAGAAAGTAAACTAACTATTTTATATAGAAAAACCAGATGAGCCACTTGGTGGGAATCTGAGCAGGAATAAAGTCAATCAAATTAATAGCTTATAGATTCTGTTTTTTTCTTCTTAAGTCCTCTTTATCCATCATTACTCATCAACTGGACTACTAGAACAGGATCATAAATGCTTCTTGGGTTCCAGCTTCTATTTCTTCTAATACAACTTCTACACATGTTAATTTTCAAAAACACTGGATCTGACTAGATCCAACCCTGCCTAAAATCCTTCTGTGACTTCCCATTGTCTCCTGGATGAAGACTAACCTTGGAGTATAAACTGATGAGGTAAACCCAATAATAATTAATCAAGGTAAATAATAATAATTAAGGTAAACATTGAGATAACCATTCAACCACGGATAAGGTGTCTGCCAAACTCTTTGCCTATCTGTCCCTTATATCGCAATTCCTCTGGAGAAAGTTTCTATGTTCTGATTCTATACTCCCTAAATGATTTTCTGATAATTTGGCTTCCCATGTTTCTCTCCAAAGGGAAGGATGAAATGGCTATATGAACATGATAATTCCAGTCCACCAGTCATTGTAAAAATAATAAACTGACACTCTGTTTCTACACCAGTCTTCTGTGAGTGACATCAGTAGGTATATCAGCTCTATCCTTGAAAAACAGCTCTACAATCTTAGCGCATCAATAAATTCACCTTGAACTTTGTGCATTCATCAACTCCATAGTTGAGAGTCACAAGAGACAATCAGCTGTAATTGATCAAATATAGATCCTGAAGATTAATCTTTATAATCTTATTTTCTATAACAGTGACTTACCAAGGCTCATAGAACCCAGCTCCTGAAGCAGAGTCCAGGTCTTACAGTGCTCAGTGCCTGGTGCATGACAGCACTCTATTGACTCCAGGCCTTAGCTCAGTTATTTTTTTTTTTTCTTTCTTTCTTTCTCCCTCCCCTCCTCTCCTCTCCCCTCCCAGCCTTCCTCCCTCTCTTTCTTCTTTTTAAGATTTTATTTCTTGTGTGGGGGGGATCACAGAGGGGGTAGGGAGAAGCAGACTGGCCACTGAGTGGAGTGCCCGATGTAGGGCTTGATCCCAGGACCCTGAGATCATGACCTGAGCCGAAGGTGGACACAACCAAATGAGCCACCCAGGCACCCCAGAACAGTTACTTCTTTAGTTTAGAATACTACTCCTAGTTATTTCTGACTGACTTTCTTTTCCTTCTTTCCTTCCTTCCAAGTACTCTCCACACCAAATGCGGGGCTCATACTCATGACCCCAAGAGCAAGAGTGGGATACTCTCAACTGAGCCAGTCAGGTGCCCCATCACTCCTTTATTTCTTGAGATGCCCCTACCTAATGTCTTAGACTGGAACAGTTGTCTCTACTGGACCCATAGTATAGCACCCCTACAATAACACTCAGAATACTTTATTTAAGTACTTGTTCCTTCTCCTCCAAACTGCAAGCTTCATGACATTAGACGGAAACATCTTCACCTCACTCAATGAGGCTGATGCTGGAAACCTGCATCTTCTACGGCAAAACACTTCCCTTTTGCTTCAAATTCTACTTACTGCAGCCACATTACCGGCCAGACCCTCTTCTGTTCAAACTGCTGTATCTTCCCCTCACCTAATATTGTACTAAACACACAGGAGGTGCTCAGTTTGTGTTTATTGGACCTACAGAATTTGACAGTGGAAGGAAGAAAGAACTGCTACTGAAGATCTGTAAAAGCATTACAAGTCCGAGGCCCTGAGAGCCTAGAAAGGAATGAAAATGGGAATACCGTGTAAGGAAAAATAATAAAATACTTTGAAGAACTTGGTAATTGACTAGATACAGAAAATGAGAGAGAAAAAAAAAAAGGAATGTGTAAAGATTCCAAACTTAAGAGTTCAGCTGAATGGAACTGTCATTGGAAGAAAGGTGAAATGTAGGAAGGAGAACTGGCATGGTTTATTAACAAAAACAGACATACAGAAATTATGAAGCTTTTCCTTTGTATGGCATTCTGAATGCACAGGTAATGAATAATCACAATAAAGATGAGAAAGGAAGGACATACAGAAGCAAATGCTGTATAAGAGAAAAGATGGTGAATATCAAATAAAAAGGAAAAATCTAGGAGATAAAAGAAACATTAATAAAGAAAGCAGCAAAATTATGTAATCACTGGTTAGTTTGAGCAATTACAGTGGCCTCATACATTCATTCTGGCAACAGTGAATGCCCGAATTTATAACCATAAGTTATAAAATTGCCTGTTGCTTCAAGTGGCCAAAAAAAGGGGCATTCTCTTTTTAGAGTTTAGCTTGTCCTGAGTCTACCCTCAGGTCAGTATTTTCTGACACACACCCAACAATGATCATTAATGCCTTCCATCTACAGGATGATAATACTCAGAGTGCATTAGACAACTATCCTCAAGGGTAATTATTCCTTGGAGCTTCAAAGATGAGGAGCTGGAGTACTTCTATCAGTCTCAAGAAACTTAACAGCAGGAGCAGCCCAATAGGTATGTACCCCAGGAAAGTGCTTGCTTTGATTTCTCTGCTATAGTCCAAGAATGTGAGGAAAATTTGTTCTGTTTAAGAAGTTTTGCCTAGTATGTGTCAATATACTCCACTGGCTGCCTTTGATAAACTCTTATTTCTGGACCACACAGTTTATCCCTTTAATTGATTCCTGCCACTAGTTTCTCTTTTCAATACAATATTAGTTATTTGAGGGCAAGGACCAAGTGTTACTTTATACACAACTCATTCAACAAAACCAACAGAATAATTAACTCTTTAATGTCCCCTGTAAAATTATTATTGTGCTATGGTAGAGAGGCCCTTCATTATTATCATATTCTCTTTTGAGTGTCCTGGGAGAAAATTCCTTTCTAGCGTTTGTTACCAAAATAGTTTTGACAAAGTACACCCAAATTTTAAACAATTCTTTTTTTACTTTAAAAAAATGTCAAAATGAAAAGGAATAATTGTGTTTCTTATAAACCGGTTTAATGAAAGAAAAAGGACAGCCAATCTTTACTGAATCCTTGCTAGGTCCAAGGTAAAGTGCTAAGTGCTTTACCTAAATTGACCCACCTAATCCTCAAAATCTCTAGGAGGTAGGTATTATTAGCATCCCCATTTTGCATATGAGGAAGCCCAATCTTGGAGGATATAAATAACTTACTCAACTTATGAGAGGTGGAAAATATTAAGTGTTAGAACTGGAACTTGGGCCCAAGCTACGTGATGCTAAGTCCATGTATGAAACAACAAGACTAGCTGAAGTTCTACCCCGTGAATAATGTTAACTATGTAACTGTTCAGACCTCCCTCCTCATATCCATTCGGCTGTACATTTAATGATTTTCATACTTTTATGTATTGAGTTATGCTTCAACAAAAGGTTTATGTTTAAAAACAGAGTAGGATGTAAGGCCAAATTTGTGTCAAGTCTAGAGGACTTTAACAGTAAGCCTTTTATGTACTAGTCATATTCTTTTTTTTTCTTTTAAAGATTTTATTTATTTGACACAGAGAGAGAGATCACAAGCAGGCAGAAAGGCAGGCAGAGAGAGAGAGAAGCAGGCTCCCCGCTGAGCAGAGAGCCCGATTCGGGGCTCCATCCCAGGACTCTGGGATCATGATCCGAGCCGAAGGCAGAGGCTTACTAGTCGTATTCTTCATTGCAATTATTCCCTTATCCTTGTTTTACCTTCATTTCTCACCTATTTTCACTTTGTTATTTTTCAATCTTTTTTGTATTCATATTTGTATGCTAAGTCTGAATGCCATTTGCAAATAACCATAATTCTAAGTACAGTAGCAGTTATTCATAGGTTTCATAAAAAATCACTCACATAATTCTAGATTATAAAAGAGCTTTGAGTAACTGAAAGTAAAGAACTTAATCAGGTAGAATAGAGACTTGGTCACCACATTCTGTTGATCCCTCAGAATGACTTCCAAATTCTCTCTCTTTGTTCTGTCTGTCTTTGCCATGGTTCAAGCCCTTATCATCTATTGCCTAGATGACTACAATTAAAGCTGAATACTGCCAAGTTTCTTTTAGCAACTTTTTTTTTAAAGATTTTATTTATTTGAGAGAGAGAGTGAGCATGAGCAAGGGGATGAAAGGGTTTTTATATAAATTCTTTGATTTCATACTTTAAAAAAAAAGATTTCATTTATTTGAGAGAGCGAGCAGAGTGAGAGCAAGAGAGAGAGAGAGAGAGAGAGAGAGAGAGCGTGAATGAATGGGGGTGGAGGACCAGAGTGAGGAGAAGCTGACATGGGGCTCGACCCCTGGACACTGGAATCGTGATCTGAGCTGGCAAACTCCCAACTGAGCCACCCAGGTGCCCTGATTTCACACTTGTATCTTTTCCTTTATTTTATTTTATTTTTTTTAAAGATTTTATTTATTTATTTGACAGAGAGAAATCACAAGTAGGCAGAGAGGCAGGCAGAGAGAGAGGAGGAAGCAGGCTCCCTGCTGAGCAGAAAGCCCGATGTGGGGCTTGAACCCAGGACCTGGGATCATGACCTGAGCCGAAGGCAGCGGCTTAACCCACTGAGCCACCCAGGCGCCCCATTCCTTTTTTTATTTTTTTAAAGATTTTATTTATTTATTTGACAAAGAGAGATCACAAGTAGGCAGAGAGGCAGGCAGAGAGAGGGAGAAGCAGGCTCTCCACTGAGCAGGGAGCCCAACAGGGGGCTCCATCCCAGGACTCTGGGATCATGACCAGAGCTGAAGGCAGAAGTTTAAAGGACTGAGCCAGGGTGCCCCTATTAGCAAGCTGTGAATGACCTATTTATCAAACATTGGTGTAATAGGAATATTTTCACTTAAGACCCCTTACTCTTTGTTATATTTATACAGTTCTTTCATAATTATCTCCGTAACAAATGTGCCAACTAATCTGAAAATTCCCCTTGTTCAAACAGGAGTAGCCAAAAAGGATCAGTAGATGTTCTAAGTTGGACAATGTTTACTGCTCTGCTACACGTAGTGAGAAAATATCAAAGTTTCTTTTTCAAATACCTCTAATTATAAGGAAAAATTTTCTATTCCACATAATAAATTCCCAAGCTATATGTCAGTCTTATTTTGTGATCTACCTCATAGAAGTAACCTTATCTTTCAAATTAGCCCTCATAATACCTGGAAATTTTTGTTTCTCACTAACACCATACTCCATTTTTCAAAAAGGTTGCATTACATTACGATCTTTTCTCTATAAACCTCAATCTCTTTCTTCATTTGGGTAACCTTCATGACACTACATTGTCCAAGTTATCAATCTTTTGTTTTGTTTTTACTTTTAACTATAAGTCTAAAGTTCTCTTTCCCAACCATCTTCCACTTACTACTGAAAAAGTTTGGTACTTTTTGATTCTCCTTCCTTCCACTTGAAAAACAGTACTTCTATATGCCTAGCCCCAGAAAATATAAGCTATGTTTCTTACACATAAACTCTACATGTTGTTTGGAAACTTTTTTTTTTTTTTAAGATTTTATTTATTTATTTGTCAGAGAGAGAGGGAGAGAGAGCAAGCACAGGCAGACAGAATGGCAGGCAGAGGCAGAGGGAGAAGCAGGCTCCCTGATGAGCAAGGAGCCTGATGTGGGACTCGATCCCAGGACGCTGGGATCATGACCTGAGCCGAAGGCAGCTGCTTAACCAACTGAGCCACCCAGGCGTCCCTGGAAACTTTTTTTTTCATTTATTGTCTCGATAGCTACATATGTTGATTCTATATATATATCTAGTTCATTCTTTCAAACTGTTGTACAGAAATGGTCAAGTTGCTTAACTACTGACCTCAGCTTTCCATCATTCTTTTGCTTGTTTGCTCTTCAAGGATCCAATAAATTGTGTAAAGGTTAAGTATATCCTTCAAAGCTTAGTCCTTGATTTTTTTGCTGTTTTTTTCAAGGCTTACTCCTCAGAAAGCCCATCTGGTTTCTCAATGTTTTATTTACATTCTCTATTTAAAAAAAAAAAAAAAATCCCTAAATCCCCATCCTTATGGCCAGCCTTAACCAAACTTAACTTTACCTCAGGTTACTCAACAGTACCTGCCCTAGGCTACTATTCTATCACTTGAGATGTGCGATACCTAAACTCCTTCACTGTCTGAAACTCAGTAAGTAAAACCTAAAAATTAATGGAGAATGGCTCTGAGAACAGTGGACATGAAGGCAAGGATACCTGTAGTATGCTATTAGTCTAACAGATCAAGATCGAAATAATGAGGGCTTGAATACTGACAACAATCATATGGATACAGAGAGGAAAACAGATTTGAGAGATATTTCAAAGAACTGATGGACTTGGTGACCAAGGTGGGGTTAAGAAAGGACAGTTTAAGATGACTCCAAGACCTCTGATTTGAATGACTGGATTAATGTGACACAGTGTCACTCATTAGCTAAGGAATATTGGAGGGGATGATCATCCATCTATCTGGTCTTAAAATGATGAGCCAGAGAATCTTACATGACATGATGGGAAAGATTCATTAGCTAGCTGGATAGAGACTGAATTTAATGAGACTTGATTATAGATAGTAAGCGATAGATAAAAGCATGGGATAAATTGACCTAATTGTGAAAGAAAATGACCTAAAGAGGCATTGATTGGAAGAGGATATAAGACAGAGAGAAATAAAAAACAAATATGTAGTATAAACATATACCCATTACTTACCTTCTCAATTAGGATCTCCTTCCAAGCCTTCCATTTTTTAATCAATGAACCTATCTTTTCTTAAAATTTTCCCACTCCTTTCACTACCATATTCAGTCACTGCTTAATGCAGTGGATAAAACTATGGATTCTGGAGCTATACTTCCTAGAAGGAAAATACTGCTCAACCACTTACTAGCTGTGTGACCCTGGGGCAAGTTACTTAACCCCTTCTGTGCTTCATTTTTCCCATCTGTCAAATAGTAATACTTCATAGTGTTGTTATGGGAAATTAAAAATTAAATTAATGTTTAAAAGAGCTTAGAACAGTATCTGGAATGTGCTTGATAAGCTTTTGTTAGGTGAATAAACAAATAAAGCCTGCCAATTTTCTTTGTGAAACACTTCACATGTAGCCTTGTCTCATTCTCATTTAACACCAAACTAGTTGAGGTCTCCATTATTTCATAAGTTACACCTCATCACTCTACTAAAATTGCTTTTTGAAAGGTCTCTAAAGATCTCTCTCTCTCTTTTTTTAAAGTAATCTCTATGCCCAACATGGGGCTTGAACTCATGATCCCAAGATCAAAAGTTGCAAGCTCTACTGACTGAGCCAGCCAGGTGCCCCACTAATGATGTCTTACTACAGAAACACAATCTTTCCCCCCATCCCTCATTCCCCAAATGCTCTGCACAAATTGTCCCATTGGACCCTTCCCAAAATTCCCTTCTCTTGATTCTGGGTCTTCTTGGTTGCTGGAACCCTATACTTTTATACATTATCCCTTGCCTCTGTTTTTGCTATCCCACCAATTAATTCCTCTTTTTGCTTCATAAATGCAAGCATTCCCCCCCAAATATTCCCATCTTTCTCAATACTTCCTTCCTGATGCCAAATATTACCACAGCTTCCACTTCTATGCCAATGACTCAAACTTTTACCTCTAGTCACAACACTGAGGTTAAGCTGCAGATTTGCATTTCCAACTCTATACTGGACAGTTTTATGTGGCTATTCCATTATACCTTTAATTCAACATGTCCAAAAAAATAAATTTGTAATCTACAAGTTTATGGTTTTATTGCTGATATTAGCATCAACATTCTCCAAATGCCAAAGGCCGAAAACCTAGGAAGCAGCTTTGTTACATCCTTCTCCCCCAGCATTCAATTTATTATGGAGTTATCATACCATTCACTTAAGCATACTTCCCTTCTTTCCAGTAACACTGTCATAACTCCATTTCAGGCTTCCTTAACTAGGCTAATTTCATTACTCCTTCAAAAGAATTTCCAGTAACAGCACCTAGACATTAATTGAAGAGTCCGTATCAGCTTAGAGACATTTCTTTTCTATAAGCTGACTTCTAGAACAACATAGCTTTCTACAGTGCAAATCTGCCTATGTAAGTCTCCCACTTAAAACTCTTTTAAAACTACCCAACTCCTTTAGGATTAAACCTTTCACTATCTGGACCTCAGCCTACTTTCCCGGACATGTATCTCCTCCTACACACAAGAGCCCCCTACTTCCTCCTCTTCACTCCTCAGTCATTCCTTCAAAGCTTTGCGAACTGTTCTTTCCGCCTGAAGAGCTCTTCTCCACTTTATCCTCTGCAAGAAGTGTAATTCAGACGTCACCTTCTTTCCTCAGCCTTCCCTGCAACTGCCCATTGGGTAGTTCACACATATATGCCTGATACATAAATCGCAGGAGCAATTATTTGTTTATATCTGGCTCCCAAACTTGACCCTGGAATACTGAAAGGGTATCTTAAGAAGCCCCAGTACCTAGCATAGCGCCAGTAATAGAAAAGATGCTGTGGCCAGCGGCCAATTTGGGGGAAACCCCGGCAAAAGGGTAACCTAGGTCAGCACGCATAGTGAATCCAGCGGGTTGGCACCGAGGCTTTGTCAGGGCCTCAACTCTTGCACTTCCTACAAGATGCCAGAATCAGGCGTCCAAGCCAACTGCTGGGCCCTCGGCTGGGGTCCCAGGAGGAGGTCCCTGGGGCATAGTTAGGCGCCTCATTCCAGAAGCCGGGAAGAAAAAGGGGCGGGGCACAGCGTGGGCCGGGCCAAGGCTTCCTTAAGTCCCACCGGGCCTAGGCCAGCTCCTCGCCCCCATCCCAGAGCGGGTCCCGGCCAATCCAGGGCCCCAAGGGGGCTCCCTCTTGAGAGACCCCGTACCCCTGCCCGGCGCTCCGGCCGCCTCCGCACTTACAGACCCGGGGGAAGGCCACCGTCTGGATCCGGCACCGCCAGGAGCTCCGGCCCCTCGGGGCTCCGGGAAGGGGGAGGGGCAGGGAACCCGAGCCAAAGGGGGACCCAACGGAACCGGAAGGGCAGCCCTCGCCGGACAAAACAACTTCCAGGTCCCTTGGTCCTCTCCACCAATCGGAAGACTCGGAGGGTGACGGGGGCCCGGAGAGGGACCCTGCGCGCGGAGGAAAGGGGGCCGAGTATCCGAGAGTGGTGTTGCGAGAGTCTCGCCGTTGACCCGGAGCTGTGGCGGTTGTTTCGCGTTCCCGGCTCAGGTTCTGCGCGCTTCGCCGCTTTGGAGCCGCTCCTCTGGAGCTGTGCCTCCGCCGCCTGCTGCCGACGTGGGCTTGAAGGGCACCTCCGCACTTAAGCCTTGGTAAGCCCCTCCCGCCTAGGGATGTGGACTCGCGGAGCTGGGGCCCTGAAGGCAGAAGGTGGTGGACTCCTCCCAGCTTTTGGAAGTTGCTGTTTCTCAGAGATCTCTCTCATCCGGGTGGCTTCTGTTAACTTGCGACGTGCTGGCCATTCACAAATCACTCTCGCCTTCCGGAACTGGTCTCTTGAGCTCCAGGACCGCTGCCCAGAAGACATATCCAATTGGTTGTCCCAATCTTAATGTACCTTAATTATCTCAAGTTCGTATGCATTCCTGCTTCATATGGCCTGTAGTCCTTGTATTGGTAAACGGCATCATCCACGCAGTCCTGCCAACCAGAAAACTTTATCATCGTTCTGGAGTCCTTTTCCTTCTCCTTGCCAATGCAGTAGCTCCCTGGGTTCTCTTTTTTTTTTTTTTTTTTTTTTTTTTACCCCCCCTTGGGGAGAGGGGTATTATTGTGGTAAAACAAAGTATTTATAATTTTAATCATTTGTAAATGTGAAGTTCGGTGACATTAAGTACATTCGCACTGATGTGTAATAGTCACCACAGCTGTACCCAACTTCATATTCTTTTGTACGTGGATATCGTTTTTCCAGCACCGGTTCTTGAAGACTGTTCTTTACCCTTTGAATGGTCTTGGCACCTTTGACCATATATGTGACGGTTTATTTCTGAGCTCTCTGTCCTCTCACCTTTGAGGAAGCGTGAGTTCTTCAACTTCATGCTTTTTCAAGATTGTTTTTACCCTTTGAAGCCCCATATAAATTTGAGGATGACCTTTTACATATCAGAGAAAAAGGATGTTGTAATTTTGATCTTGTGTTGAATCTGTAGATCACTTTGGGATGGCATTGCTGTTTTAACAAGTTTAAGTGTGACTTCCTGTGAATGCAGAACGTCTTTCCATGTATTGAGGTGTGCATTAATTTCAGCAATGTTTTCAGGCTCTCGGGGTATTTAATTCTTTTTGATAATATTGTAAATGGAATTGTTTCTTCATTTCCTTTTCATATTTTTTCATTGCTGGTGTGTAGAAACACCAGGTTTTTGTGTGTTGGTGTCAGACCCAGCAACATTACTGAATTTTTGTTTTGTTTTTGCTTCAGTAGCTTTTTTGTGGGTTCTTTGAGATTTTCTCTCCATATAATCATGTTGTCTGTGAATAGAGATAGTTTTACCTCTTCGTCTTCACAATTTGCTTTTTATTTCTCTTTCTTGTCTAATAATCTTGGCTAGAATTTCGAGTACAGTGTTTAATAGCAGCAGTGAAAGGAGACATCTTTAACTTGTTCCTGATCTTAGAGGGGTAGCTAAATTATTGAGTATGGTGTTCAGTGTGGGTTTTTAACAAATACCTTTATCATGTTGAGGAATTTTCCCTCTAAAATTAGTTTTGTGAGGTTTTATTATGAAAAGCATTATAGTTTGTCAGATGCCTTTTCTGCATCCATTGAGATGATCACGTGTTTTTCTTCTCTTGGTTTCATTAATGTGATATATTACATTGATTGATTTTATGTTGAACCACCCTGCATTCCTGTGATAAATCCCACTTGGACATGGAGAATAATCCTTTTAATATGTTGTTGGATTTGATTAACTTAAATGTTGTTGAGGATTTTAGCATCTATATTCATAGGAAATACCAGTCTATAACTTACTTACGATGACTTTATCTGGCTTTAGTATCGGGATAATGAGGACCTCATAGAATGAGTTAAGAAATATTTCCTCTTTAATTTCTTTGGAAGAATTTGAGGAGGATTGGTGTTATTCATTTAATGTTTAGTACATTTCGGGGCACCTGGGTGACTCAGTGGATTAAGCAGCTGCCTTTGACTCAGGTCATGATCTCAGGGTCCTGGCATAGAGAACCATGCTAGACTCCCAGCTCTGAGGGGTGTCAGCATCTCCCTCTTCCTCCGCCTCTCCTCCTGCTCATGCTCTCTCTGTCTCTTTCTCTCTCAAATAAATAAATAAATCTTTAATAAATAAATAAATGTTTGGTACATTTCACTGGCGGTCATCTGGGACAGGACTGTTCTTTTTTGGGAGTTTTTGATTACTCACTCAATCTCTTGTTATATGTGTGCTGAGATTTTCTATTTCTTCTGAATCAGTTTAAAGAGCTGGTGTTTTTCAAGGAATTTGTTTTCTTTTCTAGGTTACTTAATTTGTTGGCTTATAGTTGTTCACAGCATTCTTTTATAATCCTTTTATTTCTAGAATGTCAGAAGTGATATCCACTTTCATTTCTGATTTTAGTTATTTCCTTAAAGATCTGTTGCTTTTGTTGTTTTTTTCAAAGAAACAGTTTTTGGTTTCATTGATTTTTCTCTTTTTTGTTCTCTAGTTTATTTCCACTCTCATCTGTTTTCTTTCTTTCCCTCTGCTAGCTTTAGGTTTATTTTCTAATTTTTCTTGTTTTAAGGTATAAAGTTAGGGTATTATTTTTGAGATCTTTCTTCTTTTTTAATGTAGCCATTTTCAGTTATAATTTTCCCTCTAATCAGTGCCTTCATTGCATCCTATCAGTTTTGGTATGTTGTGTCATCATTTTCATTTGTTTCTAACATACGGTCTAATTTCCCTTTTGATTTCTTCTTTGACCTATTGGTTGTTTAAAAGCATGTTGTGTAATTTACATTTATTTATGTTACTGATTTCTGACTTCATTCCATTATGGTTGGAGAAGATACATTGTCTGATGCCTACCCTTAAAATCTATTGAGGCTTGTTTTGTGGCCTAATTATATGGTCTGTCCAGGAGAATATTCCATGTGAATGTAAAAAGACTGTGTATTCTGCTATTGTTGGGTGGACTTTTCTGTACATATCTGTTATGCTTAGTTGGTTTAGCATGATCTTCCAAGTTCTCTGTTTCCTAACTTAACTTCTATCTGGTTGTTCTATTCATGATTGAAAGTGGAGTACTGAAGTTTCCAACTGTTATTGTAGAACTTTTTATTCTTCCCTTTACTTCTGGTCATTTTTTCTTCATATATTTTGAGGGTCTCTTACCAGGTATATTAATGTTTGTAATTTTTTTAAAAGATTTTTTATTTGACAGACAGTGAAAGAGGGAATACAAGCAAGGGAAGCTGGAGAGGGAGAAGCAGGCTTCCCACCGAGCAGGAAGTCCAATATGGGGCTTGATCCCAGGATGCTGGGATCATGACTTGAGCCGAAGGCAGACGCTTAATGACTGAGCCACCCAGGCACCCCAATGTTTATAATCTTTATATGATCTTGCTTCATTGAACCTTTTATTAATAAAAAGTGTCCTTCTTTGTCTCTTGTAACCAGTTTTTTGGATTTACAGTCTATTTTGTATGACCTTAGTATAATCACCCACTCTCTTAGATTACTATTTATATGGAACTTTAAAAATTTTTTTTAAAGTAAGCTCTTGGCCCAACACGGGAATCAAACTTACGCCCCTGAGATAAAGAGTTGCATGCTATACTGACTAAGCCCCTGCAATAGCTTTTTTTTTTTTTTTAAGATTTTATTTATTTGACAGACTGAGATCACAAGTAGGCAGAGAAGCAGGCAGAGAGAGAGAGAGAGAGAGGAGGTAGCAGGCTCCCCGCTAAGCAAAGAGCCTGACATGGGGCTCGATCCCAGGACCCAGGGATCATGACCTGAGCCGAAGGCAGAGGCTTTAACCCACTGAGCCACCCAGGCTCGCCCCCTGCAATAGCTTTTTAAAAATTCTTTCACTTTAAACCTATTTGTATCTTTGGGTCTAAAGTGAGTCTTTTCTATGGTTGGAACTTTTCTTTTTTTTAATCCATTCTGCTCATATCTGTCTTTGATTGAAGAGTTTACACCATTTACATTTTAAGTAATTACTGCTGAGGATGGTTTATTTCTGCCATTTTGCTATTTCTTTTCTATAGGCCTTTGTGCCTTTCATTTCTTTTATTACTGTCCTTTTCTGTGTTTATTTTATTTTTTTTAGTGAAAAGTTTTAATTCACCTCTTATTTCCTTTTGCAAATATTCTATAAATATTTTCTTTGTGGTTGTCATGGGAATTGCATTTAACACCAAAGAATTATAACAACCTAATTTAATTGATACCAACTTTAATAGCATACAAAACCTCTCATATAGTTCTGCCCCTTCTTTCTGTTATTGATTTTACAGATTATGTCTTTATATACTCGGTGCCCAATAACATAGATTAATATCCTAATGCACTTGTCTTTTAAATCATAAAGGAAATAAAAAGAGGAGTTACAAACTGTAATTATAATAATACTTACTTTTATAATTCCCCACACATTTATCTTTACTAGAGATCTTTATTTCTTCATATGGCTTCAAGTTACCGTTGAGCATCCTTCCATTTCAACCTGAAGGATTGCCTATAGCACTTCTGATGGCCAGGTTTATTGGCAAACTCCCTTAGCTTTTTAAAAATCAGATTAATTTCTCCCTCGTTTTTTTAAAGATTTTTTTTAAAGATTTTTAAAAGAATTTATTTATTTGACAGACAGAGATCACAAGTAGGCAGAGAAGCAGGCAGAGAGGAGGAAGCAGGCTCCCTGCTGAGCAGAGAGCCAGATATGGGGCTCGATCTCAGAACCCTGAGATCATGACCTGAACCGGAGGCAGAGCCTTAACCCAGTGAGCCACCCAGGTGCGCTAAGCACAGTTTTGCCAGATACAGAATTCTTCTTTTTTTTTTTTTTTTAAAGATTTTATTTATTTATTTGACAGAGAGAGATCACAAGTAGACACAGAGGCAGGCAGAGAGAGAGAGAGAGGGAAGCAGGCTCCCTACTGAGCAGAGAGCCTGATGCGGGACTCGATTCCAGGACCCTGAGAGCATGACCTGAGCCGAAGGCAGCGGCTTAACCCACTGAGCCACCCAGGTGCCCCAGATACAGAATTCTTTATCGAGTTTTGTTTTTTGTTTGTTTTTTTTTTCCTTTCAGCACATTGATTATTATGAACCTACTGCTTTCTGGCCTCCAAGGTTTAAGATGAGAATTTGGGTGATAATCTTATTGAGGCTTCTTTGTATGTGAAGAATCACTTCTCTTTTGCTGCTTTCAAGAGTCTCTTTTTTCTTTGGCTTTCTACAGTTTGATTTTTTTTTTTTTAAGATTTATTCATTTATCGTAGAGAAAGACTGTGCACGCAAGTGCAGGAAAGGAGGGAAAAGTGGGGGGATAGAGAGAATCTCAAGCAAACTGTGTGCTGAGTGTGGAGCCCTATGTAAGGCTCAATCCCAGGATCCCGAGATCATGACCTGAGCAGAAATGAAGAGTCAGACACTTAACCAACTGAGCCACCCAGGCGCCTCTGATTATCATTCTTTCTCCCCTTTCTCTCTTCTTCTGGGATTCCCACAGTGGTATGTTTCTCTTGATAGTGTCCCACAGATCCCTTAGACTCTATTCACCATTCACATTTCTTTTTTTCTTTTCTTTCTGTTCCTCAGATGTAGTAGGAAGCACAAGGAAGCCATCTCTCTACCTAGACAACAGTTGTACTGGCAGAAACTGAAGTAACTGTTTTGGAACTCTGGAGTCTATTTGAATTATTGCATCTTCCAGGAGAAAGTCTGGTTGGTAAATTGAGGTTAGTTTCAGTCAATGTCAGCCTCTAGAATGATAACACCCCCCTGTTTCCTACCCTTCAGCCATGTGGCCAGCAGCCATATTTACATCCCGGTGTGGCTTGCTGGAGCGGTGGTGGGAAATAAGAATCTTGTTCACCAAGTACCTGGGTTCTGTATTTTGATTGCTTATTACTCCTTTTGAGTTCTGAGATTCAGGCGCAGAGTGGCTGCCTTTGTTTCAACCTCCATAGGCTGAGCTGGTTTCTATGGGATTTGAAGGAACAGCTCCTGTTTTGTGTGTTTGTTTTCCCTTTTACCCCATTTGGGAGTCATATATTTAAGGATTAGGACATTCAGAAGCAACCACTTACATAGGGAAAATTAGAAAGCCAATGTGTATAACCAGGAAAAGATGAAGGCCCAGAAAAGAACTGAGAAGATGTTGACCTTTCACCTTAGGCTGATCCTGATCCCTGGTACAGAGATATCCTTCAACAATAAAAACAAACAAACAAAAAAACAAAACCAACAACCCCTAGGATGGGGGAGAATCTTATTTCCACAGTTATCACATTATAAGATTCAAATGTCCATTTTTGGCAAAAAAATCAAAAGGCATATAAATAGGAAAGTATGGCCTGTTCAGAGGAATGAAATAAATCCACAGAAACCATCCCTGAGGAAGAGGAGACATCTGACTTACTAGACAAAGACTTTAAACCAACTGTCTGGAAGTTGCTCACTGAGCTAAAAGGAAACATAGATGAAGCCAGAAAAGCTATGAGAAAAAAATGGAAATAGTATTAAAGATATAGAAATTAGGGGCGCCTGGGTGGCTCAGTGGGTTAAGCCGCTGCCTTCGGCTCAGGTCATGATCCCAGGGTCCTGGGTTCAAGCCCCACATCGGGCTTTCTGCTCAGCAGGGAGCCTGCTTCCTCCTCTCTCTCTGCCTGCCTCTCTGCCTACTTGTGATTTCTCTCTGTCAAATAAATAAATAAAATCTTTAAAAAAAAAAGATATAGAAATTATGAAAGGAACCAAAATAAAATTCTGAAATTAAAAAGTACAATAGCAGAAATGACAAATTCACTAGAAGGGCTCAAAATCAGGTTTGAGCAGGCAGAAGATCAGCAAGCTTGAATATATTTCTTTCTCAAATATCTCTTGAACCCTGTTCCCTCCAACCCCATCCCCTTTGTTCTGCCTTAGTTCAAATCTTTCTGATCTTAGGTGGCCTCTAAACTGTTCCATTTACCCTGTTTTGCCTTTTCTACTTTCTAACCAGAATGATCTTTTAGAAAATCCAAATCTGAAATTGGCACTGTCCTTAAAAGTGTCTGAGGGCATCCTTGGATGTATAGATTGAATTTCCTTTTTTTTTTTTTTTTTTTTTTTTCATTTTAGCATTCATGGATTTTCCCATTTTGGCTCTAACTTACCACATTAATCTATTGAGCCTTGAAACAGAACTTTTAGTTTCCAGGAAATACCAGGTCTAGAGGAACAAATTCAATAACCTCTTGGGGAAGCAATCATTCAAATCCAGAGAGTGGGAAATTTTGCACTCAAGTGGCCTGATTTCTTCAGTAAGCTGTATCTTAGTATTTTTCTAAGTGCTAGAGTAAAAAATACTCAAGGGATGGAACAACCAGATGTAGTGTGTGGCCCTGGATTGGATACTGATTTAGGAAAACTAGCTTTAAAAAAAAAAAATTTCAGGGACGCCTGGGTGGCTCAGTTGGTTAAGCGGCTGCCTTCGGCTCAGGTCATGATCCCAGTGTCCTGGGATGTCCCACATCGGGCTCCTTGCTCGGCAGGGAACCTGCTTCTCTGCCTCTGCCTGCCTCTCTGTCTGCCTGTGCTTGCTCGCTCTCTCTCCCTCTGTCCCTGACAAATAAATAAATAAAATCTTTAAAAAATACATATATATATAATATATATATTTTAGTCAACAAGATATTTGACTATAGTAGATAATAGATGAGAGGAAAACAATTGAAATATTACATGATTTGGGAAAGCCAACTGTAAAATATTTTTAGGTTTGAAAGAAAATTGGATGTAATCTGGGAATTGGATGTGAGGAAAATATACTGAAATGATAAGGTGGATATTGTTAATTGAATAAAGCAGATTGCTAAACCATGTGATCTCATTCTGAAAAACGATGTTGGCACACAAGGATCTGCATTACGGTATTAACATTGGTGGTGGGAATGTGATGTTTTATTTTTACTGTAGCTTGTCTCTGTTTTCTGTTCTCCAAGGCATACTGTACTGAATCTGCAATAAAATTTTATTTAAAAGCTTATATTAAGATTTACATATATATTTGGGGTATACATAATGAATCAAAGAATACATGAATGTATAGTCAACAAAATATTAAAAGTGCTTCAAGACTTCAGAAGATTTCCTAATACTGCATCTGTTACTTGATATTACTACTTTAAAATGGGTGTGTATTATTATGTAACTGTATAAGGAGAAAAAGAACAAAGCTATTTTCCTGTGGGAGTGCAGCCAAGTCTATTGTAATAGTAGAGAAGTCACATAGAGGACTGCAACAGAGCACAACATTTTTGTGTTTTCTCCGGTTGATTTGGATACATTATCCACAGGAAAAACATTACATGACTCATTCACCAGGAAAAGAGCATAGGCTATTTTAATAAAGAAAAAGGAAGAGTAAGGGATAGGCTGTATATTTTATAAGTTGTCATAACTTACTAGCACCTTTAGTAGCCATTGTTTCTGTTACCAACTACATTGTAAAGTCATTCAGGACTTTAAATCTCATTTTATTGCTTTTGCTCTATAGATCACTTTTGAATGATTTTTTTTTTTAAGATTTTTAAAAAACCTCTAAACCCAATGTGGGGCTTGAGCTCACAACCCCGAGATCAAGAGTCACATACTCTAGGAGTGAGCCAGCCAGGTGCCCTACTTTTGAATGATTTTAAGATAAAATTTCAGCCCCTCTTCAGGTGACACTGAAACAAACTTGTTTATTTCTGGTCTGTTCTTTGTGTCTCAAGTACCTCAAGGCAACTGTGTTGCAGCCAGTGGCCCGTGGACTTGAGGCAAACGTTTTTGGCTTTTGGACTGAATTGTTACTTAGACTGGACTCCTTTATAAAATGAGAAAAATAGAACATTCTCGATTTTGTGGTAAGGCCAAATGAGATACCCATAAAAGGACCTATCGCAATGCACGCCTTCAATAAAGGCCAAGTGAGTCGAGTAACGCTGTCAAGGGCTGCTTTTGAAACAGCACTTGAACGTGAAAGATGAGCGGATTTCTTGCTGTAGCACCAGTAGTCTTTGCATGGATACCTCCTTTTAGGCGCTAACAGGTGCTAGCTAGCCTGATTCCCCTGTCCCCTGTCATCCTGCTTCCAGTCCCTGAAGCAGTCACAGCCGCGGCCCGACCGAGTCCAAATACAGAGCTCAGCGTTACCCAACCTTCAGGAGCGCAGACTCGGCGCAGGCGCAGACTCCCGGCAGGGGAAAAGCCCAGGTGGAGCTTCGAGGAAAGGAAGTACGCCCTCGCCGCCTGCTGTTGGGCCAATGGGGCTGCTCGGCTTCGCCGCAGGCCTATGAAGCGGGGCGGGAGGCGGGGCGGAGGGCGGAAGAAGCGGTTCTCACGTGAGTAGGGGGCGGGGAGGGCGGGGGCAGGGCGGCTGGGGAGGCCCAGGCGGCGGAGCCTCCCGGACGGCGAACGGCGGGCGGCGGAGGAGGAGACGGCGGGTCGGGTAGGGCCGCGTTTCCCCTCCTCCTCCCATCCTCCTATCCACCAAGCCCGGGGGAATCCTGTGACAGCCCCTGCTGGGGGCCCGGCTGTGTTCTCATCCCGCGGGGCTGGGCCGGCCAGACTGCGCTCACCTCCCTCGACGAGCCGGGTTCGAGGGGAGCCGTGATTGGGGGGAGGGGGAGCTGTGGCGGAGGGGAGAGGGCGCATGCGCAGGCGGGAACGCTTTCGCAGCCCCTGCCCAAAACCGGTTCCCCCTGTCTGGGTGGGGTGTCTGTCTACGGAGTCCTGAGCTTGCTGCAGTTCTTCTGACCCCCAGGCAAAGCCGGATTGTCTCTCGACTTTCATGTTGGGGCCAGGTCCTGTTTGGAATCTGGCTGCTCCCTCCGCCTCAGTTTCTCCCTCTGCCCGTTGATTAGGATTTCAGCTGGCTTGGGCCCTCAAGCTAGCTTCGTGGGCTGCGCCAAATTTGAAAGACTTGCTTTCTTTTACTGCTGGCCTGCCAACTTGTACTGATCTTTCTGTCTCATTTTCCCCACCTGCAGTTAAAGTGTCTCGCTCTCCTCATGTCCTTTAAGTATCTGCTCCCAGTATCTTGTTGCTGCGTCTTGATTCTCAGCAACCCTTAGGGTTTTTCAGGTGTTGAGCCAGAGGATAACCCCAGACTTCTAAGAGTTCGCTGTCCATTGCCTAGTACTACTTTGGTCCCTGCTCTTCTAACGACTGTTAGCATCTGCACCTGTTTTTACAGGCATCTCCGTATTTAAGCTTTCTCGGGACTCCTTATCGTGGAAGCAAAAGTGCTAGAAGACCGTGTTAAGTGATCATGCTACTAGTGCTTCGCTAGTTTAAAATCGTGTTCCAACTTGAATTTGAAATCTTTTGGCTTTTGGGGTTTTTATTAGTAGGGGGAAAAAAAACTATCAGGGGCATGGTTTCACCATTTGATTTTTTTATCCGTATAAACACCTGTGTTCCCGTACATGTGACTGGAATAGTGTAATGTTTCTGTTGCCAGCTGCTTTGTTTATTTAAAAAGAAAACAATGGAGGGTGAATTGCACTGTGTTTATCACATTAAACTGATGTTTGAAAAGTTGAAAAAAAGTTAAATGCCAAGGAAGTACAACATTAACTTCTTTTAAACGAAGGACCTATTGGCCTCAATTCAACGTGTATAAGGTGCTATTTTATTTTTATTTTTATTTATTTATTTGCTATTTTAATATATATTGAAGGTTTGTAAGTAGAGTTTACTTATAAAAAACTGAAAATGAATGTGGAGAGCGTTCTTTATGTTCTTCCTTTATAGATCTCAGATCGTATTAGATTTGCATCCCTGACTTTTGTATTTACTAGTAACATTTAAAATTTACATGTAGCTTGATTAACTCAAATTCCTAATTAAAATTGAACTATTGCTATGTTGTAGTGTACTTCTTTTCAGTTTTATAACCCAGTTTACTGTTGATTAAGTTAGGTCATTGGTGTTAAGGCATATGTTTGTTTGGATAGTTAACCTTCGAACTCTGTGCATTTTGGTCTTACTGGAATAGTGTTTTATTAGCTGTTGACACGTCCTTAATTTTAGTTGAGTGGTAATTTAGTGGGACACTGTAAGAGTGAAGACACCTGTTTCCTATCTTTTACATTACATATTGAAAGAAGTGCATTGTGCACGTTATCTACACGAAGAGACATGAGTTCCTCCAAATATATATCAACTTTACAGCCCAGATTCTTTAAAGAAGTCATTGTTATTGACCATCTTTCCAGCTAATGCGTAGCCTACTTTGAAGGTCTCATCATTTTGCAGTAATTAACAAGTTGTCTTTGAGTACAGGCTTCGGAAAATAATCAGTTTAAATCAGTGCTGCTGTTGAGTGTCTTTATAGACAGTGGTGTGCTGAGGTTCTGGTGTAGACTACCCATAATATCTTTGTAGTTTTCAGTGTAATCAGATATGATTAGACTTCTCAAGCATGTGGAGTAAATGAACTCATAAATAATCTTTCATGGAGTTAGAACTTAAATATCGAAGTGCTGATTTAACCAACATACTTAAAGAAGGGTTTGGCATGACATGTGGGTGCTTTGTATGCAACTGCCTTGTTTTATTGGTTTTCCATAGTTAGATACCAAAGAAAGAAAATCCAAGGCCAAGGACTCAAAGTCGGTGGGCAACAACTTTACAGCTATTCCTTTGTGCATAGATTGGTCCGTCCAATCTATGTCCATCCCCCACCCTCTACCTTCTGTGCTGTGTTGTTTCTGAAAGATATTGATTCTTTGGAAAACTTTTAAGTCAAAATAATACTGGATAGACGTTTAAACTTACAACCACTCTTATTGACCCTAATAACTTTGTTTCTCTTCCTATACAAAAACTGAACAAATATGACAGTTTGCAAGTCATGACGAACACTTTAGTTATAGAATTTAGCCTGGAAGTTTCCCTTTTCAAAGCAACCAGTATCTCTGAGGTAGTCATCAGTGAGACTCTCTTGACGATTGTCTTTCCAGCATAGTAGAGTTTTATGAGGCCTAACTTTTCCCCCAAATTCCTTTTTTTGTGGATCACATGTAAAAATAAAGCCCTTATTTTTAAGTTCATACCTGACATTAAATAGTATATACTACCATGCCTCTGAAGCAGGAGGTGTATCTTCTTAAATGTATGGCTGTGCTGCCAAATTGGGAGGTCCACATCACTCATATAAGAGTCCACGCATGGTTGTTACAGATCTCCAGTTAAGGTTGCATCACCTTTTTATGTTATAAATCACCACTCCTTGGAATCCATTAATCTTTGGGAATACATTTTTCTCCATGCTATAATCTGTTATTTCTTTAGGTACATTAGCAAACTAGAGCCTGTGGTAACTTTAACAAACTGTTACTCTAAAGCTTAACAATAATTTGACTATTTTAAAAATTTATTTTATATATAATATGTAAAATTTATTAAATATAACAAAATTATTTCATATATACTTATATGTATACAAAGCGCATATTATAATTTATATTTAAAATTATAAATATATAAAAATTTATATTTTATGTATAAAGTATATAAAATTATAAATATATCAAATTACAATATATAAAGATTATACATATGTTTCCTTATTTATACATTTTGGTAATTACAACCAACAGCCTGTGGTTATAATCTCGTTTTCCTTTTTTTGAAGTTGGCCCTTGTATCAGAAAAAGGAATTGATAATACAGAATCTTTTTTGGAGAGCATATTTTAAATATCATCATGGGTATTAAGAGACAGGATGTGAGGCTAAATTGGATTAAATGTTGGGGATTTGTATAACACTACTGAGAAGAGCCTTGAGTTAATCATTTTCATGTTTTTTATTGTAGAGGTAATAAACTGTTTTATGCCCTCAAAGGATGCTGATGAACGGATTCTGGCAGTGTAAGAGTAGGAACGTGTCACGTAAATCTCTTTTGCTGTAACACACGATTTTCTGTGAATAGACCTCTGATAATCTATAGAAGAGAAATGGTTATATCCTTATCGTAGTTACCTGTTGAATCTCTATGAATTGAAGAAAAATCTGAAATCTGTCTAAGCTCAAAAGCTAATACTTCTTTACAAAAATTATTCCCTAGCAGAAACAAATCTTTAAATTTTTTGCTTTTGGTTGTGAGAACCAATCTTTTCAGATAAGTTTAAAAACATCTATGGAACTTAATATTTGTGAATTTTTTAATATTCTCACACAGTGTCTATTCCAGTGCTGTGATGAAAATGTGTGATAAATATTTGCCCATCCCTTATTCAACACACTTGTCCTATGTCCCACCAAGCTTGTGTAATTCTGGCCACCTTATATCAGAAGGTGCAGAAAACAAGTGTGGATCTGCCAAGCATTTGTGGTTTGGATACGTACTTTTCCCTAAAAGTAAAAAAGAGGTTATAGTAAAGGGGGTGCCCTGTTGGCTCAGTTGATTGGGCATCTGCCTTCGGCTTAGGTTTTGATCCCGTGGTCCTGGGATCAAGCCCCACTGTGGGCTCCCTGCTCAGCGGGAGCCTGTTTCTCCCTCTCCTCCCTCTTTGTGATCTGTCTCCCTCTCTCTCTCACTTTCTCTCTCAAATAAATTTTAAAAATTCATACTTCCAGATATATAAAGTACTAATGTAAATCATTATGCCTTAGGAATCTGTTCCAGAAAAAGAGAATACATTTTTTTTTTTTTCAAATCTATACTAGGGAGGGCAGACATAATCTGACTTTCTGAATGAGCTAACTTTCATTGTTGCCAGAAGTAGGTTTCTATTGTGGAAATGTCATCCAAATAATTTAAATATTTAGTTTTGGAGATATTGTGTTGAGGTGGCATAAAGTCATCACACCTTGAGTTCTGGAAAAAAGTAAAGTGGTGTTTCCTGAAATATCCATAGGAACATGGGGAAACCTCCTACATTTTCCCCCCTTTTAGCTGCATTCAGTACTGCATTCAGATAATCAACTCAGAGTTAAATGAATTATTTTATGTCCATTTCTTCCACTCTTACCTCTTGTACCCTTCATCTTGAGGTATCAAGATACAGGGGGTGAGTGTGAACATTGGAATCAGAAATACACAGATATCCCAAGTCTTGTACTTACTGTGTGACTGAAGGTAAGCTACTTAATACCTCTGAGATGCCGTTTCTTCATTTGCAGAAATGGAACTGATTATGCTTACATCATGGATTAAGATTGGACACCACCTGGCATCTCCCCACCCTCTTCCTGATTACTCCCAATGACAAAAGAATAGAAATGTTCATTCCTCTCCTTTCTCATACGAGAAAACTGAAGCTACAACATTGTTTAAGTCACATCAAGAAGGACCAAGGAGTTAATTTTTTTTTTAATATTGTACCAGACTATTAACTTTAATAAAGCTTTGTTACTCATGACAAGTGAGAAGTAACTCTGGAAATAGTAGTTGTCTTCTTTGGGCCCTTTACTAATTTTGTGAGTTTTACCTTAAAGATCCTAAAATGTTACAGTTGGGCTTTAAAAACTTGTATAACCAGGGCGCCTGGGTGGCTCAGTTGGTTGGGCATCTGACTCTTGATTTCAGCTAAGGACATGATCTCAGGGTCTTGGGATGGAGCCCTGCATTGGGCCCCCCCCTTCCCTGAAATAAATAAATCTTTAAGGAAAAAAAATTGTATCGAACAACAAATGGATAAACAAAATTTAGTATATATACTCCATAGAATATTACTCAGTCTTAAATAGAAAGGAAATTAGGACACATGCTATAACATAGGTGAACTTTGAAGACGTTATACCAAATGAAATAAGCCAGCCACAAAAGGACAAATATTGTGTGATTCTGCTATTTTTATGAGGTACCTGAAATGGTCAAACTCATAGAGAAGGAATAGTGTGTTGGTTGCCTGGAGGAAAGGGAGTTAGTGTTTAATGGATATGGACTTTGAGTTGGGGAAGATAAAAGAGTTCTAGAGGTGGAAGGTGGTGATAGTTGCACAATAATGTGAATATACTTAATGCCACAAAATGTACACTTAAAAATGGGTAAAATAGTAACATATATTTAGCCACAATTTAACAAGATTAAAACTTTAAAATCTTTTTAAAAATTAAATGTAAACCCTTCTGTCTTACGAATTTCTATATTCCTATAATTAAGTTATCCTTTTAAATTTTTCTGGAATTGAACTAAAATAATCACTTTATAGTTGAAGGAAGTGAATTGCAGGTTAAAATTTGCCTGATGATGACTTTTAGATAACCTGTTTTTTCTTGCTTTTACTTGCTGTAGACCCAAGATGATTGTTTTGTTTTCTTTTGTTTCTGGTTTTCTAAGCTAAGTTGAAATTATTCAGAAGGCTTAAATTAATATGGTTCTCTTAGCTCACTAGAATAATTCAAAGAAACAGCCTCCAAATTCCGAGTTAGACTTCAACAAACAAAGACACATCTATTGTTTAGCAATTAGTAGTGGTGGAAAGGAATTTATTTTTATAAAGAAGGGATGATTTTCCATTGAGTTTTGTTAAATTTGTCCCACCCTTCCCAGGGCTAGGCTGTGAGAAACTCATGTGAAAACCAGTGCAGGAAAACATCTGAGCCAAGGAAAAAAAAAAAAAAAGCTGAGATTAATATAGTGTGATTAAAAAAAATAATAACTTCTTAGTATGCAGTTTAATTTTAAAGGGCTACGGACCCAGAGAAATTGGCCTGTTACAGCATCTTTAAGACTTGATTCTCTTCCTTCCTGTTTTGTCTTTTTCTGAACAGAGAGTAACCTTATCTGTGTTTTAGACAGATACAACTGGTACCTAACATAGAGAATGGATTGGAATGGGGAGATAATGGAGATAAGGACACTAAGGAGGAGAGCTGCATTCCAGAAAAGGACAGAGGCACCTATAGTTTTATGCGTGAACTTAAGCAGGTTATGGAACCTTTCTCAGCCTCAGTCTGTTCGTCATAAGAAATCAATATCTGTTAAAGTTTATGTGAACATTAGAAATAATGCTTATATAGCCTTTTAGTACCATTTTGGCCATATAATTGGTGGTAGGAACTAATAAGTATTACTGTTTCTTTATATTTAGCAAGATAACTTAAGTATCCCCTTTAAGATTCCCTAAAGCTATACTCATTTACTCGCTGGTTGAGCAACAAAAATGATGGGTATTGTGAAGGAAGTGATGAGAGTGTTTTGGTCCAAAGGGAATCTAAGATATATTTTCTGACTCAGTGTTAACTGGTTTTGAGTTTGACAGTTGGGAACTTGATGAAGAGTCAGTGAGGCACACTCAAAGGTAGTCTTTTTGAGTCTCTTCATTCTAGTTGCCATCCATATCCATATCCCCAAGTCACAAATATGTAATGTAGCATATTTATCATCTGTCCTCCTATCAGTTAAGCACTGATTAAAGAGTATTATTCAACCAAGTTTATGTAGGGCTGCTAGTAAACAAGGATATAAAGATAATACGAATAAAACCCAAGATCCCAGTCCACAAATAGTTCACAGGGACTGTCTGTGCTCATTGTATTCCCAGTGTTTACTGTAGTGGTTTTTATTTAGTAATTGTTTCTGGAATAAATGATCAACAAATGTGTTGGAGTAGGGAAGAGGTATAATATTATTCTACTGTGTGATAAATGCTATAATTTTGTGATAGAATTAAAAAGTAAACAAAAGCCTTAGGGAGCCCTTGAGAGAAGTAATGAATATTGCAGAAAGGAAAGGGGGAGTTTGGATATTTGATTGTAACATAAGATTGCTGGTGAGGGAGAAGAACTACCTGGGGAAATGGAGACCTGTTCCTAGATTAGCAAACAACATGAGCAAAGGCTTGAAAGCATAAAAATGCATGACATATTTGGTGCATTTCTGGTATGGTTTGATAGAAGGAGATAAGACTAGAATGATAGACTGTTTCCCTGTTTTGAAGACTAATGAGAGTTGGGGTTTTATTCTATTTTCAGTCAGGAGCAGTCAAAGGTTTTGAGGAAAGGGTGGGATATATGATCAGATCTAAATTTTAGATATTAGCTATAGGACCTTGATAATCAATGACTAGGAAAAGTCTAGATGATGATGATGATGATGATGATTATCTTATTTGACAGAGAGAGAGAGAGCACAAGCAGGTGGAGTAGCAGGGAGAGGGAGAAGCAGGCTCCTTGCTGAGTAAGAAGCCTGACGTGTGGCTCCATCCCAGGACCCTGGGATCATGACCTGAGCCGAAGACAGTTGCTTAACCAACTGAGCCACCCAGGCGCCCCATAGGGAGAGTCTAGGAAAGGAAACTTATGTTTTAGTTGAAAGAGAATGGAGTACTCATGAGTCAGTGACATGAAGGATGTCAGAGAATAAGATTGGGGTGTTTTGGAACCAAAATCCTTTAGTGTTCCAGGGGAGAACATCTCTGTCTTGGATCAGTAGTTGTTAACCAGGATACGGAACCTATGAGGAAGAAAGAATATGTTTGTGTGGTTGACAGAGGTTTACATGGAATTGATTTTAAGATGGTAATGAATACATGTAGCAGAACTGTCCTGTGTATTCTCACAACATCCTTCACATACCTCTATTATACCAAGCACTATATTATAATTTCCTGCTCATCTGTCCATTTTCTGTACCACTGTAAGCCTATCCTAGGTAAAGACTACCTATTACTCCTCACCATAGCATTATACATAGTGCCTGGCACACGTCAGACACTTAATACGAAATAGAAAGGAAAACACAGGGGCACCTGGGTGGCACATTCGGTTGAGCGTCTGGCTCTTGATTTCAGTTTAGGTCATGATCTCGTCAGGCTCCGTGCTGGGCATGGAGCCTGCTGAAGATTCTCTCTCTCCCTGGGCAGCTCAGTGGGTTAAAGCCTCTGCCTTCCGTCAGGTCATGATCCTGGGGTCCTGGGATCGAGCCCCACGTTGGGCTCTCTGCTCTACGGGGAAGCCTGCTTCCTCCTCTCTCTCTCTTTCTGCCTGCCTCTCTGCCTACTTGAGATCTCAGTCTGTCAAATAAATAAATAATCTTAAATTAAAAAAAAAAGATTCTCTCTCTCCCTCTCCCTGCCCCTCCTCTCACCTTCCTCCCTCTCAAAAAAAGAAAAAAAAAAAGAAATAGGAAAAAAGGAAAACATAACACAAATACCCATATGGAATTAGAGAGGAAAGATAGAGCTATGAGTATTGTCATCATGCCCCCCCAAAAAAAAAATTGTGACTGTATGAGCTAGTAAGAGCCAGGGAAAAGTGGAAAAAGAAGAGGAATAGGGTAGAACTTAAAGAATGGGCAGAAGAGGGGCGCCTGGGTGGCTCAGTTGGTTGAGCATCTGTCTCTAGCTCAGGTCATGATCCTGGGGCTCTGGGATCGAGTTCCACATCAGGCTCCCTGCTCTGCAGGGAGCCTGCTTCTCCCTTTGCCTCTGCCTTTCTCTGTCTCTGTCTCTCATGAATAAATAAATAAAAACTTTTAAAAAGGGGGGGTCAGAAGAAAGGGAACTTAAGTGATACCTGAGAAAAGGTAGTCAAAGGTAGAAAATGGAAGCAAGAAAAAAGTTTCAGAATAAAGAAATGGTCAGCATTTTCATTTATTTCAGTGGTAGAAGATGATGAGAACTGAAAAAAAAATTATTTGGGCTTTGAAAGTTAGTACTGTACTTGACTAGTTTGTTTATTTCCTTTTTAAAATGACGCTGAGAGGGAGCCTGGGTAGCTCAGTTGGTTAAGCCTCTGTCTTCAGCTCAGGTCATGATCTCAGGGTCCTGGGATGGAGTCCCACATCGGGCTCTCTGCTCAGCAGGAAGCCTGCTTCCCCCCCTCTCTCTGCCTACCTCTCCGCCTACTTGTGATCTCTCTGTGTCAAATAAATAAATAAAATCTTAAAAAAAAAAGTTAAAAAAAAATGACGCTGAGAGATGGTAAAATACCCAGGGCCACAGATGAGGTGTTTTGTGTGTGTGTGTGTGTGTTTAAAGACTTTATTTATTAGCACATGAGAGAGAAGGAGTAGGTGGAGGGGTAGAGCGATAGAGAGAAGCAGACTCCCTGCTGAGCAGGGAGCCCAACATGGGGTTCAGTCCCAGGACTTCTGAGATCATGACCTGAGCCAAAGGCAGATGCTCAGCTGACTTGAGCCACCCAGGTGCCCCCACAGATGAGGCTTTAAATTAAGTTTTAAAAAGAGGAGGTTTGATAAGGTTTGGTGAGAGATGGAGGAGCCAGATTTTTGAGAGAGGGACTGCTTTTCGACTGGAGTGTCCTATCGAAAGTGGTAGAGGTGGAGGCAGTTAATATTACTTTGGGAGGAAAGAGTTTCAAAGAAATAAAGATGAGTTAGAGCCCTGGAATAGTGGCTGGGAACCAGCACATTTTGTTTCAAGCATGTCAAGTTCAATTACAAGTATCACTCACACCTCTTTTATTGAGTTAGGTCACTTATTGGGAGGTGATTTTTGCCTCTACTAATTGCACATAAGCAGATTCATGCCACTGCAAGTTTGCTGTTTATGTTACTCCTCTGAATGTTAGTATCTGATAGTACTTCATCCAAAAAATGAGTTTTTAAAAAGTAAACACCGATTGCCCAGGAGCCCACTGCTATTGAAGGACTATCAAAAGAAACTTTATCATGGGCAGTTCTTTTCTTTTTCTTTTATTTTTATTTTTATTTATTTTATTTATTAGAGAGAGATCACAAGTAGGCAGAGAGGCAGGCAGAGAGAGGAGGAAGCAGGCTCATTGCTGAGCAGAGAGCCCGATGCGGGGCTCGATCCCAGGACCCTGAGATCATGACCTGAGCCGAAGGCAGAGGCTTTAACCCACTGAGCCACCCAGGTGCCCCTCTTCTTCTTTTTTTAAAGATTTTATTTGAGAGAAAGAGAACAAGCAGTGGGGAGGGCAGATGGAGGGAGAGAGAGAGAGAAAAGCAGACTTCCCGCTGAGCAGGAAGCCAGATGTGGGACTTGATTCCAGGACGCTGGGATTATGATCTGAGCCAAAGGCAGATGCTTTACTGACTGAGCCACCCAGGTGCCCCATTTCCTTTCCATTTTACTCCCCATTAGCTGGGTCTCTAAGAAAGAGGAGATTGAGAATGAACATGATCTTCTTTTGACAAGACTGAGGTGCATTATTTGCCATGATCTTTGCAGAAGTATAGTTAAGTATAAATTGTCACTTAGGGCACAGAACAGTAAATTTAGGCTAAAAGTTTGTAAAGAGTTTTGATATCATGAAACTAATTTTCTTTCTTTTTAAAAAAATTTTTTTGGAAAGATGTATTTGAGTTGAAAATAGAGCTACCCTATGACCCAGCAACTGTCCTACTGGGTATTTGCCCTAAAGATACAAATGTAGTGATCTGAAGGGGCACGTGCACCTGAATGTTTATGGCAGCAATGTCCACAATAGCCAAACTATGGAAAGAACCTATCTGTCTATCAACAGATGAACGGATAAAGATGATGTGGTATATATATATATATATATACATACATACATACATACATACATACATACAATGGAATACTATGCAGCCATCAAAAATACAGAATCTTGCTATTTGCAACAACATGGATGGAACCAGAGGGTATCATGCTAAGCGAATAAAGGCAATCAGAGAAAGACAATTATATCTCTCTGATATGAGGAATTTGAGAGGCAGGGTGGGGCTTTGTGGGGGGGGAGGAGAGGGGAAAAAGAAACAAGGTGGGATCAGGAAGGGAGACAAACCGTAAGAGACTCTTAGTCTCAGGAAACAAACTGAGGGTTGCTGGAGGGGAGGAGGGTGGGAATGATGGGGAGGCAGGGTAATGGGCATTGGGGAGGGTATCTGTTACGGTGAGCACTGTGAATTGTGTAGGACTGATGAGTTACAGGCTTGTACCCCTGAAACAAATAATACATTATATGTTAATTTTTAAAAAAGAATCAGTCCAACAAAAGAATAAAATAAGCTACCCATCAGGGGAAAAAAAAAAAGATTTATTTGAAAGAGAGAGAGAGCACTAGCTGGGGGAGCAGCAGGCAGAGGGAGAGGGAGAGAGAGAATTCCAGGCTAACTCAATGCCCAACATGGAACGTGACACAGGACTTGATCCCATAACCCTGAGATCATGACTTGAGCCAGAATCAAGAGGTGGTTGCTCAATTCACTGAGTTACTCAGGTGCCCCTTTTTATTTTGTAATTTTTAAATTTTTAATTTTTTAAAAATTTCTAAAAGATTTTATTTATTTGACAGAAATAGAAAGTGCACAAGTAGGCAGAGTGGCAAGCAGAGAGAGGGAGAAGCAGGCTGTCCGCTGAGCAGGGAGCCCAATGTGAGGCTCAATCCCAGGACCCTGAGATCATGACCTGAGCTGAAGGCAGAGACTTTAACCCACTAAGCCACCCAGGTGCCCCCCCTATTTTTTTTTTTTTTTAACGTTTTTATTTATTTGTCAGAAGAGAGAGAATGCACAAGCAGGGGGCGCTGCAGCAGAGGGAGAAGCAGACTCCCCACTGAGCAGGGAGCCTGATGTGGGACTCAAACCCAGGACCCTGATATCATGACCCAAGCTGAAGGCAGGCACTTAACTGACTGAGCCATCCAGGTGTCCCCAGGCGCCCCTTTATAAAAAAATTTTTTTATTAAATTTCTGTGCCCAACATGGGGCTCAAACTCACGACCCTGACTGACCGTGTCTACTTACTAAGCCAGCTAGGTTCCCCCATGAGCCTAATCTTCAATCAGAAAATCTCTAGGGATCTTTTATATGTTAATAAGGATAAAAGTAGTAAAAGAAGTTCTGAAAAACTTAACAATTGAACTTTTGGGTTTGATGCTGGAGGCTGCATAAACAAAATCACCTATCATTTTAAGTGACTTACTGACTTTTTAAAGGTGATAGAGAAGGAAACATCCTTGAACTTGACTCACCAGTCTGGCCCTGTTGGTAACTAGATATGCTAGGGTCTAGGTTGTCACTTGTTTAAAAGAAGGAAATAACTAGTGCCTACCTACACCAGGATCCATGTATGTATATTATCTTATTAAAATGGGATAAAAATCCTTATTCTGTCTACCTTATAGAATTGTTAGGTGGTAAAATGAGATTAAGAATGTGTATGTTTTAGTAATCTGTAAAGTATCATATAAAGGTAAAACATTTCTTATTTAGAGTATTCCTTCTCATTTATTTAGATACAAAGAAATTAAAATGTGGAAAATAAGAAAGCTATGTATTTTTGTTCTAGTATTGTGTTTCTGAAACTGAATTACCTTAATCAGTTGATACTTGTTAATTCTTTAATTTTTTTTTTAAAGATTTTATTGAACTTTTTGAGACAGAGAGCACAGGGTGGGTTGGGGATATGCCAGAGAGAGAAAGAGAAGCTGACTCCTTGCTGAGCAGGGAGCCCAACACAGGGCTCGATCCCAGAACCCTGAAATCATGACCTAAGCTGAGGGCAGACACTTGACTGAGCCACCCAGGTGCTCTGATAGTTGTTAATTCTTTTAAAACTGGAAGTTAGCTTAAAAAGCTGTAACTACTGGGTGCTTATACTGTTTTTAATGTGTTAATAAGGTGTACATATGTTCCTTAGTAATTTTTACGATAGTTTTGTAACTAGATAGTACATCATTTTCACTTGTGGAAACTAAGGCTCATTATGACAAAGCTCACACTATTAGGTAGTGCAGCCAGTATTCTAACTTCGGTTTTTCCAACTCTTAATTGTGTGCTTTACTGTCAACAAATGTGACATGTGTTCTGTCAGTCAGTAGATAATCTTACCTTTTCATTGGGTGGCTCTTACTTTTTTCCATCTTTATTTACCATTTATCCTAATTTTTTACCAAGTATTTGAGCCCCTACTATATGCTAGTGTCCTGGGATGGAGCCAGGCACTGTTCCAGGTGCTAAGGTACAGCAGTTAATGAAACAGACACATCTCTGTCCTGGTGGAACTTAGGTTCTAGCTTACATGATATTTAAAAACAAATGATTAAAACATAAAGTGTGTCAAATGGTGATGGATATCATAAGGAAAAGTAGGAAGAGAGCTGGTGGTGCAGGATGTTTGGAGGAAGAAGCTTGTTTTAATTATCCATGAGGTTTAGACCTAGAATTGCAGTCTGAAGGATGAAGGATTACAGTAGGGGCTTCTTTTGGTAAATGATAAAAGTAGGGATTAAAAACAAAACAGTTACTCCTCGTGGTCTCGAGAGGTTGCAAATACAGCTTTGCCAGGAGTACACCAGGTTCTGGGACACCTCTTTATTGTGGAGGCCAGAGAATGGGAGTCTTGTATAACTTTTCCTGTACTACTTCATGTTTTGATAAACCTCATTCCCACTTAGTGATTCAGTTTTTTTACAGGTGCCAAAACAAATAGTATTTTATAAAGTGTATTTTCCGATCACCTCCTCAAAGGAAATAGGTTGAACTTGGAGTCGGCCAAGTCTTCTCAGTTCCGTAGTGTTTAAATAGCAAAGTATATTATTTTTTGAGTCTACAGTATTATAGAAAGTAGTCAGAGTCTCAGATCATAGCTTTAGAGAACTTTCTGAGGCATTCTGCTATTAATCACAATTTAAAAGAATGGAAATCTATTTAAGCATGAAGAACCTTGCCTGAAGTATGAGCATGTTCTACAAAAGATATAGATTCCTTTACCCAATACTGAGTGTTTTGGGACAGGGCCCAGATTCGTGGCATTGGAAAGGTATCATAATCTGACAGAAAGAGCATAGCTTCTGGAATAACAGATAACTGGGTTCAATTTTTGTCTTTGCCTCTAACCACCTTACACTGCAGCCATTATCTTGAACAAGTTACACCTCAGTCTAGGTCTCAATCTCCTTATCTGTGTAATAAATGATGTGAAGATTAAATTAAGAGGCAGTTACCAGGGGCACCTGGGTGGCTCAGTGGGTTAAGCCGCTGCCTTCGGCTCAGGTCATGATCTCAGGGTCCTGGGATCGAGTCCCGCATCAGGCTCTCTGCTCAGCAGGGAGCCTGCTTCCCTTCCTCTCTCTCTGCCTGCCTCTCTACCTACTTGTGATCTCTGTCTGTCAAATAAATAAATAAAATCTTTAAAAAAAAAAAAAGAGGCAGTTACCATCAAATTGTAATACATCACAATACATGCTATAAAAATGTAAATTGTTAGAGGAGCAGAAATAAGGCAAGCAGTTTACTTGGTTCTGGGATGAGGATTGGCAAGCTACTAGGAAAAGGAGTTAGATCATGAATTGATGAGTTGGAGTTGATGGAGTACAAAAGCAAGGAAACCACTTTAGTAAGAGGATCCAATAAGGGCAAATACATGGGTGTTTATTAAAGTATCTATCTTGGGGCGCCTGGGTAGCTCAGTCGTTAAGCGTCTGCCCTTGGCTCAGGTCATGATCCTAGTGTCCTGAGATCAAGTCCCATATCTGGCTCTCTGCTCAGCGGGAAGCCTGCTTCCCCCTCTCCAACTCCTCCTGCTTGTGTTCCGTCTCTTGCTGTCTCTCTCTCTGTCAAATAAGTAAATAAAATCTTAAAGTATATATCTTTAGTAAGGACATTACCTCTTCTAATAATTTTTTTTTATTGAAGTATAATTGACATACAATATTCTACTAGTTTCAGGTGAATATATTCCTTAACTTTGTGTCTAGGTCCCTCTCCAAACATGTTCCCATAGTTTTCTTTACCCTAAATCAGTACCTGTTAACCTGTTCAATGTGCCTCTGTTCTCTGCTGCAGTATACATTCCTTTGGGGCAAGAATCGATTTTCTCTTGTTTACCATGTATTATTCTTTATACACTAAACACTTAGTATTCATTGAATGGATGAAGCAAAACTACATTAGAGAAAGTTTTCAAAAAGTACATTTTGAAGTGTCTTTGAATGCCACAGTATACATCTAAATTTAGTCCTATGAAATGTAAAGCTATGGGCGCCTGGGTGGCTCAGTGGGTTAAGCCTCTGCCTTCGGCTCAGGTCATGATCTCAGGGTTCTGGGATCGAGTCCCACATCAGGCTTTCTGCTCCTCAGGGAACCTGCTTCCTCCTCTCTCTCTCTGCCTACTTGTGATCTCTGTCTGTCAAATAAATAAAATCTTAAAAAAAAAAAAGGAAATGTAAAGCTATGATAGCCATTTAAACAAGGAAATTAGTTTAAATAGGAAGCAGTAGGTAATTAATTATGCCTAGGTAAATTACCTTCTTTTGGGGTTGCCATTTTCTTGTCTGTTTCACGGTAATACTCAGGAATTGTGTAATTCCTGCTGCCAGGTGTTTAGCTGTGAGCCTTTGGAGGGAACGTAGTACTTGGCACATGGTGTGCGCCCAATGAATATATGTTCAGTTAAAAACACAGAGCATAAATCAGGACTTGTTAATTGGAGAGATTAAATAGACTCTCAGCACCTTTACCTCTTTGGGGTACAAGATGAGCATAGAGCTGGAGCTACTGTTTATTGGTTACAGCTTTCTGAGTATGTTGCATTGTTTGTTGCTGTTTTGGCAACCAAATGGGAACATTGCCATAAAGTATTCAGAACCAGGTTTTTGAATGGTAGATGAGTTTAAGTTTTATTCTAGGAGTCCATAAATAATTGAGTGGCTTTTCATAAGTGACATATTTTTATACTTCTTGCTGGGAATTTTTGGCATGAAACTTACTGGTAATGTTCATGTTGAGTTGAATTCTAAGAAACCATGGGATGGGAAGATATGAGTTTTTAATGGATTTCTGATTTCTTGCTATGTAAGGAATTTGCTCTGTCTTGAATTTATTTCTCTTGAGTGTAAATATGAAATTTTATTTCTTAAAAGCATCTTATTAATATTTTAAATTCAAGGATCGGTAACATTAGAAAAACCTTAGTTATTGTCCTGTGTGCTTTCAATTTCATTTATGCGTATAGCTTTACAAATTAAAGGTTAGAAAACAGAAGTTTAGTACTTTATAGTTTTTGAGGTCCAACAATAGAGTCGTAACATATGCCAAAGAAATCACTGTAGGTAGGAAGTTATTCTCAAGGGAATCTGTTTTATTTATTTATTTATTTTTTAATCTGAAATATCTTGGCCCTGAATAGCATCAAATTCCTTTATTATCTGGAATAGAAAGCCTAAGTTGTAAGTAGTGAAAGTCTTGGGAAGAGATTTTGAAAGTATTTTTTTAAGTTTTTCCTTTATGTATTTTGTAAGAATTAGAGCATAACTGAATATCTGGCAGACATTCTATATGAGTATCTTTATGGTTTTTGTTTTTCAGGCATTTTTAAAATATTTAATCATTCATGAGTTGAGCTTCATTCTTGAGTCATGGATGACAAGGCTTCTGTTGGAAAAATCAGTGTCTCCTCAGACTCTGTATCTACTCTTAATAGTGAAGATTTTGTCTTGGTTTCCAGGCAAGGAGATGAGACACCATCTACAAATAATGGAAGTGATGACGAGAAAACAGGACTCAAGGTAAAACTCCATAACCCAAGATTCCTTTGCTTAGCCTTGCTAGGCTCATTGCAAAACTTGGCCTATAATAGGAAGGTATATGGAGTGCAACTGAAAAAAGGGAAATAGTATCCTAACTTTTTTAATATTAAAGACTTTTATTTATAATTAGTGATGATGACAAATTTATATTTGATTAAGGATTTTCAATTTGATTAGCTTCTAAGTCTTCCAATACCCCAGTTGTGAAAACTAGCGGTCATAGTAGAAATATTTATGACCTTAGTATTGTTTTTATTTTCTCATTAAATTAGAGATGATTATTTCTTCTGATTCTGGTATGTGTAGTGCAAAAGCAAGGGCAGGTCAGCAGTGTAATTTATAAAAATAAATTTTAGGATTATTGAAACAATATTAAATACTTTGATATTGGCCATTTTTGTTTATTTATATTTTCTAAGCCAAATGAACAACTATTTTACTTTTTTTTCCCGTACTCTGTTAATCATTGCCTTTATGAATATTAGGAAGGACACTGTTAATGCCTTTTAAAATGTAAATCGCTTTAAAAATATTTCAGTTCTTGTTTAAGTGTATTCATTCAACAAGTATTTATTGAGTATTGACTATGTGCCAGGTACTAAATACTGGGGATACAGTGGTGAATAAGATTGCAAAGCCCCCTACTCTCTTAAGAGTTGTTATTCTAATGGAAGAAACAGACTTTAAGCACATAAGAAAATGAACAGGTTAAGTAAATTTAGGTGCTGTGAAGAAAGAGTGGGATACATGGATAAAGAAGAAAGGGCAGGTATTATTTTAGAGAATGTCTTGAAATGACATTTGAGCAGAGACCTGAATGAAATGGGGAAGAAGGCCAAGGAGAAATCCAGGAGGAGAGCTTTTTAAAGGGAACAGAA
This sequence comes from Lutra lutra, assembly GCF_902655055.1. NCBI lineage: Eukaryota > Metazoa > Chordata > Mammalia > Carnivora > Mustelidae > Lutra > Lutra lutra. The sequence goes on from NC_062290.1 coordinate 83,925,674, forward strand.
GACAGATCCTGAAGAGGACCACCGTTGTTAGGACAGAGATTAGAGCAGAGTGACTAAAGGAAATAAAAAGTGGTAAACTGATATCCAGTGCTTGGCCGAGCCTGCATCATGTAGACCTTTGTAGAGCTTAGGAGAAATTTGGACTTTGTTACAAATGTGAAGGAATCTTTTGGAGAGTTTTCAATGGGGGCATGATCTGATTTACATTTTAAAAAGCTCACTGGCTGATAGAGACTTCTAGCATGGCAGCATAAGGAGATGCGTGGACCTGCTCCTTAGCAAAATTGGTGGCAGTGATTAAAACAAACAAACAATGATTTATAGTCTTTGGAAATGTTCTAAAGGGTATATAGCAAATAAAGAAACATTTATTCAAGGAAATTTACTAAAATTTGGTAAAGAATCTGTGGTATTTGAACCAAGACCTATTGCTTCCCTCATCTATCCCAGCTGAGCAAAATGGTAACCCCATTATCAGTGCAATCAAGAAGACAGGATTCTCACCTGACCCCCGCCCCTGACTCCTAGTTGGAGGGCTATCTTCCAGGGAATAACAGGGCAGTTGCGTTTCTCATCCTGCCTCCAGCTACATTTTGCTAGCCAAGTGTGACTCAGAGATGGGGCGGGGGGGGGGATCCCTTTTTTTGCCCAGCCCTCGTTCTTGGGATAGAGGCTCTCCTTTGGGCACAGTGCTACTTAGAATACTGAGGGTCCAATTGCCCTAGCCTCTAAAATAGTGGTTCCCCACCAGTACAGACAAACCAAGAAGACTTGAGACTACTATATCACCTACAACCACCATGTACTCAGCTTCTAAAGATGGGATGTCACTCAGGGTAAAACATGCTATTGTTCCACCTCCTAACTTTACAACTGTGGCTCTCAGATTTTTCCCTGTAGTGAGAAGGGTGTCATAAAACAGCTCCTAAACCCTTCCCAGAGAAACTGACTTTTTTTTACAGTAGAGTGTAGAGAAATTCAAGCCTGAGGGTACTCTCAAAAACAGTAGACCTTGTGGTGAAAGGTAATTGGAGAGGAGATTGGTAGACTGATTGAACATATAGATTTACGTATAGGTTTACTGGGAGGAGAATATCTCTTAGAGTCAGAACAAATCTCAAACATGGACCTCTGAAAATCCCTTCAAAGTAATGTCAATTTGGTTAGTTTATTCTGTGGAGTAGTTTATACCCAAGTGCATTGTTGAAAACTATAGAGCAGTTGGCCATAATTAGTGGAGTTTAACATCTACGGTGGTCAGAGAAGGAGTCCAAGCACTCTTTCAAAATTGCTCTCATTTTAGGATTACTATAGGCAAAGCCAAATCTCTCCAGGGGAGCAAGTCAGAGGTTTAACAGTATAGGAATTAGGGGAATAGAATTTAGGGAAATAAGCTATCTAGCTACTAAATAAACAAGCAAGCATAAAAAAATAACAAGTCCCAGAATGGGGAGACCAGTACTGTGAATTGGTACAATATATTATCTAAAATACCAAGTTTCCAATACAAAATTGTGAAACATGAAAAAATAACCTGTATGTCCTTTTTTTAAAAAAAAAAAAAAGAGCAGGCAGTAGATACTGGTTATGAGAGTGACATGTTGGACTTAATACATAGATTCTTCAAAGTAGCCATTAAGTTCAATGAACTAAAAGAAATCTTGCTTAAAGAAATAAAGGAAAGTATGATGACAGTGTCATATCAAATACAGAATATCATTAAAGAGATAGAAATTATTAAAAAAGGAACCAGTTGGAAATTCTGAAGTGGAAAAGCACAGCAGCTGAAACCGAAAATTCACTAGAGGGGATCAACAGTAAATTTGAGCTGGCAAAAGAATTAATGAGAGTTGTTTTCAGGAGTTTTAGGATAAACTTTGCTACTACCCTCAAATAACACTGATTTGGACAATCAGTCATGGACCAGAGTGCCTTTGTGGAAGTCGAGGGGTCTATCAGGTTTCAGCATCTTGGACCAAAAAACATCCAAGATTGGATCCACTGAAGACTGTGAAAGGAGCTGTTTTACTTTACCTGTGTCACCTTTCCCCCAAGATAGCACAGCTCAATGCCAGTAGAGACTTTCTCTGCCCATGATTTTCTCCATGTGGGAAATTGAGAGCAGGTGCTGGATTCCCCAGCTGTGTGGGATACTCCCAAAACCCATTTCTTTCTCAATCCTTCCAGAATATTGGGTTGTGAACTACACAACTTGGGGGTGGACAGTCTTGCTGGGAGAACACTAGCTAAGGCTGAGAATGGAACATATGAGAGGAACACACATTTTATTAACTGCTTTGGGAACTCTATCAGGAAGTCTGTTCATAAAGTTGTCTCCCCTACTGATCACTTCAGCTGGGCTATGGGTACCACCAACCTCTGTGCAGCTCACCCAGACACACCCACCCCCAGTGACTGCCTTCTTGTGCACGCTGCTGAGGGCAGGAATGGTCAGAATGAGCCTTTGCAGATGGCCAGTGAGCATGCATAGAAACTGGATTCTGTGGGATTGGGAGAAACCACATGCTTGAGCAGTCATCGCCACCTTAGGGAAAGCAAATGAGATGGAAATCATCAAGCAGAAGAAATTATTACAAAGTAGAAGAAAGATTATTTAATGTTACCTAGTTCGAAAACAAAAAAATGCAAAAGAGTGAAAGAAAGCCTGCATGAACCATGGTATACTATAAAAATAATCCCTGCACTTATTGGTGTGCCAGAGGAAGAGAGGGGGCAAATGGGTTGAAAGGTTATAGAGACCTAATGCATGAGAATTTCTCAAATTTGGAGAGAAATTTGGACATTTGAGTTCATAAAGCTAATAGGTTTCCCCAAGATTTCAACCCAAAGCGATTCTTTCCAAGACACATTATAATAAAACTGTCTAAAGTAAAAGACAATTTTTAAAGGAGTAAGAGGAAAAAAAAAAAAAAAATCGCATGACAAGGGAGTCTCCATAAGTCTATTAGCAGATTTCTCAACAGAAGCTTTGTAGGCCAGAAGAGAGTGGGATGATACACTCAAAGTGCTGAAAGAAAGAAAAAAAAACAAACAAACCAAGAATGTGTTATTCAGCAAAGTTGCCCTTCAGAAATGAAGGAGAGAAGAAGATATTCCCAAATCCAACTAAGGGAATTAATCATCACCAAACCTTACTAAAAATGCTGAAAGGTGTTCTTCAATCTGAGATGAAAGAATATTAACTAATAAAATGAAAAATATGAAGGTATAAAACTGAAGAAGGTAAGTATGTAGTCAAAATCATAATACTCTAACACTGTAAGATGGTGTGTTGATTATTTCTAGTATAAAGGTTAAAAAGACAAAGATACTAAAAATAACTATAGTGATAATGAATATACAGTATAAAAAGTTACATTTTTACACCAAGACTCTAAAATGTTGTGGGGGGAAGGGTGGAGTGTTTATATATGATTGAAGTTGTTACAAATATAATACACTGTTATATGAGTAATACATTTTAAGATATGTAAGCCTCATGGTAGCCACAAAGCAAAACCTACAATAGATAACATGAAAGATAACAGTAAGGGAATCAAAGTATGCCACTTTGGAAAACTTCATTTCACACAGGAAGACATCAAGAAAGGAAGAAAAGAATAAGGGAGCTATAAATCAGTGAGAAAACAGTAACACAGCATGATAAGTTCTTATAAATAATTACTTTAAATGCAAATGAATTATATTCTCCAAATGACATAGTGTCTGAGAGGATAAAAAATACGATCCCCACTATATTCTGCCTGTTAGAGACTCATTTCAGTCTTAAGGACATACACAGACTCAATGTGAAGAGATGGAAAAGCAGTTCCATGCAAGTGGAAACCAAAAGAGCAGGGGTATCTGAATTGATACCAGACAAAGTAGACTTTAAGTCAAAAAACTAAGAAGAGACAGAAGGAATAATATAATGAAAAATGGGTCAATTCATCAAAAAGATGTACCAGTTGTAAATATATATGTATTGAGCATCAGAGTACCTAAATATATTAAGCAAAAGAAACAGATCTGAAGGGAGAAATAGACAATATGATAATGATAGGGAACTTTAGTACTCTATTTTAAACAATGGATAGATCATTTAGGCATAAAACTAATAAGGAAACATTGGACTTGAACTATACCATAGACCAAATGGACCTAACAGGCATATATAGAACATTCTATCAATAGCAACAGAATACTTATTCTTCTCAAGCATGCACAGAACATTCTCCAGGATGGATCATATGTTAGGTCACAAAATGAATCTTAGCAAGTTGAAGACTGAAATTATGCTAAATATCTTTTTTCTAACTATAGAGGTATGAAATTAGAAATTGATAACAGGAGGAAAATTTGAAAATCACAAATATTTGGAAATTAAACGATATATTCCCAAAGAACCAGTGAATCGAAGAAAACAAAAAGGAAATCAAAAATACCTTGAAACAACAACCGAAAACGTATTTCACATTCCACAACGTGGAATCTGAGCCAAATTTAAAGTAAAATCGTGGTTGCCAGGGTCAGGAAGTGATGGTGGGAGAAATGCTATGTTGGTCAAAGAGTACAGATTTCCAGTTGTGCATTTATGAGGTTTTGGGAATGTAATGTACAGCATTGGGATTATAGTTAACAATACTATATTACATAATTGATTGAAAGTATCTAAGAATACATCTTGAATGTTCTCACCACACACACACAGATGGTAATCATGTGAGTTGTTGGATCTATTAACTAACCTTATTGTGGTAATCATTCCACAACATGTACACATATCAAATCACATTAAACAACGTTTTATTTCAATTAAGTCTCAATAAAGTTGGAAAAATACATAAAAAATAGAGATCCACAGATTTTTCATAACAAATAAAATGGGAGAAGTGTTTAAAATATTTTAAAAAATGAACTGTTACCACAGTCGTGAAGAACTATCAAAATAAGCTGAGTGGAAGGTGACAGACCAGCCCTCACCACCACCAAAAGCTCATATTGCACATTCTATTTATATATAATTCTAGGAGATGCAAAACCTAGAGTCACAGAAAGCAGTTCAGTGGTTGCCTGGGGGTATGATGATGGGATGGGGAAGAAGAATGGGAGTACAGGGGTGCCTGGGTGGCTCAGTCTGTTAAACATCTGCCTTCAGCTCAGGTCATGATCCCAGGGTCCTGGGATCAAGCCCCACATCGGGCTTCTTTCTCAGTGGGGAGCCTGCTTCTCCCTCTCCCACTCCCTCTGCTTGTGTTCCCTCTCTCGCTGTAACTCTCTCTGTCAAATAAATCTTTTTAAAAAATAAAATGTTTTTTTAAAAAAGAAGAATGGGAGTACAGAGGGGTGCAAGGAGTATTGGACATTATGGATATGTCCACTGCCTTGATTGTGGTATGTGCATATGCCAAAATTCATCAAAGTGCACATTTAAATTATGTGCATTTGAATGTACATGTGCTTGCTTTGGCAGTACACATACTAAAATTGGAACGATACAGAGACAATTAACATGGCCCTTGTGCAAAGATGACACATAAGTACATCAAGTATACTGTAATAAATACATTTTTAAAAAGATTTTTAAAATTTCTTTGACAGAGACAAAGCGAGAGAAGGAACACTAGTAGGGAGTGGGAGAGAGAAGCAGCCCTCCTGTCAAGTAGGAAGCCCGATGCAGGGCTCAACCCAAGGACCCTGGGATCATGACCTGAGCCGAAGGCAGAGGCTTAACCCACTGAGCCACCCAGGCGCCCCACAAATGTTTTTTTTTTTAAAGAAAGAATTTAACAATTTTTGTTATTTTTATTATTTTTACTTTTTTTTTATTAAAGAGGCTCCACACCTACTGTGTGGTCTTGAATTCACCACCCTAAGATCAAGAATCACATGCTTTACGGACTGAGCCAGCCAGCCACTCTTAAAAGAAGGAATTAATAAACTTGAAGATCAGTAGAAATACCCAAAGAACAGAAAGAATGAACAATGAACAAAACCACAGAGAAAAATGAGATGTTATTAAGTGTAATAACATCCTTGTATGTATTTCAGAAGGAGAGGAAGAAAATGAGCAGAAAAAATATTTAACGAAATAATATCTGAAAAGTCCCACATTTATTTATTGAAAAACAATACACATCTAAGAAGCTCACCATACTCTAAGATAAACTCAGATCCACAAAAAGGCATATCTTAGTAAAATGTTGAAAACCAAAGATGGGGGGAGATCTTAAAAGTAATGAAAGAAAAATGATTCATTTCCTGGAAGGGGACCTCAGATTTATAGCTGACTTATCAGCAGAAATAGTGGAAGCTTGAAGCCAGTGGGATGACATATTCAAAGTGCTCAAGAAAAACTTAACCAAGAATCCTGTCAAAACTGAAGATGATTGGGGCACCAGGTGGTGGGTATTGTAGAGGGCACGGATTTGCATGGAGCACTGGGTGTGGTGCAAAAATAATGAATACTGTTATGCTGAAAAAAATAAAAAAATTAAAAAAAAACTGAAGATGAAATAAAGATATTTTGAAATAAAAACAATTTACTGCTATCAGAACCACCTTGCAAGAAATACTGAAAGAAGTTATTCTGGTGGGGCGCCTGGGTGGCTCAGTGGGTTAATAAGCCTCTGTCTTCGGCTCAGGTCATGATCTCAGGGTCCTGGGATCAAGTCCCGCATCGGGCTCTCTGCTTGGCGGGGAGCCTGCTTTCTCCTCCCTCTCTCTCTCTGTCTGCCTCTCTGCCTACTTGTGATCTCTCTCTCTGTCAAATAAATAAATAAATAAATATTTTTAAAAAAAAGTTATTCTGGCTAAAAGCAAGTGACCCCAAATAATTTTAATCTGTAGCACCAGTAAGGATAATTGTGTAACGATAAAGACGGTATGAATACATTTTTCTTGTTTTGTGTTATATATATACAATAAGTATATATTGCACCCATAATATACAGATATATGATCTAATTGCCAGTCATTAAAAAAAAAAAAAAAAGATAGGTTAGAGCAGAGCTGTATTACAGCTTAGGAAATGACTTAATATGGTAATTCAAAACTACAAGAGCAAATGAAGAGGACTAGGATTGATAAAATTAATACAACAAAATAAATATATATTTTCTCATCTTTTCTAGAAGACAGAATTATATGAAGTAACAATTATAAAAATGTGTTTATTTGTAAAATTTATGGATACAGTATGTATAATAATACCATGGGGGAATACTGCTATATTTGAATAATTTTTTTGTATCTTACTAGAATTAAGGTAGTATAAATTAGAACGTGATTCTAATAAATTAAGACATGTATGGCAAGTTCCACAACAACTACTAAAGTGATATACACACATTAAAGAAATATCAATGCATATTAGAAAATATTCACTAGATACTAAAAAAGCAGGCAGTATGGGAGACAGCTTATTAAATGTATGTAGGAGAATTTCTACCTGTAAATTCCTATATCATGAAAGAAGGAAAATTTCAAATCAATAACCTCATCTTTCACCTTGAGACATTGGAAAAAGAAGGGCAAACTAAGTGTAAAACAAGCCAAAGTAGGGAACAAAAGATTAGAGCAGAAATCAGTGAAACAAAATAGAAAAGTAATAGAGAAAAATCAATAAAACAAGCACATGTTTCTTTCAGATCAATGGAATTAGCATTACCTTAGATTGACCAAGAAAATGAGAGATTATTAGGATTAGAACTGAAAGAGGGGGCATTACTGCTGAACTTAAATAGGATTGTAAAGACTTATTAGGAATAGTAATATGCCAAGAAATTAAAGAACTTAGTGAAATGGATACAGTTGTAGAAAAATACTAATGAGGCTTAGTGTGAATAGACCTATGATAAGAAGTTGAATTAGTAATAAAAAATATACCACAGAGAAAAGCTCAGACCTAGATGGCTTTATTTCTGAATTCTGCCAGATGCTTAAATCAGAATATCAGTTCCTCATAAACTTCCAAAAATTGAAAAGGAGAGAATATTTCACAACTAAATCTATGAGGGTGACACTGTACCAATGCCAAAATTAGACAAAGACATCACAAGAAAGCTACATGTCAGTATCTTAAATATGGACACAAAAGTCCCCAACAAAATATCAGGATATTCAGCAGTATATGAAAAGGATTACATACCATGATCAAGTGGGATTTATCCCAAGAATGTAAGTTGGTTTAACATCTGAAAATCTGTGAATGTAATATATCGATGGAACTAAAAACAAAACCACATGATCATTTTTAGTAGGCATAGGAAGAATGTTTGGTGAAGCCCAACACCTTTTTATAAAAATAAAGAAATATAGAAAATAAATCAACTATGAATAGAACTTCCTCAACCTGATTAATAGCATCTATGAAAAGCTCACAGTAAGAATCATTCATGCTGGTGAAAGAGTAGATTCTTACCCCTAGTTCAGACTCAAGACCTGGGTGTCTGCACTTGCAGCCTCTGTTCACCATTGTACAACCAGGGCAGTTAGGCATGCAAAAATATTATACCCAGGTTGGAAAAAAGGAAGTAAAAACTCTGTTTGCAGTTGACATGAATTTATATATGAAAAACCCTATGGACTGTGAAAAAAAAAAAAAACCTATTAAAACTAATAAGTTCAGCAATATTACGGGATACAAGATCAACATACAAAAAGTTCAATTTTTTATACACCTGGAATGAACAATCTTAAAATAACAATGAAAAACATTTGATAGCATGAAAAAGAATGAATAAGGGCACCTGGGTGGCTGCTGGGTAGATAGGTGTCTGACTTTTGATCTTAGCTCAGGTTTAATCTCACGGTTGCACGTTGAAGCCCCCCATTGGGCTCCCACATAGATGTGGAACCTACTTTAAAAAAAAGAAGAAATGAAATAGTGTTAAGTTTAAACAAGTGAAAATCTTATACTTTGAAAATCTGCAAAACATTGTTGAAATTAAGAAGAACTCAGTAGATGGAAATTCATACAGTGTTCATGAAACTGATCTACACTTTAATTGCAATCTATCAGAATCCTAGGTAACATCCATGTAGATGTTTACGTGCCAATTGTAAAATTCATTTTGGATTGCAAGGGACTTTGAATAGGCCAAAGTAATCTTGAAAATGAAGAATAAAGTTGGAGGACTCAAACTTTGTAATTTCAAAACTTATTATAAAGAGTGGTAATCAAGACATGTGGTATTGACATAAGGATATGCATATAGATCATTGGAATACATTTGAGAGTTGAGAATAGAATCATTTCGGTGGTCCACTGATTGAGACAAGGTTTACTAATGCCATTCAGTTGGGAATAGGTTTTTGGTCTTGTTTTTTTTTTTTCAACAAATTGTGCTGGGACAACTAATAGCCCCTTTCAAAAGAATGAAGTTGTACCCCTTACCTCACACCATATACAAAATTAGCTTAAAATGGATTACAGACTTCAGTGTAAGCTCTTAGAAGAAACGGGTAAATTTTCATGACTTCAGATTTGTCAGTGGATTCTTTGATACCACACCAAAAGAATAAGCGACAAAGGAAAAAAGACGTAAGATAAAGATACATAAGATGTTTATCAACTACTAAATGGATAATGTGGTATACAGTTATTTAAAATATTTTATTATATAATGTTTATGATCTTTAAAAGGAATGAAGTACTGATTCATGCTACAACATAGATGATCCTCAAAGACGTGTTAAATAACAGGCAAGTCACAGAAGTCCAGAAATTACATGGCTCCATTAATATGAACTGTCTAGAATAGTCCAAATCTTCAGAGGCAGAGGATCAGTAGTTGTTGCTTATTAGGTCTGGAGTTATTAGGGGAAAGAAGAGTTGAAACCTAACAGTGGTAGTTTTGGTGTTTGGGGTGATGAAATGTTTTAAATTGACTTTGGTGTTGGTTGCACATACCTGTGAATATACTCAAAACCATGAGTTATATCTGGCCTGCTCCATGGAGAATGGGCAATCAAGAGGCAAGACGGATAGCAAAAAGAGTAGATAGAAGGCTGTTGCATTCATTAAAGGGAGAGAGAATGTTGACTTAAGACTAGAAGGTGAACGTGGTCTGATTCAGGATATATTTTCAAGGTAGAACTAATAGGGTGGGCAAATTAGATGTGGGATTAGAGGCAAAGAGAGAAATAAATGATGGTTCCTAATTTTTGGCCTGAGCTGTTACGTATATGGTAGTGCCGTCTATTAAAATGGAAAGAGGAACAGCATTGGGTTAGAGGGACCAGAAGTTGAACATGTTAAATTTGAGATGACTATTATGTGTCCATTTCTTGATGTCAAGTAGTTGATTATATGAGATTGATCTCCGGAGCAACTGTGGCTGGCATCAACAGTATATAGATGGTATTTAAAGCTATGGGATTAGATGAGATCACCCACAGAGTGAGCATAGAAACTGAAGAGTTGAGTGAAGAACTGATTCTTGGAGTACTTCAACATTGAGAGATGGAGATGCAGAGAAGCAGCAGAGAAGACTGAGAAGATAGTTATAAGAAAACTAGATTGGAATGCCTTTGAAAGAGATGAAGGAAGTGTTTCAGAGAGCAGGAATAACCAGGTATGTTAGATTCTGCTGAGAGGTTGTTTTCGATGGTGACTGGAAAAAAGAAGGATAGAGGCCTGGGTGATCCTTAAGAAGGGTGTCTTTGTTTTTGCTTGCTTTTTGTTTTCAAGAGAGAGATTAGATGATTAGCAGCATTCTAATGGGTTGGTAGTAAATGGTAGGTGAGGAAGAAGTGGTGGTAGTATAACAACTGTTTGAAGGATTTTTGCTAAAAAAAAAAAAAAAAAGAGAGAGAGAGAGAGAGAAAAACCATGGTACCTGAAGAGGAATAGGGATTCCAGTGAAAGATGTTAAGATACAAATGCGCCAATAGGAGTTATTCATTAAAGAGGAAGACATTACTAGTACCAGGGAAGAGCAAAGTCTTTGATTAAGGAAAGGGGTTTCCTATTGCGTGAGTAGAGGGGTTAGCCTAGGAACAGTTTCTGTAATAGGAAGGAAGATAGCATGAACACGTACACTTGCAAATAGATCAATCTTCTCTCCTTTTGAGTGTCTTCCATTTGAAAATTTTCTTGTTAATTTTTGAAGTACTGTGTGAGTTACTCTCCTGTTTCTAATTTGATGAATCTTTTATGGTAAATGGAAGGACCCTCAGGGCTCCTCCAGAGAACTTTTTTTCTTGCTCTCTCATCTTATCTTGTTTACTGAAAAGAAATGTTCTGTTTTTTAGACCAGGAAATTGAGCAATATGCCCTACAAATTTAAAATGTTTCCTCTCTGTATTTTCAGTACATCTCTGCAGTATATTGGAGTATTGTATGTAGAACTGGTAAGTGAAGAAAGTAATAGAATTATTGTTCAGTCTATGGGATTAAAGTAAAGTATGATGGAAGTGCTGCAACATGTTGCTCAGTGATACTCTTCTTTTTGAAACTTTTTTTCAGCTACTACTGTATTTTAAAATTGCACTGAATTTAGGAAATATATTTGAAAGCCTGTCATTCTTCCATGCCAGAAGTCCTAATTGTTTTGTTGAATATTGAGTTGACAACCAGTAATCTACCAAATGCTGTTTTTAGGCACTGAGGCTGACAACTCCCATTTTTGGAAATGTGATGACCTAGAAAATCCAAAAATGTCCCAGTATAAAATATTTAGGAGAGCTGGGTGAAATACAAACATCCTTTCACAGCTATATGCATAAGAAAGTAAAGAAACCCAAAGGAACAAAAGCAAAGAGGGACAGTGAAAGCCAGATCTATACATAAAAGCTTACATTGGGGCTATACTGGGGGATTTTAGTGTTCTTCATGACCAGTAGGCATGGGTTTTGATAGATAAGTTGGGTAAGACATAAGGCTTTGGGTTTTATAGAGAAGGGTATTGAAACTGAGATTTCCTTATATAGCACCTTCAGGGGATGATGCATCCTAATTGAAAGGATAGACTTGGAAAAAATAACTTACTTACAATCACAGGAAGAAAATAAGGACACTTAGCTTAAGTCTTCTTAGGATAGACACAGGTTTGGAGGGGAGTCTTGAGAATTTATACCCATAGGCTTGCCTTAGGGTATTTGGGGTTTGAATTTACACTACTTGAATTACTGGGTTGGTAATACTTCTAGGGCACCTGACAGAGTCAATTGCAAAACTACTCTGGAGGGACATGCCTGCCACCCAGGCTGCCTGGTATTCCCACAGATTACCCTGATAAAGAATATCAGATAATCCAAAATTTATAAAAAAAAGAGCAGGCAGACTGTAGCAGGATTAAATCTTGTCAAAACTTGAGCATTTGAGTTATTTTATTTGCTATAACTTTTAAGATAAATATGATTTAAATGATTGAAGATTTGAAGAAAAATTGGAAAATATTAGAAATGAACAAAATTATCTAAAAGACTAAGCAAACTTAGTGAAAATAAGAGCTAGTGAAGTTAAAGGTGCAAGTGATGTGTTAAATAGTAGATTAGATATTGCTGAAGAGAAAATCAATAATCTGCATAATCTGCAGAAGTTATGTGGAAAATAGAATGGGAGAGAAGGAGTTACTTGAGATAATAGCGGAATATTTTCCATAAGTGGTAAGACATAGATCCCCAACTTCAAGGAACAGTGTGTGAGTCCCAATCAGGGTGACAGTAAAACTGGCAAATATCACAGACAAAGAGAAGCTCTTAAAAGGCTGAATGAAAACAGAGATAAATTGGATATGGTTCCTATCTTCAAGAAGCTTACAGCTTGGGGTAGATGATAGTTGTTAGGATTCTTGTTGAAGTGGTTTGTACTGATCTTTGCTTTGTAACAGATTACCTCAGAATTGAGTGGCTTGAAACAATTTATTGGTTCTCATGATTTTATCCATTGAATAGGTAGTTTTGCTCGTTCTGTTTTTGTTCATATAACTTCATTGGTCTGATACATTGACTGGTGACTGGGCTTGACTGGGATGGCTGAATCTTTCTTTTCATTTGGTCTTCTTGGACTTCTTCACACCAACATGGCAGTCCTAGGGCAGATATGGAAGCGGTAATGCGTCTTTTAAGGCAAAGGCTTAGAGATTACATGGTGTCACTTCTGCCACATTTTATTCGTCAAAGCAAGTCACATGACCAGTCCAGATTCTGGGGTTTAGGGAAATTGACTTATACCTCTTGATGGAGGAGCTGTAGAGATACTGTAGCTATATTTAATTTTCAACATTAACAGATAAATGCTACAATAGAGATTAACAAATGGTGCTATAGAACAGAGAGGATGGGAACCTATGTCAACTGGGGGAGGAGTCTGAGAAGCCTTCTTGGAAAAGACAATGCATTGTTAAGCCTTTTAAAGAAAGGCTTTATGCAATGGTGTGGTTATTAAAAACATAGGCATTTTTCTTCATAAAATGTTTGGAAAACTCACATCATAATCGGAGAACTTTTCATAAATTCAGAACATGTTGTATTTTCTTTACCTGACTCCTGTGGTATAGGAATCTTATACCCTTATCTCTTAACCAAAGATACTCTGTAAATATTGGTTGGAGGTACATTGCTGAGCGAGTACTTCTTTGGTGGAAAGTTCAGTTAGAGGATTTTTAAAAAGTTTTAATCTTTTTCTTCTTGAAAAATTCAGTGGACATTATTTTAGTTGGAAAGAAGTTGCCAAACTGTATTAAAGTAGCTGATATAGAAGTCACTCCTCACTTAGAATTGCCTAAGCCAGTCTTCTGACTCAGTTTCTGATATTACTTGTTTTTAGTATCAGGTGATTTTGTCCTCTAATGCAGATCTTTTATTCAGTAAACAAAGTAACTGAACCATGAACACACAGTTTAATTAGGGGGATCGTGGTGGTGATGGGGGAGACACATAAGTAACCCTGTTATCATGATAAAATTCATCAAGTGCTAGAATATAGATATGAACAGAATTGTATGACAGCCTAATGCCTAGAAAAGCAAAGAGTAGGTAACAATTTAGCAAAACCTTAAAGAATGATTAAGAATTACTCAAAGAACTGAGTCTGTAATGTGTAGAGAGACCAAGAGAAAAGGGCCCAAAGTCAGGAGCATTGCATATAGTGGAATTGAATGTGCTTGCTTTTCTTTTTCTCCCAAATAACCTTTTTGTTACTTGTTTTCTATAATTATAAAAATAATGTGTGCTTGATACAGAAAATTCAGACAATAAGAAAAGTAAAACCCAGTCATAATCCCATTATTTTGCAACACAGTCATAAATACTTTGGGTCTGTCTTCAGTTGACCTCTTAGGATGAATTCACAAGGTGCTGTTCCTTCTCCTTTTTAAATTAATGTTAATGATTCCTAGTGGTAATTTTAGGTGGTTTCTCTTGTCCCAACTTCATACAGAAGATAAAGAGGTGGTTAGTCAGAACAGCTGCTGTTTATAAATGAGGCACAAAGTGGGACGCCTGGGTGGCTCAGTTGCTTGGGCGGCTGCCTTTGGCTCAGGTCATGATCCCGGTGTTCTGGGATCGAGTCCCGCGTCGGGCTCCTTTGCTCAGCGGGGAGCCTGCTTCTCCCTCTGCCTCTGTCTGCCTGTGCTCGCTCGCGCTCTCTCTAACAAATAAATAGATAAAATCTTTTAAAAAAAAATAAAAAAAATAAATGAGGCACAAAGTAATTTAGTGATTTACTAAAGATCACAGAACAAGTATGTGAGTGGATTTGAGGTTAGTAACAATACTTTCTAGGATCCAAATGGGACTTCTGGTTATTTTGTGCCATGCTTTCTGGTAAAAGTGAGCTTTATGTACTTGTTTCAGAATGCCTTAGTTTTTACACTGAAGCTGAGTAACATTACTGTCTGAAGCATTGTCATTTATATTTTCATTATGGTCTGACTCAAGTAGTGGTAACTGTAGATATCACGGATTTGTCTTTAATTTTCTGATCATCTATGGATTTTTCAAGGCACACTGTCATTTCCTAAGCATGTCTCTTGAAGACAAAATCTCTACTGGAAAAAGATCCCAAACTGCCTAAAGTAGCTTTGGATAACTGTCAAATCCAGAAGGGCCTAGCTGGTATTGTTGCAGTGACGGGAAACAGGAGCTATAAAGTTAGGAGTAGAAAATTGACACCAGGAAATGACTCTGGCTGTTGTCTTTGAAACATTTCGTCCCTTGCTTCTATAAATGCAGTTTTGCTCTCAAGGGTACAGACCTGTAGCCACTTCTACCATATAAATCATTACTTTTAGTTGATATATTTAGAAAGGATAGCTGTTATTCCAGTAATGGGTCTTTCACATAAATAGTAGGTGTGTTCTTAGTTTTCTCTGGATAATGGAAAGTGGAACTTTTTTTTTTTTAAGTTATTATTTGCTTTTTCATACCTGAACTCCAGTAGGTGGGTCAGAGTTTATTTAGAAATAGCTGCAAGTGGGGGGCGCCTTGCTGGCTCAGTTGGTAGAGTATGCGACTCAGTCTCAAGGTTTAAAGTTCAAGCCCCATGTGTAGGGACTGGGTGTAGTAATTAACTTAAAATCTTAAAAAAAAAATGGAATAGCTGGAAGTGAGGTAGGGAGATACTAATTGGATGCTTACTAATTGGCAGGTACTGCCATGTGAGAAATGAGATAATTCCTGTAAAAATCACATATAGTGCCTGAGTTATAAACAAATGTCCTATAATATTATTATTATTATTATGTCATTGAACCCTCCTGGAAAGGAAGTCTTTTTTGGACTTCAGAATAAAATTGGTCTGCAGCATGCTAACTGGTCTTGCCCAGTATTCTTACTGTAAACGTTAAACCTTTAATGACTCTCAGAATAATAGGAAATTATGGTGGTTTTGTTTGTGTTTAAGTAAACAAAGTGAAAATAAAGAATTCAGATTTCATTTTTCATAACTAAACCAAAATCTGTAGAATATCCAGTATCAAAATATTACTTTGGCATTTACTCCTTGCATTTATAAAATTCAGTTCAGTAAACATGTATTGTAGGTATATTGTGCAGTAAGTATATCCAATGCTTTGGGAATAATATAAAGATAACTTAAGAAGCTGTCTGTGCCCAGCTCTAATAATGCCCAGTCTCGTTCAAGGTCTGGTTCTCTAAAACATGTATGCTCATGTGATGGTGGCATCCCTAGGGAGGCAGTAATTACACCCCCTATTGCACGATTAAGATATCCCAGAGGAGGTAACAGAATTTAAGCTTGGTCTTAGCAGAAAGAAGAAGGGAAGGATTACTTTCTAGGGAAGGGAATAGTCTATACAAAGTCTAGATGCTTGAAAGTTTATCCGCTGTCCTGGGGAAGATGAGTAATTTGGTGTGATTGGTAATAGATGGAAACATAAATTGGGCAGAGTTGTGAAGAATTCATAGAATATAGTTACAAATTTGGGCTTTATCTTAAGGGAATTGAGGAAACATGGGAGGTTTTAAAAACAAGGTAGTGCTTGATCAGAACTAAGCTTTGCAATTGTAACTTCAGTGGCTGTGTGAAAGATAGGTCATAGGAGAGAGAAAAGGCAAGGAAACTCCTATCTTTCTAATAAATAGGCTTATGTAAAATGAACATTAGCCATCCTATGGTATTACCTATGCCGAGAGAGGAAGGAGAAACTGCACAGTTGAGCAAGGATCAGTAGGATTCGTGAGTAATGTGGGGATTAGAGAAGTGAAGGGTGAGGGGTGATTGTGCTCTTTCATTGGCCCACTAAGTGGATAGTAGTGCAATTCCCTAATTAAAAACAAACGAAAAACCAGGTGGCACCCAGCTGGGTCAGTTGGTACAGCATGATCTTGGGGTCATGAGTTCCAGCTCCAAACTGGGCATAGAGCTTCCTTAAAAAAAAATAAAAGGATACAGGAGGAGGATGAGTCAGTGAGTTAAGTTTGACACACTGTCTGGGGCATCTAGCTGAAGATTTCCTCTCCAGTAGACCGTTGAGGAAGGGGTTGTAGATCCATACTAGGGATTGTTTCTGTATCTTGGCAGCAGATGAAGTGGGCACAGGAGAGTCTGTAAAATGAGGTGATTGTCAAAAACAGAACCCTGGATGAATAGCTTTTGAGTTGCAGATAGAAAAAATGAGCAGTGTGTTCTCAGATTGCATCTTTTGTAGAAACCATGCTTTTTTTCTATTTTTTAAAAAATAAACTTTAGGGGCGCCTGGGTGATTCAGTCATTAAGCGCCTGCCTTTGGCCCAGAGTCATGCGATCAACCCCTGCATCGGGCTCCCTGCTCCCCAGGAAGCCTGCTTCTCCCTCTCCCACTCCCCTTGCTTGTGTTCCCTCTCTCGCTGTGTCTCTGTCAAATAAACAAATAAAATCTTTAAATAAATAAATAAATAATAGACCTTATTTTTTAGAGCAGTATTAGGTTCATAGCAAAATCAAGAGGGAGGTACAGAGATTTCTCATTTAACCCCTGCTCCCACATATGCATAACCTTTGCCACTATCAATATCCCCTTTCTATTTTAAGTTTATTAAGATAAAATTTGCACATAGTAACATGCACCCGTTTTAGGTGCACAGTCCTATAAGCTTTAGTGAATGCAAACTCATAACAACCAGCATCACCACAATTAAGATGCAGAATATTTTTATCACTCCAAAAAGTTCTTTGTACTTCTTTTTTGTCAGTCCTCTTATCTCCTTCCCAGCCCCTGGCAACCAGTGATCTGATTTCTGTCCCTGAAGTTGTGCCTTTTCTAGAATACCATATAAATAGAATCTTACAAGGTGGTGTAGCCTTTTGTGTCTGGCTTATTTTACTCGGAATAATCCATGCTATTGCATGTACTAATAATTCATTCCTTTTTATTGCTGAGTAGTATTCCATTGTATAGATATTTGCAGTTTGTTTATCCACTAAGCAGCTGATAAACATTTGTGTTCAGTTTTTTGGTGATTATGAATAATACTGCTATAAACATTCACGGGACATATGTTTTAATTTTCTTGGTTAAATACCTAGGACTGAGTCATATGGTAAGTGTATGTTTAACTATAAAATTCACAAAAAATTGGCTAAAGTGACACTACTGTTTTGCATTCCCACCAGCGATGTTTGAGAGTTTTTTAGTTATTACATATCTTTGCCAATCCTTGGTTATTGTTAGCCTTGTTTTCATTTTAATTTTATCCAAGCTTATAGGTTCGTGGAGGCATCCTGTGGAGGTTTCAATTTCTCTAATGGCTAATGAATTGAGTTTCTCTCATGTGCTTATTAGTTAGCAATCTCTATACCTTCTTTGGTGAAATGCCCATTTTTAAAATTGGGTGGCTTGTTTCCTTATTGAGTTATAAGACATTCTGAATATAAATCTGTCATCAGATACATACTCTCCGTTTGTGGCTTATATTTTTATTCTCTCAATGGTGTCTTTTGAGCGGAAGTTTCTAGTTTTATCATTTTTTTTAAAGATTTATTTTTATTTTAGAGAGCAAGAGTGTAGGGGGAAGGGGCCGAGGGAGAGGGAGAGAGTCTCAAGCAGACTCGGTGCTCAGTGCAGAGCCTGAAGGAGGGGCTCAAGCTCACAACCCTGACTGAGGTCATGACTTGAGCCAGAAGGAGGAGTCGGACACTTAATCAACTGTGGCACCCAGGTACATTTTTTTTCTTTCATGCTACTTTTTGTGTCATTAGAAATCTTTGTGTCCCAGGATTTTCACAGATTTTCTCCTTTGTTTTCTTCTGTAAGTTTTACAGCTTTAGGATTTGCATTTAGACCGTGACCCGTTTTGTGTTAATTTTTATATGTGATGTGGGGTATTGGCTGAGCTTCATGAGCTTCATATTTTTGCATAGGTGTAGATGTCAGGTCAGTTGTTCAGCCCATTTGTTTTATTCCCTTTCTCCATTAAATTAGCTTGCCAACTTTTTTGAAACCAATTGGCCATATATTTGTCCGTCTATTTCTGGATTCTGTTTTGTTCCATTGATCTATATGTCTACCCGTTGACTAATACTGCAGTGTGTTATTTTAGAGATGATTGTGTTTTGCGTTAAGAATGCTGTTGGCAGGACACCTGGGTGACTCAGTCAGTAAGGCATCTGCCTTCGGCTCAAGTCATGATCCCAGGGTCCTGGGATCAAGTTCCGCATCCCGCTTCTTCCTCTGCCTGCCACTCTCCTTGCTTGTGCTCTCTCCCTTTCTCTCTCTCCCTCTTTCTCTGACAAATAAGTAAATTAAGAAAAAAAAAAAAAAGAATGCTGTTAGCAACAGGGAACAGTGGTTTTTTTGTTTTTTTTTTTATTATAACACAGTCTAGTGATAAGCAGTCGTTGGTTCGTTTAAGCTATTCATCAGGACCAGGGGTCAACAAATTGCAGTCTGCTGGCCTAATCTGGCATGCCAGCTGTTTTGTAAATGACCTGTGGAGGTTCTTCAAAATGCATATGCCCAGGCTCTACCTCTGAGACTGATTTACTCATTTGTTTGGGAGATGAGGGAGCGGAAAAGGAGAACATATTTTAGTACATAATTTACATATTACCAGCATGCTTCCTGGTAATATGGGTTATTATGCTATGTAGTCATGGTTAAGAACAATTAACCTAAGGTTGGTTCTTAGAGCCTGGTTCCCAGACCAGCACTATCCCCATCTCCTGGAAACTTTTTAAAAATGAAAATTATCAGGTCCACCCAGACTTACTGAATTGGAATTCAGTTGGGGCTGAACAGTTTGTGTCTTAAAAGTTCTCCAGGTTGGGGCGCCTGGGTGGCTCAGTGGGTTAAAGCCTCTGCCTTGGGCTCAGGTCATGATCCCAGGGTCCTGGGATCAAGCCCCACATCAGGCTCTCTGCTACGCTGGGAGCCTGCTTCCCTTCCTCTCTCTCTCTGTGTGTGCCTCTTTGCCTACTTGTGGTCTCTGTCTATCAAATAAATAAAATCTTTTTTTTTTTAAGATTTTTATTTATTTATTTGACAGAGAGAGATCACAAGTAGACGGAGAGGCAGGCAGAGAGAGAGAGAGAGAGAGGGAAGCAGGCTCCCTGCTGAGCAGAGAGCCCGATGTGGGACTCGATTCCAGGACCCTGAGATCATGACCTGAGCCGAAGGCAGCGGCTTTAACCCACTGAGCCACCCAGGCGCCCAAATAAATAAAATCTTTAAAAAAAATAAAAAATAAAAAAAAGTTCTCCAGGTGATTCTGATGCATGCCAAAGTTTAAGACCCCTGAAAGGCATGGCTAAATGTTTCCTCAATAAGCCTAGGGAAGACTTCTTCATAAAGAAAACAACAGATGAGCGCTTCAGTGGCTCAGTCAGTTATGTGTATACCTTTGGCCCATGTCACAATCCCAGGGTCCTGGGATCAAGACCTGCATCAGGCTCCCTGCTCAGCAGAGTGTCTGCTTCTCCCTCTAAACTCCCTCCCCTCCCGCACCCCCCCCCCCACACTCGTGATCTCTCTTTCTCTCAATCATTGTCTCTCTCTCTCTCTCTCAAATAAATAAAATCTTTAAAAAAACAAACGGGCGCCTGGGTGGCTCAATGGGTTAAGGCCTCTGCCTTCGGCTCGGGTCATGATCCCAGGGTCCTGGGATCGAGCCCGCATCGGGCTCTCTGCTCAGCAGGGAGCCTGCTTCCTCCTCTCTCTCTGCCTGTCTCTCTGCCTATTTGTGATCTCACTGTCAAATAAATAAAATCTTAAAAAACAAACAAACAAACAGGGTGCCTGGCTGGCTAGGTCCATGGAGCATGCAGTTCTTTATAACAGGGTCATGAGTTCAAGCCCCATGTTGGGCATAGAGATTACTTAATAAAAAAAAAAAAAAAAGTTTTTAAATAAAGAAAACAAAAACAATGACAAAAACCTTAACTAGTTTAAGTATGTGTATTATAATGTCACAGACAGTAATTTTGAAATTAGATCAAAGGTTCACAAATGATGTAACATAATTGTTGAGTACTGTATTGACCCTAATCATCCAAAGCATATGTAGCATTGCTGTTTTTAAACAGTTTTTAAAAATCAGATGTTTGTGTGTGTACATTTCTTTTTCCTAGTTTTTAAGGAAGAGTTGAGGAAATAGAAGGCAGTTCTTATGTTTATAGACTCTCTAAGTGAAAGAGGAATGCAAGATAAACATGTACAAACAAAATACAAGTATATAAACGTGTTTTCTTTCAGGCTTAGGTGTATTTTTGTTATTGAAGAATATGTGAAAATGTAGGCAGCCTATCCAACAGAAGACTTGAGCTTAATTACTCTTTAAAGCAAAGAACAAAATAGTACTTTGTAACATGTAAAATATAATGTTTTCTCTTTGATTTAGTTTGCTCTTTTGGTGATAGTCTCCCTAGTTCTAATTACCAATTACACAAACAGGGAGTCTAATATCTTTTCTCCATCTGTGTTCAGGAAGCTATAACTATCCTATTTATGTTCTTTTTCTTTCCCCTTGGAAAACAGTTTAGGTTCAATTAGAGTATCTTTTGTTTAGTGCAGGTGATGCAGTAATTAATTGCTCTCCAGTTCTGGAAGAATGAAAGGTTAATTGGAACTAAGCTGTGTTTGTTTTTTAGATGGCTTAAAAACTTCTGAAAGTACAACTTTTGAAAGAAGAAATTGGATTGCATTTGTGGTTGTGTAGGATCAGGCATAACAAAGAATTAAAATTACAGGACCCACTTGTAGTTCCATTAGCAGTAACTGTAAACATAAAATGAAGTTCAGGGAAGTACACATTGTCACCGAAGCCACGAGGCTGGACACCTGTGTGGCAAGAGTAGCTGACGTGTCAGATTTCCGTGGGAAAATGTCAGCAAGAAAAAGACTTAAGACTGACTGTTTCTCAGTTATAATTTACAGCCAAAGGAACTTGAAGCTTATAGAGTTAAAAAAAAAAAAATGTTTGAACTGGGTTCTTTGGCAGTCCAGAGGTACGTCTGTTATTATTGGAATTTTGCTTCTAACTTCTGTGTTTATTTGACTGGAAAGACTTCATTCTCTTTAACATAGTCTCCTAGCCCCACCCATTTTAACTTTCTGTCAGCTTTTAGTTTTCAAAAAGCCTCCTAAATCAACCCCCTTTCTTGATCATGACTTTTTCTAAATTGTTTTGTTGAATTTGTTTTTTAGTGTTTCTTGAATAAGCATTTAGTGACAGTACTGAGTTTTGTCACTTGTGGTTTTCCCTAGCATTGGGCAGTTTCCACTAGATTTTGCACTTGTTTACTTCCTTATTGAGCAACTAAGAATAAACCATCATGACTCTAGAAAAACACTTGACATTACTGAAATGGTGTGCTTCTCCTCAGGCCATTTTATACATACCAGCTTTATTCAGGTGCCTCAGAACATTAAGAAACTGTTCATTTCAGAGGAGTCTCCCTTAGGATTACAAGAGACTGACTTATAGTAGGAGTGGTGAAATACATGTGAAAATTTATTACCTAATAAGTCTGTTCCTATGATAACTTCTGTAGGCAAACACATTTTCCCTGTTTCTTAAAGATTAGAGAAGCCCCTAAAGATATTCCTTTTAACAGATTTCTCACCAGACAAGTAAAATTACGGACGTTTTGTTAGTTGAGGCCACTGTAGAAAACTTTAAATAAAACACTGTCACATACATTTCTGGGCAATAGTCTCAAATTCACTATACACTTTTTCATGAAAAACTACGATTTAAGAGAGCAGCTGCAGCTCTTATTTATTGCAGATCTTGACTTATTCTGTTAAAAAAAAATTCAGAAGATATCTTTCTATCAAAAGAAATGCTGACAGTTTTCTCTAGAATATGGACCCATTTGAATTAGTACCGGCCTCTCTTTCTCACTTTGCTGATTGCGTGTATTTGTGACCCTTAGATTATAGGGAATGGAAGTGAGCAGCAGCTGCAAAAAGAGCTAGCAGATGTGCTGATGGATCCTCCAATGGACGACCAGCCAGGGGACAAGGAACTTGTGGAAAGGTCACAACTGGATGGTGAAGGAGATGGACCTCTTTCTAACCAACTCTCAGCTTCATCTACCATTAACCCTGTGCCATTAGTAGGGCTTCAAAAACCAGAGATGAGCTTGCCAGTGAAACCTGCACAAGGAGGTTAGGACTGCTGCATTGCTTGCTTAACTGAAGGTTATTGTTTTTAATATGTGAGTGCCCACCCTGTGCTAGGTTTGATTCAGAGCAAGCAAAAACCATCATCTGTTTTCTAGAATGTTCAGATTCTAGATTTAGGAGGATATGAGAAGGGTAGGTATATGTACCATTCTGATTTCCCTTTAAATGTACGTCATGGTTATCAAAGCAAGAGATAACAGCAGTTAAATGACACTGAGGAAGCCTTGTTTCAGAATGTTTCAAGATTTTTCCAAGAAAAGGAATTTGAGGACAGTGTTGGAGATGTGGAGGAATAATACTTGGGGAAGAGATATTTGCTGCAGGCCTATATAGATAGTTCTTTGGGAGTAGTTGCCAGGTTTTTTAAAAGGCAGCACAGAGGAGGAGGAATAGGGGAATTATAAAGGCTTATTGGGAAAACTGGAGTGTTACAACGACGCAGCTTTCTTGAGAAAGGGAAAACGGGTATTAGGAGAACATTAAATAGCTAAGATGATGAATGAGAGAAATAAAGCAATACAGATCAGAAAGAAGAGAGAGAATTTTTCAGAGTGGTAAAATACTAAATATATTTTTGACCTATATGTGAATTATAAAGTCAGAACAAATTAGAAAAGGCAAAATGTAAATCAGATCTAACCTCAGATCACATTTTAGATTTGGGATTGACAGTAAAGGAATCCCTAAAAATTTGGGTGTTAGTGACAGAGTTTTAATGTGAAATTTCTGGCTTTAATGGGCATTTCTTCTGGGGCATTAGCATATTATCTCTTTAGTTTTTAATTGTAGACCTAAATGTAACTTGTAAGTTTTTACTTGGTATTCATGTCAACAAAATATTAAAAGTGATTTCATTTCTTTTCTTTCAGATTCTGAAGGGTCAAGTCCTTTTACACCAGCTGCTGATGAAGACAGTGTAGTTTTCAGCAAACTAACTTATTTAGGCTGTGCCTCAGTAAATGCACCCAGGAGTGAAGTGGAAGCCTTAAGGATGATGTCCATCTTAAGAAGCCAATGTCAGATTTCACTAGACGTTACCCTGTCAGTGCCGAATGTGTCTGAAGGAACCGTGAGGTAAGACCAGCTTCTTGAAATGTTTGGATCAGATTTCTGACCTATAGATTTAGAAAGAAGCAGTAGTGAACAAAATACATAATTATCTTATTCACGTAATATTTAATTCACTTGGGGTTTAACGTCTTCCAAGGATTATGAAAATTACTCATTTGAACAGTTTTTTATATTCTTCCCCACCCTGCTTGTGTGTGGTACCTTAAAAATTTAAATGTTTTGGGGATAATTGAAATATGTTGACCTGAAAGTATGCCTAACAAATTAATTTATATTTTTC
Organism: Lutra lutra; assembly: GCF_902655055.1. Taxonomy (NCBI): domain Eukaryota; kingdom Metazoa; phylum Chordata; class Mammalia; order Carnivora; family Mustelidae; genus Lutra; species Lutra lutra. The sequence goes on from NC_062290.1 coordinate 83,950,097, forward strand.
CCTGTTCCACCAGTACAGATACTAGCTTGACACATTAGTTCAGTATGAAGTTTCATATTGAATCTAACATATTAGAATCAACAATAATAATATTGACATACCAGAATCAGCATTTTTTAAAAGACTGTTTTGGAGAGAGCACGCACATATGTGAGTGGGGGACGGGGCAGAGGAAGAGGGAAAGAGAATCCTCAAGTAGACTCCCCACTGAGCACAGAGCCTGATGCAGGGGCTAGATCCTGGGACCCCAAGATCATGATCTGAGCCAAAATCAAGAGTCAGATTCTTAATCAACTGAACCACCCAGGCACCCCAATAATATGAAACTTTTCATAAAACTTGTTTAGTGCTCATTTCTGTGTCCTTCTTAGTAGTTATTGCCCAGCTGAAACTATACTTTGTTCTGATACATTTTAATTCTGTAGACATGCAAAACCCAGTTTCTCTTGCTCATGTTTTCAGAGTTTTTATCAAAGTGCCTTTGAATGTGGATTAGGTCCACTTCCTTTGTATTTCCATTATGCACGGACTCCTAGGCTTTCCTCATCAGTGGCCCTACCCATTCACTGTTGAAATTGCAGTTTCTTTTCATTACTTTCATATTTGTGTCTTCAGTATCCAGAACAGAGCTTAGAGTATTATAAGTATTTGTTGAATCAGTAAGTTTTTTTTTTTTTGAACCAATACGTTTCTGAATGAATAACACACTTTTCGATTTTCAGCGAATGGAATGCTTTTGATTAGTAATTATCTTTTTTTAGGTGTTAACATTTTGTACTTTCTTATTTGCCATGAATCAGAAGAATATATTTCACTCTGAGAAAACACATCAGTTTTTTGTTTTTTTAAATAATAAAGCAGATTAGGTCATTTTTTAGGAGGTAGTGAGAAACACAGCTTTAATGATTCATTTTGGTAGTCTAATTTACTCATTGATCTAGTCTTTATTTATGTACAGACTATATAGAAAACCTACGTACTTATTGTTTGTCTTTCTGATTGCCTCCCTAAAGCATAAGATTATGTAGGTTTTCATACCATGGAATTACATAATTAATAATTCAGGAATCCACGTATTGGGGCTTCTAGGTGGCTCAGTCACTAAGCGTCTGCCTTTGGCTCAGGTCATGATTCTAGGGTCCTGGGATCAAGCCCCACATGGGGCTCCCTGCTTGGTGGGAAGCTGGCTCCTCCCTCTCCCGCTACCCCTCCCTGCTTGCGTTCCCTCTCTTGCTATCTCTCTGTCAAATAAATAAAATCTTAAAAAATAAAAAGAGAAATCTACATATAACTTATTTGTTAAGACTTAAGGTTAATATGATTAGCATACCAAAAATGGTTTCTGTGATCTTGCTAGAAAGATGAGTCTCGAATCATAATATGGATTTAGTGAGAATAGTCCGTAATCCCTCTAAGCTCTTTATAACTTTTTTTCCCAAACAGACTCTTAGATCCTCAGACAAACACTGAAATAGCAAACTACCCTATCTACAAAATCCTCTTCTGTGTCAGAGGGCATGATGGAACTCCCGAGAGTGACTGTTTTGCTTTCACTGAAAGTCATTACAATGCAGAGCTCTTCAGAATACACGTCTTCCGGTGTGAAATACAAGAAGCTGTAAGTCCCTACCAGAAAACTCTGCAAATGAAACTTCACCTTTACCCTCACTGTGTTGAAGTTAATTGCAGTATTTATTATGGTCACTTAATAAGCCAAATGAAATTCTTTGCTGATGTTTTATTGATTCCAGCCTGCTGGGCTGAAATATAAAGAAACTAAAAGTTTGGGTAATCAGAACGTTGTTGCTTAAGAGTGTCTGAGACCAAGACTTCTTGATAGGTATCTTGGTTTCAGGAATGACACGTTTCCAAACTGTTCTTTTAAAGCTAATCTTTTAGGCCTTTTTTTTTTTTTTTTTTTTTTTTTACTGTAATGAATATATTCAGATTGTTTCTAACAATTTAGGAAATTATTTTTCAGTTGGATTTCTTGTGTTTATAACCATTTCTTTTTTAAACCCTTTCTCTGGCCATTTTTAGTGTTGCTTGCTTTCTAGGCCTAACAAATTAATTTACCAAAATAAATCAGTGGGGGAAAGATGAATTACTACCCGCCCCAACACACACACAAAATAGGTAACTTTCAGCCTTAATAAAGGTATTTTATTTCTTCTGATAACAGCCCATTTTCTAACATATCCATTGTAGGTAAGCCGGATACTTTACAGTTTTGCCACTGCCTTCCGCCGTTCTGCCAAGCAGACCCCACTTTCAGCAGCTGCTGCACCTCAAACTCCTGACAGTGACATCTTTACCTTCTCTGTGTCTTTAGAAATAAAAGAAGATGATGGTAAAGGTTATTTTAGGTAGGATATTTTATTCTTTTTTTTTTTTTAATTGAAGTTTGTATTAACATGGTATATCATCTGTGGTTCAAGGGAAACTCTGGGTCAGATTATTTAACTTTCATGTATAAAATGTTTGCTTTTTTTTTTTTAAGATTGCTTTTATAGGTAGAGTTTTTTATATTATAAGTGATAAAGAAAAGGAAATAGGCAGCTTTGCAGAGGAAAGGTTTTTTAATTTAAATTTATTTAAATTTTAATTTCAGTATAATCAAACATACAGTATTATATTAGTTTCAGGTATGTAATGTAGAGATTTAAAAGTTCTGTACACTACGTAGCACTCATCACAGTAAGTGGTTTCTTAATCCCCATCACCTCTCTCACCCATCCCACTTACCTTCCTCCCTCTGGTAACCATCAGTTTGTTCTGTATGGTTAAGAGTCTGATTTTTGGGTTGTCTCTTTTTTTCTTTGTTCATTTTGTTTCTTAAATTCCATGTGTAAGTGAAATCATACAGTCTTTGTCTTTCTTTAATAATGGGAGCAGCTCAAGTGTCCATCAATAGATGAATGAATAAAGAAGATGTGATAATTATATATAATGAAATACTACTCAGCCATAAAAATGGAATGAAATCTTGCCATTTGCAATAGCATGGATGAGGGTATAATGTTAAGTGAAAAAAGTCAGTCAGAAAAAGGCTGATTTCTTTCTTTTCATTTTTTGTCTTTATGGCTGAGTAATAATAGTCCGTGGTATGCATTTGCGTGTATATACACCCACACACCCCCCAGTCTTCTTTATCCATTCATCTACTGATAGACACTTGGGCTGCTTTCCTGGTTGGGCTATTTAAATAATGCAGCAGTAAACATAGGGCTGCATGCATCTTTTGGAATTAATGTTTTCATATTCTTTGGGTGAATACCCAGTAGGGAAATTACTGGATCATAAAGTAGTTCTGTTTTCCACAGTGGCTGCACTAGTTTGCATTCCCCTCGGTAGTGCACCAGGGTTCCTTTTTCTCCACATCCTCACCAACACTTGTTATTTCTTGTCATTTTTGATACTAGCCATTCTGACAGGTGTGAGGTGATACCTTATTGTGGTTTTGATTTGCATTTCCCCAATAATGAGTGATGTTGAGCATCTTTTCATGTGTCTTGACCATCTGAATGCCATCTTTGGAGAAATGTCTTTTCATGTCTTCTATTCATTTTTAAATTGGGTTATTTGTTTTTTGGGTGTTGAATTGTGTAAGTTTTGTGGGGTTTTTTTCTTTTTGAAGACTTTATTTGTTTGTCAGAGAGAGTGAGCACACAAGCAGGGAGAGCGGCAGACAGAGGGAGAAGCAGTCCCACTGACTTGATCCCAGGATCCTGGGATCCTGACCTGAGCCGAAGGCGGATATGCTTAACTGACTGAGCCACCCAGGCGTCCTGTATAAGTTCTTTATATACTTTGAATACAAACCCTTTATTGGATATATCATTTGCAGATATCTTCTCCAGTTCAGACGGTTGTCTTTTAGTTTTATTGATTGTTTTATTTGCGGTGCAGAAGTTTTTATTTTGTTTACAATAGTGCTTTTGTTTCCCTTGTGTTAGGGGACATACCTAGAAAAATGTTGCTATAGCCAATGTCAGAGAAATTATTGCCTGTGTTCTCTTCTAGGATTTTTTTTTGGTTTCAGGTCTCACATTTAGGTCTTTAATCCATTTTGAGTTTATTTTTGTGTATGGTGTAAGAAGGTGGTCCAGTTTCATTGTTTTGAATGTTGCTGTCCAGTTTTACCAGCACCATTTGTTGAAGAGATGGTCTTTTTCCCATTGTATATTCATTATTCCTTGTCCAAGATTAATTGACCATATAATTGTGGGTTTATTTCTGGGTTCTCTGTTCTGTTCCATTGGATTATATGTCTGTTTTTGTGCCAGTACCGTACCGTTTTGCTTACAGCAGCTTTGTCATGCATCTTGAAATCTGGGATTGTGATACCTTACTTTCGTTCTCTTTTTCAAGATTACTTTGGCTATTCAGAGTCTTTGTGATGCCATGCAAATTTTAGGAGCATTTGTTCTAGTTTTGTGAAAAATGCTGTTGGCATTTTGATAGAGACTGCAATAAATCTGTAGATTGCTTTGGATGATACGGACATTTTGTTCTCCCAATCCATGAGCATGGAATATCTTTCCATTTATTTGTGTTGTCTTCAGAGTATAGGTCTTTGGCCGCTTTGGTTAAGTTTATTCCTAGGTTTACTGTTTTTGATGCAGTTTTAAATGGGACTTTTTTTTTAAATTAACATATAATGTATTATTTGCCCCAGGGGTACAGGTCTGTGAATCATCAGGCTTACGCACTTCACAGCACTCACCATAGCACATAGCCTCCCCAGTGTCCATAACCCAACCACCCTCTCCATACCCCTGCCCCAGCAATCCTCAGTTTGTTTTGTGAGATTAAGAGTCTCTTATGGTTTGTCTCCCTCCCGATCCCATTTTGTTTCATTTTTTCCTTCCCTACCCCCTAAGCGCCCCACTTTGCCTCTCAAATTCCTCATATCAGGGAGATCATACGATAATTATCTTTCTCTGATTGACTTATTTCACTTAGCATAATACCCTCTAGTTCTATCCATGTTGTTGCAAATGGCAAGATTTCATTTCTTCTGATGGCTGCATAGTATTCCATTGTATAAATATACCACATCTTCTTTATCCATTCATCTTTTGATGGACATCTAGGTTCTTTCCATAGTTTGGCTATTGTGAACATTGCTGCTATAAACATTCGGGTGCACGTTCCCCTTCGGATCATTACATTTGTATCTTTCGGGTAAATACCTAGTAGTGCGATTTGCTGGGTGGTAGGGTAGCTCTATTTTCAACTTTTTGAGGAACCTCCATGCTGTTTTCCAGAGTGGGTGGCACCAGCTTGCATTCCCACCAACAGTGTAGGATGGTTCCCCTTTTCTGCACATCCTCGCCAGCATCTGTCGTTTCCTGACTTGTTAATTTTACCCATTCTTACTGGTGTGAGGTGGTATCTCATTGTGGTTTTGATTTGTATTTCCCTGATGCCGAGTGATGGTGAGCTCTTTATCATGTGTCTGTTGGCCATCGAGATGTCTTTGCAGAAATGTCTGTTCATGTCCTCTGAATGGGACTGTTTTTTTTTTTTTTTCATTTCTCTTTTTAAGAGGCAAGATTTGAAGAATTTTAAAGCTATTAAATTCTTTTGTATGGAGAAATACGTTACGTTACTATGTTCTTTTAGACTCAGAGTAACCGGCTGACTGCTGATATGAAATATGATAGTAGTTAAGCAAGCTGGATTTGTAGCTGCATTTGTTTTGCTGGTTCTTTGGTCTTTTTGGCTGGTTAATTTGTTTTAATAATCTAAAAGTCTTAAGGCTGTTGACATCAGTTTTTCCATTAAAGTTTATCTGAACACATTGGATAAGGAGAAATGAAGTCTGTGTCTGAAGTCTTAGTCTTGCATATAGGGTCAGAAATAACTAGCTTGGGCTTTTACGTAAAATGATACTTTTGAGTAGTGGAAAGAACCCTAGAATAGAAATACTTAGATTTAGTTTAATTATTGCTACTATTAACACTGTGAACTTTTCCAAGTTTCTTTATATCTCCTGGCAGTAGTTTCCTTACTTATAAAATAAGTTGGCTAAACTCTAAAGTGCTTTCTAACTTTAAAATACTACAGTCACAGATGATTTTTTTTTTCCTCTATAACCCATTATCACATATTAGGTGCTTCTTGGATCATAATTGATAGTTGCATATTCAGAGTCTCTTTCCTTCATGATTACCTCATAAAATGGGTAAAATGAAATTAACCTTAAAATATGAATGTTTTCTACTATTTTGCTTTCAAATTAGAAAACACAATGACTGGTTTGTTTGAACAACTGATAACACTTGGTTTCCCTGCAAAGACTTTTGGAATTATCATGCCATCTGGTGGCCAATTTCATGTATAATGCAGCTTCAACTTTGATTTGTGCACTGAAGTATTAGACACTATGGTCTGTGCCCACTCGATAGCTGTATTTCTGTTTGCACGGCAACTTTGGGATATGCTGCTTCCCACAGTATATATGCTGGCCCTAGGAAGTGGAAATTATAATCTTTAAACTTTGTAACAGTTTTTTTTTCCTTTTTAAGAAACAAAAGTTTCTTTAAACTCCATTTTTCCCCTTTTGTAAAGAAATTTATGTAGATCCCTTTTATAAATTTCAATTACAAATAGGAACGATGTTTAAGATCTCTTAGAAGCACTAAACTGCTTCTTAACTCAGGCATGTTCAAGGTAGAATGATCATAATCATAGACATCCCTGTTCACCCTCACACCAAGGGGATGCTATATGAAAAATCCCTAGATGGTCATTTTGCTCTTTGCATTTGTCAGGGCTTTGTTATTTTTTTTTAACATGGTTTTATTGAATTTGTTGTTTATGGTAGAATATAGTGTTGTGTAGTCCTATCATAGTGATAGTGACTTGTTGAAAATTAGCATCTCTTTATCAGATTTGAATGGGCCAAACGCAACTGTTTTTTTTCCAGTGATTCTGTAAACATCATTGAGGTACCCAAAGAATTGTCAAGATGGATATTCCCCTTAATACTGTTTGTAATAATAAAATGAAAAGGTGGAAATTAAATGTTCACCAGAATAGAATAATTAAAATTTGATGCATTTCACAATATATACAAATGTCAAAACATTGTTATACACCTCAAATAAATATAATGTTGTATGTCCGTTATATTTCATTAAAACATAATATAGTGGCGTACCCATATGACTTAGTATCTATCCAAAAATACAGGTGTAATAAGTAACCATAACACAAGATAGATTGTGGTTTTACTCTAACGTAAATACAATGCTGTGACAAGACTTAATGCTCTTCTTTTCATCCCTGAAAATTCTTATTATTATTAGAAACCTACTTTCAACTTAGCCCTTAGGAAGATGGAACGTTTTCATTTATAACATTCAGAGCACTTTTTGTCTTACTTATTCTACCATATAACCCTATTAGATATGCTGGGTATTTGATACTTTCCTTGTTTTATAAGTAAAGAAGCCTGGGGAAGTTAAACCTGGATCTCAGTATTGTAATTTATATAATAGGAAGTCAATGTAAAATTATTGGGGTGGATCTGTTCAGTGATACGATGACAAGACTAGAAATATAATCTCCTTGAAGTTCACTTCACTGCCTGCAGTCGCTACTCTGTTTCCTGTTAATAGGCCTTCTCCTTGTACTTAAGACACCAGAGACAACTTTGTATTTGCTGTTGTCTTAAATACTACTAAGAGATGGGATTATATTTATTTCTGTGTCAGCATTTGCAGAACATAAAGACTAGTGTATCTTTTATCATTTAAAAGTTGAGACCTGTGTACATATCCTTAGAGGTGAAAATTTTGTCAGCCACAAATGTTTAACAGTTTGGTATGCAGACATTTTTCTTTGCACGTTTGTCATTTCCAGACTCACTTGCTAAGATTCTTCAGTTTTCTTTTCTTTTCTCTCTCCTTCTCTTTTTTTAAAGATTTTATTTTAAAGTAATCTCTACATCCAACATGGGGCTCAGACTTAACAACCCTGAGATCAACCCTCAGTCACTGACTGAGCCAGCCAGGCACCCAGATTCTTTGATTTTCTTATTCTGAGTTTTAGAGAGTGTTTTTGAATTGTTTACTCTCTAAGTACAGATGATCTTCAAACTAACTTTATATCGTCAGAGCCACTTTTTACTTTGAGTCAATATCTGGAAATCTCATTTAGCCTTTTATAGTACCTTGTAATGGTTCTGCTGCCATTATTATTTTAAAGTTGTACAGTACCAAGACATAATTCGTATTTGCTGCACTTTGGCAGATTGCCATTGGCAGATGTTTGCTTTTGAGAACAGAGGATCCAGAGAAAGTGGTGTGTGGGAGAGTAGGGGGTTACTTTGGTAAATTCTAATTTTAAGGATATTTTCAATTTTTTTCTTAAGTAGATGTTTAACTATATCCTTAGTATTATTTTTTTTAAAGATTTTATTTATTTATTTGACAGAGAGAAATCACAAGTAGGCAGAGAGGCAGGCAGAGAGAGAGGAGGAAGCAGGCTCCCTGCTGAGCAGAAAGCCCGATGTGGGGCTCGAACCCAGGACCTGGGATCATGACCTGAGCCGAAGGCAGCGGCTTAACCCACTGAGCCACCCAGGCGCCCTCCTTAGTATTATTTTTATAGTTATTGCACGGGGGAATAATAAGGTTATCACTGCTTAAGGGAAACACTAAGCAACAGCTGACTGTTGGCCATATATTCCTTATCTCTGTTATTTTTTGAAGGTACCTTGTTTAAAATTCAAAAGATCTATGATTATTTTTTCTTTATTACATATTTAAACAAATAAGGCAGTAATTATTTGTAAAAAAAAAAGTGACTAAGTTGAAAGAAAATTAACTTTTTTTTTTTTTTGAGTACCTATGTGCTAGATGCCATGCTACGTGCTTTATAGATATCTAACTTAACAACAACAGAAAATTAAGAAATTAAAGCCACATTTTAGGGAGCATATCAGTTTTTTCTAGCTGTTATAAATTGTTTAATGGATTATATACAGTAATGATAATATTTTCACTGAAGAGGTTGATGATGATTTTTAAATTTCTGTTATGACTTGAAAACCAGGCATAGAAAAGAATCCTAGATTCGAGGGAAGTTGTTCTAGTATATGTCACAAGAAAATACTTTGCAAAATTAATGAAACATGCTGTTCTACAGTGCAGTTCCTAAAGAGAAGGACAGACAGTGCTTTAAACTTCGCCAAGGAACTGATAAGAAAATTGTCATCTATGTGCAACAAACAACTAATAAAGAGCTGGCCATTGAAAGGTAAACATTTTTAGTTAATTCAGCTTAAATATAAATTCTGGTTTTTATCAATCCAGTGGAGTAACCATATACTGTATTCAAAAATGTATTTGGAAGAATTTTGTTCTCTGGGGAATTCTTTGGGTTATTGAAGTGAATACTTTGTTCACTTTGAATTAACTCCCATAAATCTTCAGCTAATATGCTGACTTTCGCTATGTGATAATGAAAGATACGTAGAATTTGTTTATGTAAATTAAAGAAGTAAGGTTATTTGGGCAATACTAGTTTATTGATAATTTTAATGTGTCCTTTATCCATCAATAAGAATTTTAAATGACCTAGTTTAAACATCTTTTTTTAATATTATCTTCTTTGCAAATTTATGCCTGTTCTTTCTTTGTAGGTGTTTTGGTCTTCTCCTTAGCCCAGGAAAAGATGTACGAAATAGTGACATGCACTTGTTAGATTTGGTAAGACTTGCTTTTCATTTTAAGGTTATACACTATTTCCTTGATAAAGGGTTCACTTTATCTGACCTGAATCTGATGGTAAAGGACTTTTATGAAGGTGTTCTTATGAGCTGCAGTAGCAGTAAACAAAGATAAGGAATTTCCTCATTTCTGACTTGATATTTACTAGTCTGACCTTAGACCTATTTAGTCTCAGCCTCAGTTTCTTCACTGTATGATAGTGAATAATCCTTGTTTATAATTTAAGGTTGAAGTTGGAATCAAAGAGAAGGTTCACGAGAGAAGTATTTACAGACTATCATGAGTTTTATAAATGTAGGTAGTAGTAGTATTGTTGCTATTATGAAAATCTTTATTTTCAAAACTGAAATTTATGTGATAATTATGCACTTGACAGAAGCATTCAGCATAGATTCAGGTGGTAAATTTCTCTGAATTTGTAGTTTGATATGATTTCTAAGCATTTACTTCATAATTTTTCAGGAGCGATTGCATAAATAATTGGCATATCTTTTATTTTAACTGCAGTCTCATTCATATATATTTTTGTTTTAAAAAATCTGACCCTCTTTCATATTCTTATATTTTTATGACTCCTATTCTTTTAAAGGCAGCAAAATGGGAATTAGCTGTTGTTACTTTATTTTGGCATTAATGTTTGTCTTTACTCTTTAGGAATCTATGGGCAAAAGTTCAGATGGAAAGTCCTATGTTATCACTGGGAGCTGGAATCCAAAATCTCTACCTTTTCAAGTTGTAAATGAGGAAACTCCTAAAGGTGATGCAGATTGCTGATATCACGAACAGAAATTTTAGTCCCAAAAGACACCCAAACCTTAGGACCACTTATTTGACAAATATCAGTATTTTCTTTAATTCTGGTGAAACCAAAGAATTTGTTATAGGTCTTTGAGTTTATTAAATTTGACCTATAAACAAAGTATCATTCCCCCCCTTATTTTTCCCTCCTGTCTCTTAATTTTTCACTTCCCTGCTTCCTTTTCCATTCGTGTACTTACCTACATACAGAATTCTAAATTTTATTTTTGTGGAAAGATAATATATGCACATATGATTAAAAATTAAAAGGATATGGAGGGAAAAGTAAGAATCTGCCACGGTCCTCAGGGCCCTACCCCAAGGGGACCATAGGGACCAGTTTCTTATGTAGCTTTTCAGATACTCTTTTGCAGAAACTGCCTTTTTCAAGTTATTTCCTACTGTTTCTGAATGTCATTTAGTGGCTGCATAATATTTTCTCCTTATAATGTAACATTATTTGCATAACTGGTGCCTCCTATTGAGCATTTATTTTTCTCCCCTTCATTTTTTTCTTGTTACTCATAGCACTATAGATAAATGGATAAGTTAACCAAGATTTTAAAAGTTGAGAATCCCCACTGTTGGTGAGAGTGGCATGAAGAGGCCATATGCCACTTTTGCAAATCAATTTGACAGAACATTTCATAAACTTTTATATAATGCCATCACTAATTCCAAGGAGTCTACCCAAGCAAAGAATTCTCAGGACAGAAAAAGAGTTTTCAAAACAGCCATGTATCTGATTACTTTAGATTTTGATTTAATTAATGGATTACCTTAAGCTGTCTTGAAAGTTTGTGAGAAAAGTAACTAATTTTACATTAATTGTATGAGCAAATATATTTCCATTTTTTTAATTTGCTTCTCCCCACCTCTCTCTCTAGATAAAGTGCTGTTTATGACCACAGCTGTTGATTTGGTAATAACAGAAGTACAGGAGCCTGTTCGATTTCTCATAGAGACAAAAGTCCGCGTTTGCTCACCTAATGAAAGATTATTCTGGCCCTTCAGCAAACGTAGTACTACTGAAAATTTCTTTTTGAAACTAAAACAGGTACTACACTTTTTTATAAATATGGGAGGGAGGTAGATAAAGGAGAAACTATTTTTGAGGCTGATTTATCATGAAGCTAAGTTGTCACTTTTATCTTTAAACAGTCATGTGTATTTTAAACATATTAAGAGGAGAAGTGTCTTTTATTTTTACCCACCTATTTATCATTTTTTTTCTCTTCATTTCCTCCTTAAGAACCAGGTTCTTGTCTGATCTTACTTGCCTTCAATCTGGAGAACTTATTTTAACATTTCTTCTGGTGTCCATATACTGAAGTCCTATAACTCTTAGACTTCTTTATCCGAACATGGTTTTATTTCAACTTCATTCCAGTGGGATATTTTCACTGGCTGTAGTATTCTGGGTTGACATTTTTTTTTTTTCTTTTAGCACTTTAAAGATGTCATCTCAGTCTCCTGGCGCATTGTTTTTGATGTGAAGTTAGGGTGCATTTATTGATACTATTTCTCTGTATGGAATGAGTCACTTTTTCCTAGCTGCTTTTAAGATTATTTTTTATCTTTGATTTCTAGACATTTAAATATGATGTGCCTAGGCATGGTATTCTTTGTCTCACTTGGGTTTGTTGAGCTTCTTGAATTTTTATTTATTTATTTGACACAGAATGAGAGAGGGAGAAGTGGGAGAGGGAGAAGCAAACTCCCCACTGAGCAGGGAGCCCAATGTGTGGCTGGATCCCAGGACCTTGGGTTCATGACCCGAGCCAAAGGCAGACACTTAACCTACTGAGCCACCCAGGTGCCCCAAACTTCTCGAATTTTTCAATTTTTGTTTTGTTTTGTTTTGTTTTACCAATTTTGAGGAAAATCTGGTCTGTTATTTCTTTTTTTTTTTTTTCTTTCTGAATCTTAAAAAAGGGGGGGCTTAAAAACCCTTCCTACAATTTCCTCCCCACCCCCCCTTTTTTTTTTTAATTTCTTGATTTTTTTTATTTTGGTTTGTTATTTCTTTCTACCTTTTTTCCTGCCCCATCTCTTTTTTTCTCTCCTAAGATTCCACTTACATATATTTTAGTCTGGTTGTTTTGTTTTGTGTTGCTTTTTAAAGATTTTATTTATTTATTTGACAGAGATCACAGGTAGATAGAGAGGCAGGTAGAGAGAAGGGGAGGAAGCCAGCTCCCCACTGAGCAGAGAGCCCAATGCGGGGCTCGATCCCAGGACCCTGAGATCATGACCCGAGCTGAAGGCAGGGGCTCAATGCACTGAGCCACCCAGGCACCCCTCTGTTTTTTTAAATCTTATTTTTTTTTTCTGTTTTTTCTTCAGGTGGGATATCATTTTAACTCTCTTTTGACATGTCTTAAAGTTGGCTTGCCACTTTCATCATCCCTAATTTTTTATTAAGCTCATTCAATTAAGTTTTGTTTCTGTTTTTGTTTTTTTTTTTTTAAGATTTTATTTATTTATTTGACAGAGAGAGATCACAAGCAGGCAGAGAGGCAGGCAGAGAGACAGGAGGAAGCAGGCTCCCTGCTGAGCAGAGAGCCCGATGCGGGACTCGATCCCAGGACTCTGAGATCATGACCTGAGCCGAAGGCAGCGGCCTAACCCACTGAGCCACCCAGGCGCCCCCTGTTTTTGTTTTTTTTTTAATTTCAGGTCTTGAACTTCTTATTTCTGGAATGTCCATTTGGTTCTTTTTTATAGTTTCTGTTTTCTTATGAGATTTCCTCTTTGTTCTTTCAAGAAGATTCTCTCTTACATCCTTGAGCATAATTATAATACTGCTACTTTAAAAATCCTTAACTGCTAATTCTAATGTCTGGTGAGTCACATTTTTTCTTTGTCTAGCAATTTTGGATATGTTAGATATGTTAGACATTTTTTAATAGATTTTTATGGTCTGTTATGTTATGGTCTCTTTTGAGTATCAGTTTAAAAAAAAAATCTGTCAGTTAATTTCTACAAATTCTACACTCTATTTTACCTGGGGTGGGCAGCAGATGAAATCTGTGTTTCCTTCTTTTAGTTTTTCTTGGCTCAGATGCCCCACTAGTTACCCCCTTTTGGGGGGGGGGGACTTTCCTTTCCTTTGTATCAGAACTTCTTGAAAAAAAAATCAATTCCATAGTGACCTAAATTGCTAAATCTGGTGGTCAGTCAGAGTCTTCATAGTCCTTGGCCTTTGAGCAAATGATCACTCTCCCCTTCCTTAACCTTTCACTTAGCCTTCAGGATATCTCAGATTTACCTCGGTCCTTCACCCTCAACCCCTAAAATGCTCTCCGTACCTGTCTTCACTGTCTCAGTTCATGGACATCTTCTCCTAATTGTCACTGAGAATTTTACTTTGATTTTTCACACCCCCTATCCAGTCTGTCAGGAAATTCTGTTTACTATCAAAATCAATCATATTCTGGCTGCTCCATAGCACTTAAATTACACTAATCTTATTTGAATTGTCACCTTTACCTGAGTTACTGTAGTAGCCTCTTCACAGCTCCCTGTTTCTTTTTGTGCACCCCCCCCCCGCCATATATTCTCAACATAGCAACCTAAGATCAAATCATATCACTTTTCTGCTTATAACTCTTTAAACCTATTTTACTCTATAAAAGTGAGAGTCCTTTCTGTGGCTTTTAAGACACTATGTGGTCTGCTGTCTGTTGTGTCATGAACTAATTTCTCTCTTAATGCTCTTCTTCCTTGCTGCTTCTGCTCTAGCCATGCTCTCAGGGCCTTCCGCTATTAACTGTTTCTTCTGCCTTAAATGCTCTTCCAGTTTCTCACTTGCTATTATTCACCTTTTTCAAGTCCTTATCTTCTATAAATTTGTGCTTAGATTGACATCTTAGTAATGCCTGACTGCCACATGTAGCACTGCAGTTTGTCTGCTCTTAACTTCCAGCATACGACATAATAAACTTTATTTTGCTTATTATCTGTTTTCCCTGTTAGAAGCCTCTACTAAGGGGCGCCTGGGTGGCTCAGTGGGTTAAAGCCTCTGCCTTCAGTTCGGGTCATGAGCCCATGGTCCTGGGATCGAGCCCCGCGTCGGGCTCTCTGCTCAGCGGGGAGCCTGCTTCCCCACCTCCCCCGCCCCCTGCCTGCCTCTCTGCCTACTTGTGATCTCTCTCTTTCTGTCAAATAAATAAATAAAATCTTAAAAAAAAAAAAAAACCTATTTAAAAAAAAAGAAACCTCTACTAAGACAGTATTCCTGATCTGCCTTGTTCACTGATTTATCTAAGCATCTAAAACATAGTAGTTCTCTATAAATATTTGTTGAATTGATTTTTATTGACATGTAACTTCGATTTTTGGTTTTACAAAATTACAGTGTTGCTTGTGGGTTTAGTTGAGTATACTTTCTGATAGCAATAAGTATTTTAGTTCCAGTGTTTTCAAGTTAGCCCTTTTGGTTATAGTTAGAGAAAGGTGGCAAACAGAAGAGGAATAGAGATTTCTCTTCCATGTTGTCTTAGGAGACAGAAAGCAAACCTGGGCTCCAGCACTGTTCTCCCAGCACATCACTGTGGCAGCAGAAAAGGATTAGCATAGGGTTATCAACTAGACGTTTGCTTTGGAATCAGAAAATGGGGATATTACCACTGACTAGCAAGTACCTTCAACTCTGTGAGCCCGTGTACTCAACTGTAGAATGCAGTGATTGAATCTTCCTCATAATGTTATTGTGACATTAAGTGAGAAACTGTATAACACATTTGGTATATGGTATGTTCTTCATGTATTTTAGCTGTTATAGAGAGGGACTGTGGAACCTTAGTGAAGCAGAGAAAGAATAAAAAATATTAAGTCATTGAGATGCCGGCATGGCTCAGTCAGTTAGGCATCTGACTCTTGATCTCAGCTCAGGTCTTGATCGTAGGGTCAGGAGTTTGGGCTCGTGTTGGGCTCCACAGTGGGAATGGAGCCTACTTTTAAAAAAAATACTAAGACATGAAATCAGAACAACATTGATTTTTATTAGTGGATCAGCCCCAGAAGAACAACACTTCAGAAAGAAAACCAGTTTATGGGTATTATTTTAAAAGTTTAGGGAGTAGGGATGATTCTTAATTGTTTAGAGTAAGAGATGATAAATAGAAATTAATTCCATAATTTTAGTACAAATTTGTATGTAAGAAAACATATTCTCTTTAATTAGAGAGTTCTGTCTTTTTAATCTTAGTGAACATAAGATTCCTTTGATCTCTCTTTTCCCTTTAGATCTTATACAGCCTTATATTCAAAGACTGCATGGGTTTCCAGGAATATTATTTATTGTGGTTTGGTCTAAAATAATATATCTAAGTAGGCTAATAAATGACTTAGGCGGGGTCAAGTAGCCACATATACCTGAGACCTAATCCAGTAGTCTACTCTAGACTCTGTTAAGGTTACAAGCTAAATAAACATAGGCCAAGTTGTCAATATTTTCTTTGCAAAAAGCAGAAGTTTATATGTGGAAGGAATTCCTGGGGATAATCTTTCATTTTTCTCCTTATTTGGGTAAGTCTTATTTTGGGGGTGGGGGGGAATTTTGTGAGGGGTAGGGAATAGGAAAGAAGAGAGAGAGTGTGAAGAATTTAAGCAACTTGTTGCTGTCTTAATGCACTTAGAGGACTGTTAATCTCATTTCTTGTAACATAATAAACTAAGTTTATTCCCTTCTTTATATTTATGGTATTAAAAAGTAATAACTACAGTGGTTGAGAGCCTACGGTGGCCATCACTGTACTAGCTACTTTGACTTTTTCTGTTGTATAATTTTTATAGCGATCCAGTGAAGATAGTATTTTCATTTTTATAGATCCAAAGATGTAAAATTGATTTTATGGAATGTTGTGTGAACAAGATGCATACCTGAGCCTTCTAAGAGTTCTCAGTCAGGATTCTTTTCATAGACACATAGGAGTTACTTAAATTAAGGAGAATTAAAAATTTTAACCCTTTTGCAGTTCTCATCAGACTAAAAAGGAAATAGTGGTGCAGACCAAATTTTTTAAATATACAGCATATAGTTTCTGTTGTTATCAATATGGGAAAATAATTATAGAAATTTTTTTAATACATGTTTAAAAATTGATTCTTTTTCCTATCACTAAAATTATCTGATGACTCTATAACTCCTCTTTAGCCTGGAAGCCTACCCACCTGTGAGTATTATTATATGAATATGGCATCATATTAGAGAAGAAACTTTGAAAATTAGTGGGGAAAGAAGCACCTAGGTGGCTTAGTTGATTGAATGTCTGACTCTCGGTCTCAGCTCAGGTCTTGATCTCAGGGTCATGAGTTCAAGCCCCGCATTGGGCTCTGCACTGGTCGTGGAGCCTACTTAAATAAATAAATAAATAAATAAATGGAGAAATAATGATCGTTCTCTTGGATTTTAATATTTAGAATATTGTTTAGTAGAAGTGGAAGAAACTGGTCTGAAGACTAGGGTTTTCCAACAGTAACATAAAGTGAATTTAAGAGCAGCTAAGCATTCTTAAAACTATAGAATTACAGAATTTTATTGCCAAAGAGGAGGTGTCTTAGAATCTTTTATGAAATTATTTTATAAATGATTTCTACATCGTTTATAAATGATGACTATAAGACTAAGTATGTGGCCAGCATCGCATGGGCAAGTTATAGTATAACCATGTTAGAAACCTGAGCCTCTTATTTCTCTTTGGGAGGGGTGTGTATTTGTGCGCATATGTGTGCACGTGTGCGTGCCGTGCACACGTATGCAGTAAACCACTTTGCCTCTCAAGGTAAAAAATACGGAAATGCTCTCTGTACTAGAGATCTTCTATGGCTAAATCAGGAGACACATGATATCGTGGTATTCTGCTATTCCTGAGAAGTGTGATCACTGGGTTCAGGTGGTGACCCCTGGATTTCTCCTTTGTAAAAGTAGTTTTCTCTTTGCATTTAGCAAGTAATGTTTGGGGTGGTTCTTTGGCAACTTCCAAATACCCTGTTCCTCAACAACTTTCTAACTACTGGTTTTAGCATCCTTTAGCATTGATGATCCTTCCCTCAATCACTTGAGTTCATTCACATATTTTCAATAATAATTTCACATTGCGGAGTTTTCTTCTTCTACATTTATATATGTTTCTAATATTGAATATCTTAAATACAGTAACTGTAATATATTTATTTGCTTTATCCTACTTTATCAAAAAATTTAAAAATGACAGTATTGCAGGAAACACCCTGAATACAGATCTTTTATTGCTCCTAGAGTATTTATAACAAAATCTTTATAAGCCTGTAAAATGTTAAGAAAAGGTACTATTATATTTGTTTTTGAAATACAGATTTTAATTACTTAAAATTTCAGTGAGGACAAACATATATTAATATAGTTACTGATGGGGTAATTAAGCATTCATTAATAAACTTGTACCATTTCTAAAATATAGATGATGTCACACTGCAATTTGTGTACAATTTATGTTGTACAAACTTCTTTCAGTTGGAAATAAGATGCATATTTTAGTATCAGCATATGAAAATCAGTATGTAAACATCTAAATGAAAAGGTTTCCAGAATATTTAGTATATTCTGAACTTAAGTTTTGGGAAAAACATTTATTAATATACCTGTAATATGTAGATACAACAAAAATGGATGTATGTAATATGAAATTATTTGTGTCTGTACAGTTTCAAATTCCCATTTGTTGATATTCATTCCAAAAATGTCAGTATTACAGTTAATAATGAAACTATTGAGTGAAGTTTAAGATTTTATGGAACTTTTTTCGCCCTTTGAACATGTTCCAGTAAGATTATAAAATGAGTGATATGTTCAAAAGTTAAATTGGAAAAAAATTCTTTTCCATTATAGTTATGTTACCATTTGACATATAGTTAGGTTCATTTGTTTCCATATTTTCAATTTGGGGTCTTTGGGTCTTTTTTTCCTTTTTGGTTTAAGTTTTTGAGTATTTAAAATACAGTGATACAAAAGTCAAGATTATGTAAAAATGTACTCAGAAATCTTTAATTCATGTTTCTCCATCCAAACCCATAAGTAACCATTATTAGTGGTTTCTGGGTTATCTTCCCAGTATTTCTTTTTGTGAAAGTAATAAAATACTCCTATATATTTCTTAACTCCCTTTTTAAATACAAACTAGCCTATGTACTGTCCTACACCTTTTTTTTTTCAAGATTTTATTTATTTATATATGAGGGAGGGAGAGAGCAGGGGGAAGAGCAGAGGGAGAGGGACAAGCAGACTTCTTGCTGAGTGCAGAGATGGATGGAGCTCAGAGATGGACATGGGGCTTGATCTCACAACTCTGAGATCAGCCAAAATTAGAGTGTCAGTAGCTTAACCAACTGAGCACCCAGGTGCCTCTTTAGAGATCTTCCTCATTCTTTTTTTTTTTTTTAAAGATTTTTTATTTATTTATTTGACAGAGAGAGATCACAAGCAGGCAGAGAGGCAGGCAGAAAGAGAGGAGGAAGCAGGCTCCCTGCTGAGCAAAGAGCCCGATGCGGGACTCGATCCCAGGACTCCGAGATCATGACCTGAGCCGAAGGCAGCGGCTTAACCCACTGAGCCACCCAGGCGCCCCGATCTTCCTCATTCTTAATGGCTACATAGTACTTTGTTGTTTGGATGAATCATGATTTATGATTTTTTAATTGTCCTCTATTGATAGATTTTTGGATTTTAAAAATCATTTGCTATTCCAAATAATGTTGTAGTATAGAACCTTGTGCATAAGTTGTTTTGATTTAATGAAAGTGCATCTTAGAGTAAATAATTTTGCATATGTAATTTTGTTATATTTGCCAGATTTCCCTTTCTCACTGTTGTAATCATAGGGATGAACAGGATATGAAAGTACCTGCTTCTCCATAGGCTTGTCAAGGGTATGTTGTTAAACTTAAGGTTCTGATTGTAGGGGCACCTGGGTGGCTCAGTGGGTTAAAGCGTCTGTCTTCAGCCCAGGTCATGATCCCGGGGTCCTGGGATGAGCCCCACATCGGGCTCTCTGCTCAGCAGGGAGCCTGCTTCCCTTCCTCTCTCTCTGCCTGCCTCTTTGCCTACTTGTGATCTCTGTCAAATAAATAAATAAATAAATCTAAAAAAATTTTAAAAAAAGGATCTGATTGTAGTCTTAATTTATCCTCTGATGAACGAAAACAAGCCCCTTTTTTTTTCATATGTTTAAGGGTAATTTTCCTTGTTTTCTCTAAACTGTCTTTTCATATTTTTGGCTTTTTGGTTTTGGCCTTTTTCCTTTTAGTTTTTAGAAGGTCTTTCTGTATTTGCGAGATTAACTCTTTGAGATATAAATTGCAAATATTTCTTCTGGTTTGTCATTTGTCTTGTGACTTAAATTATGAAGAGTCTTTTCAGCTTTTTTGCCATATAGTTTATTTTTATGTACTTGAATTTATCAAGTTTTTCCCATTAAAGCTTCTGGATTTTGAGTCAGAAATACTTTCCCTACACCCAATAATAATGAAATATACACATTTTCTTCTATTACTTATATGTTTTTGTTTTTCTACTTCTAGATCTCTGATTCATTAGTGTTTTATTCTGGTATATGGTATAAAGTATGTGTCTGATTGAATCTTTTTCCAGATGGTCTGAGAATTTTTTTTTTTTGAGTAAAATGCTATTGATCTTTGAACTCTTTTAGATAGTAATTAACTGTTTCAGATAGTAATTTATAATGAATGAAAAAAGGAAATCCTATTCTTTTATCAAAGTATAATACTTAAAAGTTAAAAATCACAATTATAAATTTAGAATAAACATATGTCATAGATTTTAATTCAATTCATTGAGTAATGAGGGAGCCAGTATTTTGCTCTACATATTTGAGGAACTTGAGTTGATACAGTCCTTCTTTATTTTTTTATTTATTTTATTTATTTATTTATTTGACAGAGAGAGATCACAAGTAGGCAGAGAGGAAGGGAAGCAGGCTCCCTGCTGAGCAGAGAGCCCGATGCGGGACTCGATCCCAGGACCCCGAGATCATGACCTGAGCCGAAGGCAGCGGCTTAACCCACTGAGCCACCCAGGCGCCCCATACAGTCCTTCTTTAAAAAAAAGAAAAAATGTTAGAACAAGATTGTTAGGTCAGAAATAAAACTGACTACTATCTTATAGGTAAGTTTGGGATATCTTTTCTACTGGACAGAAATCATTTGCCTATCTATTGGACACACATCTTTAGGTTAATATATAGCTTCATAGAGTCTGAGTCTTTAGTATTAAGCAGCTAAGTCAAAATCGTTCATTCATCTAGAAAATTAATCCTTAGGTGGGCACGTTAAAACAAAGTTGGCAAAGTATGGGTCAAATCTGGCCTGGCCTTCGTTTTTATAAAGCTCTTTTGGAATATAGCCACACTCACTCAGTTAGTGTCTGTAGGTGCTTTTGCACCATCATGGCAGAGTTGAGTAGTTGTGACAGACTGGTTGCCCATAGAGCTTAAAATATTTACTCTTTGGCCCTTTACATAAAGGTTTACCGACTCCAGTATTAAGCAGTGCTTCAGGATGATATCGAAAGTACATGTTGCCACTAATTTGGTCTTCCAAGATTGGTATAATTTTTTCAAAAACCTGCATGAACATTCAGATGATAAAATCTACTCTGCCTGATACTTCTGTACTTCATGAACCTTTTAATCCCCCTCTCTTGTATTTTTACTTTGTGCTTATACATCTTTCTCATTGATGTAGCCACATTTCTAGTTGTCTTTGTATCTTTTCCTGTAATTCTGCCATTTTGTCCTGCTCTGTATTTCACTCTTTTTCCCCCTTCTTAATAAGCTGGCTATAATGTGGTGTATTAATATATTTAAATTTGGTGCTGGAAAAGTTTTATATTCTTGGTTCTTAATTTTTAATTTAGGTGAGTTCAAACTGCCTTGTGTTTGCCTCAGAATGCAAACCAATTTGAGATACAAAATTTTTGTGAATTTCATTAATCTCTTTTCTACCACTCACCTTCTCCTTCTGACCCCCAGTTGTAGCTTTCAGTTGAAGAACATTCTCTACATTGCTTTAATTAAGATAAAGGAGTGGGAAGAAGCATGGAAATAAAAGGACTCTCTAAAGAGAATCTCTAAACTGTCTTAGAATATTTTAAAACATTTTTTTTCTGGGTGCCTGGGTAGATCATTTAGTTAAGCATCTGACTCTTCTTTTCAGCTTATTGGATCATCTCAGTCAGAGTCACAATGAGCCCTTCATTGGGCTCAGCACTGGGTGTGGAGCCTGCTTAAGATTCTCTCTCTCTCCCTCTGCCCTTCCCCATCCTCTCTAGTTCTCTAAAAAAACATAAAATAAAAAACATTTTCTCAGGGATAGTTTATTTTTTTTTAAGTTTTTATTTATTTGATACAAAGCTCATGCGTGAGAGAGAGCATGAGCAGACGGAGGGCCAGAGGGAGAAGCAGACTCCTGCTGAGCAGAGAGTCCAATGCAGGGTTTGATCCCAGGACCGTGGGATCATGACCTGAGCCGAAGGCAGATGCTTAACTGACTGAGCCACCCAGGCACTCTCCTCATGGGTAGTTGCTTGTAGGAAACCTTGAAGGACACCTTAAACTAACTAGGAAGCTATAGATTGCTAATACTTACTAAATTTTGGTAGCTGCATATATGATGACAGTAAGTAAAACTGCAGAATTAGAGTCCTCCTAACCCATTTTCTTCTGGATTTTTAAGTCTAAACATATTTTTCTATTTAGAAAAGTTTACATTTAGGAGTGCCTGTGTGACTCAGTTGTTGAGCCTCTGGCTCAAGTCATAATCCAGGGGATACTGAAATTGAGCCCGGTGTCAGGCTCCCTGCTCAGTGGGGAGCCTGCTGTTCTAACCCTCTCTCACTGTCTCTGTCTGTGTCAAATAAATAAAATCTTTAAAAAAGAAAAAAAAAAGGTTACATTTAGTGTAGTCATTCAAAGTAATACCTTTTTCTTCTCTAATCCTGTATGAAATCAGAAGTGTAGTTATCAATTAAAAAATAATTGTACCACTTAGTAAATCACATTTTTTCATCTTCAAGATAAAGCAGAAGGAGAGAAAGAACAATACTGACACTTTATACGAAGTTGTGTGCTTGGAAAGTGAATCAGAGAGAGAGAGGAGGAAAACTACAGCCAGTCCCTCAATTCGCCTGCCACAGTCTGGATCTCAGAGTTCAATGATACCCTCTCCTCCAGAAGATGATGAAGAGGAAGGTAAATTGTAGGGAGAGCTTAATTTCTATTATGGGGTGGTATACCATGCACACCATTATAAGTTTATCAGGGAATTGATAACTGTGACATAGCATTTGGAATTTTTCAGTAAATACCTATGAGAGTGTACTGTATGCAAAGGATTATGGGAGATTTGAAAACGAGCACAGGACCTTCTTTAAGATAACTGTAATCAAGTTGGAAAAAAATGAGATTTATAATTAATGCCTTTTTTTAAGAATCAGCATGTGCTAGCTTAGTGTATCAACACATTTTTAGAGCAAACTTGACATAGCTTCCACCTAAATAAATGTTCCCATTTCAACTGATTCATTTTACAGGGACAGTTTCACTTGCCAAAATGCAGCTTCCACACATGACTCTTTTATAAAATATGAGTATTTAAATGTACAAATCATGTATGTGTAGTATTGGATTTTCACGCTGATAAACATTAGGAATCAACCACCTCTCTTTTTTTCCTCCTCTTTTTTTTTTCATGGTTATATCCATTAACTAATCTGTCAGTCTCTGTTAAAAGCTACTGTGTAGACATGAGAAGTGGAGAGAAGGAGCACAGGAAAAGCAAAAGTTTGGGAGGTATTTTCTAACCTATAATTTTGTAGCAGGACTTTTTATTTTTGTAAACAGGGAGAAAAGCTGATTATGGTAGAAGGTCATATGAAGCATGTGTATATGTGAGGTTCACAGAAAGTGTCTGGAAATTCATAGAGGCAAATCCATTTTTTATTTTGGGGAGCTGTGGCAGGACATCATGAAGAGTAGTTTTTGAGCTGGGACTTTTAAAGTGCAAGAGATAAATGGGCAGCTCTGGGTATTTCTGGCTAAGAAATTGCATTAACAAAGGCCTAGAGGTGGCAAGAATAATTGGGTTAAAAGAAATATATACTAATGGTTAAATGTACTTTTTTCAAGTTAGAGCCAGCCCTTACTTTCCAATTCCCATTGTACCCTGTAACTTTCACTTTTCCCATGTCTAATATTAATGGCCACCAGTTACTAATGCTTAACATATGGTAGGTAGGTACTTAGTTTAAAGTAGAATAATATTTTGTTTATATAATCCTCACAAAAATTCTGAAAAATGAGATTTCTATTATCCTTATTTTGCACATAAGGAAATGGAATCTCAGAAAAAGGAATTTGCCCAAGGTCAAACATCTAGAAATAGGCAAGGAGGATCTTTGTCCTGTTCTGAGAGTTAGCATTCTGAGCTCTATTCTATAATCATCTTGGTGCATTTAGTTCACATAAAGCATTTTGAAGTGCAGAGAAAGCACATATATTGTTTTGGGAGAAGTTAGAGATACAATTTGAAGTCTTCCTGCAGAACCGACTTAAGTTATATGTTAAAGCTGGGAAAGATAGAATTGTTCTCACTGTTTGAGACTGTCTGCTCTATAACTGGTAGTCTTGAGACTTGTAGTTTACCTTCTAAGTCAATGCTGCTCAAGGTGGAAGAGTAAGTAATAGTTTAGAGAACTCTTCTCCCCTTAAACTCAGCAATAAAAACAAAACCCACCATGAACTGAGAAAGACACTGTTTTTTTTGCAGCCAGAGAATGGTCAAATGCTGAATCTCAGTGCTGCAGATTTTAAAGAGTATCTGCCTTTTACAAAGTTTGGGCCCAGCTAAAGGTTAACATCTAGACTAATGTCTAGTTCTAATCTATGGCAGGCATACATTTTTCAGTGGAATTGAGGAGTTCAGAGGGGCTCTAGTAACAGTAGTTAACTAAGAGAGATAAGGACCAATAACAGACCATGGGAGAGTTAGGGAACACTAGAACACAAGTTTCATAAAGGACAAAAAAAAGTGTCTTTTTTGCCCACATTGTTTCCCTAGTGTATAACACAATTCTGTGTGTGTAATAGATGCTCAGGAGATACTGGTGGGATGGGTTTCCCACCACCATCCCAGCCCCCAATCCATTCCCATAGTGCAAGACTAATGACAGGACTATGGTGCTGAAGAAAGCTGTGCAGTCACCCCACCTCTTCATTCTCTAACCTGTATGTGGACCAGGGAGACCCATCCTCTTGTCATATGTTTGCTCCCTAGAAAGAAATGGCTGTAGTCCTCTAGTAGAGAAGCTCCTTATCCATAGGACATTTCTGCTCCCAAGACAGGAAACCAGCAGGTAGTAAGGGAAGGTGTTCAGAAACAATATTCGGAAACTGGTTGCCTGGTCCCTGTCCCGCCCACCCCCCATACCCCTGTCTTAGGTAGATGGAGTTCTAAAGACATATTTCAAACTGCTACTGTCAAGATATGTTGAAAGTGTCCAAAGCAATAAAAGAGAATTTGGTAAGACAGGTCTTCCTAATCTCTTTAAAGGAATTGTCATCTCTGGTACATTTTAGTACATTTTTTATAGCTGCTATTCCCCCAAAGAGGAGTTGTGTTGTATTGATATTTGAGTGAGGAGAGAATTACTTGAGGCATTAGAAAGTAGGGCCAATTCTGGCAAAATAGCAAAATTGGGAAAGTTCATCTTCATGCCCTCAAGGCTTTCTCTTTTCCTTATTTATCCTCTCATTTGTAGCAAAAGAGGTCTCACTTACATTCATTCTGTGTCTTTCCTATCTCACCATCAAAACTGATGCTAATGTCCAAGGTGTTATAATGTAAAGAAGTAATAAGTATCATGGATTTCTGAGCTGTCCATAGTAAGAGAGGCAAATTCACGGTGTACTCATTAAAGGCATAAAGATCCGAACTTTGTTTAGGCAGGTTAAGCCGGAAAACTTAGAAACAGCATTGGTGAGGACACTTAGAAGGACCGTTGTCCCCTACTCGTAGAACTAAATTGTAGAGCCACTATGGAAGGCAGTTTGTCAGTAAGTTTCAAAATCCTTAAAAGTATGCCTTTTTTATCCCAGGAAATGTACTTCTGGGCATATACCCAATGAAAACAAAAGTTAAGTTCCTCCTGATACTATTTGTAGCAGAAAATTGAAAACTCCCCAAGTATTCAGCAAAAGAGGATTGATTATGTAAATATCTTAGTCTGTGTTTCCCCCTTTCATTACACTTTTAAATTCCTCTCACAGGCCTTTATCAGTGTCACTTTTTTTTTACTGCCTTCATTTCTTACAATCTTTAAATTCTTATTTGAGCTTACTTTTCTTAATTACTAGAGTTAAGTTTGAAATGACTCATTTTGGTCTTTTTTAATATTTTTGTGCTTTCTGTAATAAATGTATGTCACTGTAGAAAATTTACAGTCCTGAAAACATAAAGGAGGGGGGAAATAAATCATAATTCTGTCACTCAGATTGTAATTGGTAACGTCTTAGTATAATTTAGTCTAGACTAAATCCTCATAGTGAGGATTTATTAGCTCCTGATATTTTTATTTTATATGGCATTTTGCCAGATTATTAATGTAAACACATGTCAATATGTAATTACATTGTAACTATGTTTCATAATTTAATCAGCCTCCTATTGCTGCTCTCCTATTGTTTGTAATCTTTTTTAAACTGTGGTAAACAAGACTGCCATATATTTTCACGGATAAAGTTGTTTGCTTTGGAAAAGGGAAAAGAAGATACCATATTTTGAGTCTTAGAAATGGCTCTTTTCTGCAGTTAACATAATGTGGACTCTATGGAAAGCAAAAGAGAAATAAAGAGGTTACTGCAACATTGTACGTAGGATCATTTTTATTTCCTTTGTATTTATATCTGTATGCTAAAAGAGAGAAATAGAAATTAAGACTTTACATTCCCAGTAAAATCTTTTAAATTTGATTGTTGTGTTTCCATTCATTCTTCTGGCTAGCATAGCCACTTCTGTTATCCTTTTTTGTGTTTTATTTATTAAAGATAATGATGAACCTCTCTTGAGTGGATTTGGTGATGTATCCAAAGAATGTGCGGGAAAAATTCTTGAAACATGGGGAGAACTGCTGTCAAAGTGGTAAGTTAGAATAGTTCTCCTTTTCATCTGTAATTCTCATTTTATGGATAGGGTATCTTCCCCTAACTACAATATCCAATTTTGGAACCGTTCTATTTTTGCAACCTATTATAGAAACCAAAGTATGGGGTTTGTGTTCTAGAATCTCTGTTTTTATAGATTTATAAGGGTAAGTAGTGAAGCTCTGAAATCACTTTTAATTTTTTTTTTTTAATAAATGTTATTTATTTACTTGACAGTGATAGATAGCAAGAGAGGGAACCACAAGCAGGGGGAGTGGGAGAGAGAGAACCAGGCTTCCCACTGCACAGGAAGCCTGATATGGGGCTCAATCCCAGGACCCTGGGATCATGACCTAAGCCAAAGGCAGACACTTAATGACTGAGCCATGCAGGTGCCCCTGAAATTACCTTTCAGAATATAGAAACCTAATAAATTCTCATGGCTGCAGAAAATATTAATTCAAACATGGAATGTATGGAGAGAATCATGAAAGAACTCCTTTTTATTGACGTGGTTAGGAACCACTGACTGGTTAAGATAATATATAACAATTAGTACACAATAACTGGCGTTTTGGAAGACGGCATACACAATGCATAGAGCCAGAGTAGAGACCTCAGGTGGGATTTCTCCTTATCTGTGCTATTTACCTGAAGTGACAGTGGAGTGTTATGAACATGCTGTATATTGACTGCTCTAACGGTTACTTTTCCTACTGACACTTGTAAAACTCAGAAATTTCTTGTCAGCTTGACAGCAGTGTTAAGAAGCACTATCCTTATAGACTGTCTAGAAAGGATACACTAGCTTCAGGTATTTCCTAATGAAACCAGAGATGTCGAGTTGGTGTGAGACATTTATGTAGTTTCCTTTTTCCTCTCTGTAGGATGCCAGTATATGCTGGGGCTAAAAAAAGCTTGAAAGTGATCTGAGCACTTCTCTATTTCTGACTTTCTGGTTGTTAAGGTTGTCATGTAAGCTCCCCATGGGCCTCTTACTTTGGGGTCTGATTTTTCTCAGAAAATTTAACTGTTGAAGGCTTTCACTCTATTCTTAGAAAACTGTGTTTCAGCATTTAAAAATCTTCCATGTCCTTAAGGGATGGGACTACAAATGGGCATGCATCTGCTTCCAACATTCTCACAGTGCTTTACACTTTCGGTGAAACGTGTTCGACATGGGGAAATGTCAAATGTGTAGAGGAGGAGAATGCATACCAAAGCATGGTTTTTCTTTATACAAGTGGTTTTAGTAAATGAACTCTACAGAAGCCTCCCCTCCAACCCCCCCCTCCAGGATACAGTTCTCATTTATTTTTAATATTCCTTTAGCAGTCAGGAGACAAACCTGCTGATGCTCTCATCAAAATTATATTTTCAGTTCAGTGAATTTGGAGTGTTTGTACTGCTGCTGGCAGGCATTTCATCTGTATAAAAAGGTTTCTACTCTAAAATAGAAATGTAATTGAATCTTGACATGGTTACATAATAGTTTATTTGAAATCATTCAGATACAGCATTTAGACTCTAGATTTTATTAGATGAACTCCCCACCATTTTATACAGTTGCTTGGAATTTGTTTTATTACCATATTTTTAAATTTATTTGTTAATTAACTAATATTATATTTTTCTTCCACTTCCTCAAATACATTAACCGAGTCTACAGATGTTTCTGAAGGGTGTTGAAACTATTTTTGCTGGTTTGGGTCATGTCTTTAGAAATACTAATACAGTTTGTTTCTCTTCTTTAATTCATTTCATCTCTTTTTCCCATCATTATTATATATGTTCTATAGGTAGGAAACATTATAATATCATGGAATTCTATAACCTAGTAGGCCTGGCTTCAAATCCTGCCTCTCCTATTTCCAAGCTGTATGGTCTTGGGCAAGTCACTTAACTCTTCTGAGTCTGTTTCTTCATTTACAAAATATACAGGTCTTTAAAATTACCATTCAAGATTATTGTGAGTTAAAAATAATGGATGTTGTACTAGTAGTAATAGTAGTGAGAATTAATGAATTTACTATATGCCAGGCATTGTGCTAAGTTATGTGCTTGATTTCAGCCATTATAACAGCCTTATGAACTAGTGTCCATTTATACAGATGAGGAAACTGGTTCAGAGATTTAGTCAGCAATTCTAATTAGTAAATGGCAGACCTAGAATTTTTAACACAGGCAAGTCCGAGCCTAAAGTTGGTTTATTTAACTCCACATTAGATTTTTTTTTTTTTAAATATCTTATTTATTTATTTGACAGAGAGAGACCCAGCGAGAGAAGCAACACAAGCAGGGGGAGTGGGAGAGGGAGAAACAGACTTCCGGCCAAGCAGGGAGCCTGATGTGGGGCTCCATCCCAGGACCCTGGGATCATGACCTGAGCTGAAGACAGATGCTTAACTCCTGAGCCACCCAAGTGCCCCTCCACATTAGATTTTTAGTGGCAGTATAAGTAATAGTAGCTTTGAACTCTAATTTCTCCAAGTATATTTTAATGCGACTCTTAGTGGATAAGAGAACTAATGTTGGTATAAAATAGTATGTTGAGGGTAAATAAAATTAATACAATCAAGGACATAAAATTATTCTGAAAATAATTTTACCAATATAAATTAAGCTAGGATTAGCAAATAAACCTAGGTTAGGTTTATTATTTCTGTAAAGGGCGAGGTCGTAAATACTTAGGCCATTAATAAATATAGCTCATGAATATTAGGTTCTGTGGCCCAGTAGACTCTGTCACAACTACTCAACTCTGCTGTTGTGGTGCAAAGGTAGTCATAGATGATATGTAAACAATTTTAAAAGGCTGTGTTTCAATAAAAGTTGCTTTACAGAAATAGGCAGTGGGCAGATTTGGCATACAGTCCATAGTTAACCAGTTCTTGAATTAAGCAACAACTGCTTTTGTTCTTTCTGCTCCCAATCCTTCAACTTTTATGTAACTATTTTTTCCAAGCAAAGACAGAAACCATATTGAATTGTCTATAGCTACCTCGTTAGGGTACTAGCATCACAGAATTAACCATTTTTAAAGATACTGTGCATTGTTCTTTAGAATTCTGGGAACGTTTTGAGAAAAGTCTGAGTCCTTGTTGTATTTTGAGAGTGGTCATCAGTAACTTCTGTTTAAATCTGGTAGTCACAGAAGACTTTGCAGGTCAGGATCCTGCTTTACTGACTCAGTAATGGTGGCTTTCAAAACACAAAGCAGCCATGATACTCAACAGAGCATTTATTGATCTGAGTTTGAGACTACCTGAATCATTTAATCAGCTTTCCTGAGCTGCTTTCTCCATTGGTAAAACTGGAAGTACTAACTACCTACCTCAGATGGTTATTGTGCAGATCAAATTCAAGATTATATGCAAATTACTTTATAAATTGGTACCAACAATTCAAGATAAGTTTTTTCCCCCATTTTATAGATTAAATAAATGAAGCTCAAAGACTTCCATAATTTGTTTTGATATTATCATAGTACAGAAGAAACTTCCTTAGCGATCATAGTCATTCTAAAATGTTACTTGAAGCAAGGTATCATAAAACAGCTGAAAGCTTTATTTTTATATTTATTTTAACTCAGAACATATAAATACACAACTCACTTGTGAGTTTTGATGCAAGGCCAAGCCCTTATCTTTGGCTTTGTGTCTGCTGATTGGAATTCTGCTTTGTTTTTCTTAAATAAACCACAATCATGAAGCTGTGGTTTCTAGTTTTGATTTTTATTGAAAAAATTTAAAATAGAGCAATAATTTAAAGATACCTAGGAAACAGTCTGCACAGTTCTTCACTCAATCTTTTAGTTATCTTGACCACATCCAATTCAACAGATCTATTTAATTTTATTTTTTTAGTATGTTATCTTTATTAAGTTTGTGAAAATCATTTAGTTTTCATAAAAATTACACTGTTTAGGGGTGCCTGGCCAGCTTAGTTGGTGGAAGGTGTGACTCTTGACCTCAGGCTTTTGAGTTTGAGCCCCACACTGGGTGTAGAGATTACTTAAAAATAAGATTTTTTTTTTTGTAGTATTTATTTGAGAGAAAGACAGTGAGAGAGATGACAGAAAGGGAGGCAGAAGCAGACTTCCCACTGAGCAGAGAGCCTGATGCAGGGCTCAGTCCCAGTACCCTGAGATCATGACCTCAGCCGAAGACAGATCCTTAATTGACTGAGCCACCCAGGACCCCCAAAAATAAGATCTTTGAAAAAAATAATACTCTTTAGAGAATCTTCCTTTAATCCACTTAAAGATTATGGCTTTATTTTTAGGCATCTCAATTTGAGTGTGAGACCAAAGCAGTTGTCATCCTTAGTAAGAAGCGGTGTTCCTGAAGCTCTTCGAGGAGAAGTCTGGCAGCTGCTAGCAGGTTGTCACAACAACGACCACCTGGTAGAGAAATACCGAATTCTCATTACAAAGGTAAGGGGCTGATAATTCAGCATTAATCCTTTTGGAAATTTGTGAGGAAAAGATCGTGTGGCTATTTGATTTCAGGGAACGTTTTATAATCCCTTTATCTAACATAAGAATAGAACTTTATATACACTTTTAGCCCAAAGATGTTTCTAGTGTTGGCACAGAAAAGAAAGAAAAAGGTTTTCTTTCTTGATTGGCTTCACCTCGGAAGCAAAGGATGTCCTCTACTCATTGTGTATCTGAATCCTTTCCAAATGTAATTGTATTTTTAGATCATTCGTGCTATGTAGTATGAAAAACTTTTCTTTTGTTTATTTTGTTTTCACACTTCCCAGAAATGTATTATTTGTAGGTAAGGCCTATTTCTACAATTGGAAAGAACATGATTTTATTCTCTTCAACTGTATTCCCTTTTAGCTCATTCCTCTAAAATGAAGAATTCTCATTTTTTTATAGTATCCCTTTGCAACTTCATACATTCCTCATGGTTTTACAAGCAAAGCAATAAAAACTATTCTTTGTATAGCATACAAGAATTTAAAGTAATTTTCTTCAGGTTCGGTGATGCTTTGTGTCTTTGCACCTGTCTTCATTGGTTTTAATTTTTATTTTCGTTTTCTCACATTCTTGAAGTATTTATCTTTGGAAAGCAGTTTCTCCAGTCCCAGACCTGGGTTCTGAATGAATTGCTCAGAACCCTCAATAAAACATCAGCATCTTTCATGTGACAAAAGGTGGGGTTCTTTTAAAGATATATTAAAACCTTAAATGAATAGTATCTCCATAAAACTATTACTTTAAAAAACGCTTATAGAGGAAGAATGGCATTTGAACACAAAATTGGATCTTTTTCCCCAGAAAATGACTTTCATTTGATCAAAATTCTGCTGTTATCATCATTTTGTTTCTAGACAGTTGTTTTTTCTTTCAAGAACTAATATTCTGATTCCCTCCATTGTGTTGCTGTCGTTGTTCAAGCAGCATTTTTTGAGTGCCCATTACAGCCTCCGTGCAGGAGCTGGGAGGTGAAACACAAAGCAATGATTTGTCATTACAGTAGACACAAATCATATGATGGTCTGAAATAGCAATGGGAGCCATCAAAGGAGTGGTTAATTCAGCCTGGGAGAACAGGAGAGTCTTTATCAGTAATGTAACATTTAAGACCAGTTTGAGAAAAGAGCTCCTCAGCCATGAAGGGTGGAAGAGTGTGAATGGGGACATCAAAGAATGAGGATACGTAACAGGTATAGCTAGTGAAGGTACCTCTACTTGGGTTTTGGTTTTGGTTTTTTTTTCTCCTACTGTGGCAAACTATATTTTGGATAAATAATTCTCAGTTGTATGTCTGTCTTTCCTTCTTCTTTTGAAGGCCTTTGAAACATTTGGTCAAAAGTTGTTTCTTAATGTTTTTGGTGTGGCTTTCAGACAGATCATTTTTAAAAATATGAACTATCTTGTTTTTCTGGTTCCATGAAAATGGTGTTTCTTGAGTAGAAACCTGGTAATTATATGATGAGTAAAAGATCATTTTATTAACAAAATCTGATATATTTGATCAGTGCTTTATATAGGCCGGTGTCATGCGGTTTTTATTTCACCTTAAACTTCGATTATTCGGGTGGCTGGAACCTAGAAAGATTTCTCATGGATGTATAATTATTTAAATTGCTGGTAGATGATCAGAAAATAAAAATTACTTAGCCATCATAATATTGGTGAATGCTTCTTTTTGTTTTACACTGCAGTGTTATTTAATATAAGGTTGTTTGCTTTTCTTTCCAACCTTCCTGAAAGTTATAGTTATCCTTGTGTAGGAATGGTACTTGACATTTTACATTTTGTTCTGAAATTTTTTTAGGGGAAAACTACTTTAAAATTTTTAAAATTTATTTTCATAGGAAGGTGTAATGTATATAGGCTAAAATACACATATTTGAGGTATACAACTCAGTGATATTTTACATATGAATATACCGCTGTAACTACTGCTAAGAAGAAGAATATATCCAGCACCCCAGAGAGGTATTTCTGTCCCATTCTAGTCATACCACCCCTTCTCTGCCCTTGAATAACCATTATTCTGACTCTTCTCTCCATACCATTAGTTTCAGTTGTTTCTGAACTTCATTTAAATGCAATCATACAGTCGTGCAGCATGTACTTGTTTGTACGTGACTTCTTTTGATCATCTATTTTGGGAGTGTATCGAGAGCCGTCTTCATTTTCTTATTTTATGATTTCACAGAGTGAGAGATCACAAGTAGGCAGAGAGGCAAGCAGAGGAAGAGGGGGAAGAAGGCTCCCTGCTGAGCAGAGAGCCCAATGTGGGGCTCAATCCCAGGACCCTAAGATCATGACCTGAGCCAAAGGCAGAGGCTTAACTCACTGAGCCACCCAGGCACCCTGTTTTCATTTTTTTAGTTGCTGAGAGTATTTCATTGTATGAATAAACTACGCTTGAAAATTATCTATTTTGCTATTATAGATGTTTGGTTTTGCTTTGTTCTTTTTCAATTTTAGCCATTAAGAGCAAAGCTGCTGTGAGCATTCTTGCATTTAGCAAATGTTACGGTCTGAATGTTTGTCCCCCTCGAAATTTATGTGGTTAAATTTTATTCCAAAAGTGATGGTGTTAGCATTAGGAGGTGGGGACTTTGGGAGGTGATTAGGGCATGAGGACAGAGATCTCATGATAGTGATTAGCACCCTTATAAAAGAGGGTCCAGAAAGGTCCCTCGCCACCTTCCATCGTTTTAGGGCATAGCAATGACTTCTTGCTAATGACTTCTTAGTCTGCAGTGAAGGAAAGGGTCTTCATCAGATCCCAACCATGTTTACACCTGATCTTGGATTTCCAACCTCCAGAATTGTGAGCAATAAATTTCTGCTGTTTTAAGCCATCCAGTCTGTGGTATTTGTTACAGCGGTCCAAATGGACTAAAACAGCAGGCTTTTTGTACATATTAGTATATTAGTATACCTATATAGACATTATTTACCTACATATATGTATTACATTTTTAATTTATTCTGGATGTGGGTTCTTTGCTAGATACCTGCTTTATATTCTGAAATTTCACCTGTAATATTCCTTTAAAGGGTTTTTTTTTTTTTTTTTTTTAAGATTATTTATTTATTTGGGAGCTAGAGCAAGAGAGAGAGAGAGTGCACAGAGGGAGAGGGAGAAGCAAACTCCCATGCTGAGCAGAGAGTGGGGCTCAATCCCTGGATACTGAGATCAGAACCTGAGCCAAAGGCAGACACTTAACTGACTGAGCCACCCAGGCGCCCCTTGAGGGTTTTTTTGCTTAGCTTCTTCAGCGACTAAATTTAAGGCAGCAAACAGTGACTTGATTTATAGAATAAATCCCCGCCCCAAATTAACTTGCAAACAAAACTGATGAATGTCTTCATCATTATCTTGCTTTAATTGTCAAGCTTGTCTTATAAGGGGGTATATGTAGGATTTTTCCCATATGACTTTTGTAATCCAAGGACAAATGACCGTTCAGTAATAGAAAATACATAGGTATATATATTTTTTAAGGTTTTATTTTAAGATTTATTTTGTGTTTGAGAGAGAGCAAGACCATGGGCAGGGGCAGGAGAGACTCTCTAGCAGACTCCCTGCTGAGCAAGGAGCCCACATAGTGCTCCATCCAAGGACCCTGAGATCATGAACTGATTTGAAATCAAAAGTTAGATGCTTAACCAGCTGAGCCATTCAGGGGCCCCGAGGTGTTTCTTATTTCTTTAAAAGCAGTGGAGTTCAGAGGCACTCTTCTCCCTTTTTTTGATTTTTATTTTATGTTTGGGGGTTTTTTGTTTTTTCATCTCAAGAAGGGAAAAATATAATAATAATAATAGCTGTCCCTTTTGAGTGTATGTAACACATGCTAAATTGAGCACTTTATAACTGTTATGTCATTATTCTAAGAAAATCCCCGTGAAGTGGTAATTACTATTTCTGTTTTAGAAATGAAGAAGCAGGGGTTTGATGAAGCTTAGTAATTTTTTTTTTTTGAAGCTTAGTAATTTGCTTACAGTCATTCAGCAGATAAATGATAGAGGCAGAATTTGAACTCAGAAATTATTCCAAAGCTGGTTCTTTTCCATTATTCTGTCTACTTGTCTATCCTTGAATTTAAATAAAAATTTCTTTACACAGGCATGTATGTACTCATACAGAATTTCCCATGGACACATAAACATACTTGTTTTTTGTGTACATTTTTATTCAGTTATTCTTCTATTGGTAGGCATTTACTTATTTCCAGATTCTAGTCTAAGTAGTGTTTTACTAAATAAACATCCTTATATGTGTCTAAATCTTTTACTTTTATGGAATAGTGTCTCAGAAGTATAATTGCTGAATCAAAGGGTCACATGTTTTTTTAAACTGATTACTTAATTTTTGTAAAGATTTTATTTATTTATTTGACAGAAAGAGATCACAAGTAGGCAGAGGCAGGCAGAGAGAGGGGGGGAAGCAGGCTCCCTGCTGAGCAGAGAGCCCGATGTGGGGGTCGATCCCAGGACCCTGATATCATGACCTAAGCTGAAGGCAGCGGCTTAACCCACTGAGCCACCCAGACGCCCTTAATTTTTGTATTTAATTTACTTATATCCAGTTTGGTTCTCTGAAAGCCTGTTATTCCTGTTCATAGTTCACCAGCAACGGAGCAAAGTACCTGTATATCCATATACCAAACAGCGTTAGTTATTACTAACTATATTTAACTTTTTGCTGTCAGTGGGTATAAGTGATACCAGCATATCTTCAGTTTGCAGTTCTCTGTCTACCAGTAAATTTGAGGGATTTACTATTCTGAGTTACCTCTTCATCTTTATTAAACGTGAAATCTCAAAGCCAGAGTTGGAAGAAAATCACTTAAATAAAGCAAAAATTGTTTACCAAAAGAAGAACTAAATACTCTCTATTATGTATATTAATCTTTTATCTTCATTATAAATACCTTTCTAAAACTTTAATTCCTTACTGACTTTCTTGATGGTTTCATGCCATACAAAACATTTTCAGTTTTTATGTAGAAAATTGTGTCTTTTTTAAGGTCTCCTACCTTTAAGTTTTGTTAAGTGCAATTTCTAAGATTTTCTTGCAAGATTTTTATTGTATGTGTTATATATTTATATCTTTAATCCATCTGGAATTTATTTTTGCACATGGCATATGATAGCAGCCCAATTTTATTTTTTCCCAGATGGATAACCAGTTGTGCTGCTCCTGTTTCCCTACTGAATAGAACTACCATCTTTGTTAGATCTTATATTCTTACATGTACTGAGATTGAGTTCTAGATTTTTCTATTTATCTGTTTGTGTATTCCTGTGCCAATACTGTTTTGGTTAAAGAGGCTTCAAGTTATGTTCTGATATGTGCTGGTAAATCAGATCTTTTCTCACTATTTCTTATTTTATATTTTTCTTATCTATTCTTGCATATGTAATCTTCCATATAAACCTTTAAGTCCTTTTCATCAGTCTCACGACCACTGCCTCCTAATAAGGTTATGTAAGGATTCTAATTTGAATTTTAATTTACATATTAATTTAGGCTATAAATTACATTGTTATAGTATCTTTACATCTAAGACTATGTATGTCTTGCCACTTGTTCAGATCCTATTTTATGTCTGTTAAAGACTTTAGAGTTGCCTTCCTTTATGTTAAATTTATTGTGACTTTTTCGTTAAATTTATTCCTAAGAATTATCCTAGAGTGTTCTTGCTATTGCAAATGGAGTATTTTTTTTTTTCTGATTTCTATTTCAGGATGCTAGTTGCTACAAAAGAGAATGGACATTTTTTTTTTTTTTTTTTTACTCTCATCTGCCTCTTGATATTTTGATTAGTTCTCCTAACTTTATATTAGCATCCTTTGAGTTTTTCAGGTATGTAGTTATGGCAGCAACAAAAACAGTTGCACTTCTTTTTTCACTGTTTCTGCAGGCTGTTTAATTT
Source organism: Lutra lutra (assembly GCF_902655055.1). Taxonomy (NCBI): domain Eukaryota; kingdom Metazoa; phylum Chordata; class Mammalia; order Carnivora; family Mustelidae; genus Lutra; species Lutra lutra. The sequence continues at coordinate 83,987,250 of NC_062290.1, forward strand.
TCTTTGTTTTGTTTTTATGTTAGAAACATTAAGATGGGGGCACCTGGGTGGTGCAGTAAATTAAGCATCCGCCTTCATTCAGCACAGGTCATGGTCCCAGGGTCCTGGGATTAAGCCCCACATCCAGCTCCCTGCTCAGTGGGGAGCCTCCTATTCCCTCTGCCCCTCCCCCCACACACACTTATGCTCTCTCTCTCTGCCAAGTAAATAAAATCTTTAAAAAAAAGAAACATTAAGACATTTTAAATGATGATGGTGATAACTAGCATCCTTATTGAGTTCCTGATTTTAATTAAGGCGGTTTTAGTTTTCCAGTCTTTTGGAAGGCATGCTATTCATTTTTGGTTTTTTTTGCAAGTAATGAACTTACATGTCCTTCAGTGATTTTCTTCCATCTTTGACTTTGAAGATTTTATTAAAGAATGTCTACTAAATTCTATCTAGAGATTTTTTTTAGCCCTTAATATGATTTTTACAAATTATCAACATTATGATCTTGATATTGAACCACCCTTGGCTTCATGAAATAAATTTCTGCAGACCAAATATTCCTAAATTTTTTGTTTTCTGTTCTTTCTGGCCTTTGACCAAAGGTTCCTCAACCCTGGTATCTAGATAGAACTTGTCAGACTCATTGGGGAGGAGCCCTAATAAGTAAGCCACAGGGACTCCCCTACCCCTCTTACCCCCAGTTGTAAGAACTATAGCTGCTTGGGTCTAGTGAATCAGATAAATTGCAGTTGACAATGAAAGGAACATAGAGACACTTTCTGGTCTCCCAACTTCTAGTCAGACTCTGGCCCTTCCTTTTGGTTATTTCTCACCTTTTTATGTCAGTGACTCTGGTTGTTTTGTGTTTTTTTGTGTTTTTGTTTTGTTTTGTTTTTGTTTTTGTTTTTGCTTAGTAGCAAAGATTTATGTCAAAATTGCTTCCTTAATGGATTCTCTTAATGAAAAAATAATGAAATAATGACACATTCTGAAACATTGTCATTCTTTTCATCAGTCAGCCTTGTGTTTTCTGAAACCTGTTTACTTTATTTTTATAGTGGTTTTATTGATAAACTTTCAGTGATAGGAATCTTTTGTTATGAATTTCAAGTTTTTATCCAAAATCTAAACTAGTGACAAGTCCATGTAACCAATATTTACATTTTTAATTGTTTGTCTGAGGGAGGTCCTGGAGGCCCAGCCACATTTTACCAGTCTGAGAAAATAACTTAAATATCTAATTATAACTTCATTATTATGTGGATTGTTTTGGTTTTAATTACAAGTATCTCTTTAATAGATTTGTTAATAGTCAAACATTCAATAATCAGAGAACCTGCCTGTAGGTACCAAACAAAAAGGGGGTCAGTTTAGCAAAAAGAACATTGGCCATAGAGTTAGGAAGCCTGAGTACTAGTTTCTCTGCCATTAGCTTATGAACTCAAATGAGTTCTGCTCTTATGGCCATTCACTTCCTCTTCTCTGACATTAGGTCACTACAGTAATTGGTTGATCTTCCTCTGGGCTTGAAAATTCTGGAAAATTAGGTATGTAACATCTTTGAGTCCTGCCCTCCAAAATAGTACATGATTTCACAACTGAGTACTCTTGCTATCTGATTCTATAGGAAAATGGGTTTTGAGTACCCTTTTAAGAACTATATTGTGTCTCCCATATAGCAGTTGCTGTAGTTGGTCTGCTGTAGACTGAATGTTTATGTCTTCCTAAAATCTAGATGTCGAAATCCTAACCCCTACAACATGATGGTGTTTGGAAGTGGGCCTTTGGGAGGTTAGTAAGTCTAAAGAGAGCAACCCTCAAGAATGCAGTTGGTATCTTTATAAAAGAGTCTCCAGATCACTCACTCCCTTGCCCCTTCAACCTTATGAGGACATAGTAGTATCTGGCCGTGGGTCCTCACGGGGCACCAAATCTGCCAGTACCTTGATTTTGGACTTCCTCACCTCCAGAACTATGCTAAATTTCTGTTGTTTATAAGTCATTCAGTCTGGTATTTGTTATAACAACGTGAACGGACTAAGAAGTTTTTCTTAGATTGTTATTTGCGAAGATCATTTCAAGTCTGCATATCCCATCTCTGTAATGTCATGTCCCCTCTAGTGAGTTTCTGTAAGTCATATCTGTCCAGGGAGTTCTAAAGGTTTCCTGAATTATAAGACTGGAAACATAATAGGCTTGATCATATTAAAATATCTGATATTTGATAATTTTTGACCTACAGATAGGTAAACATCAATCTAATAATTAGGTGAATTAAACAGTTATCATACTAGGGTTTTACTTGAAATATCTTTCCGTCTAAAAGCAGAATTGTCTTATTCTTATAAGCCTGTTGTCTTATTAGCCATGTGTTGTTCAGCCAGCCATAAATACCTTTGAAAGCCTACTTTATGTCAGCCCTGTGCTAGGTTTCATGGATATGATCATGAATAAAATGTATCTGCTCCCTGGTTTGGGAAAGACTATAGTCTAATGAGGGAAATAAACAATTAACTAACCATTTACAATAAAATTATAGAAGAGTTACAGAAGAGAAAATACATATTGCCATGTGGCATGAGACAAGAACTTCTCATCTAAGAATTCAAAAAGATCTCTTGTTCAGAAATTATTGAGGGAAGGGGATTGTTGGGATGGGATAGCATGCTACATGGCATGTGTGATGTTAGAAGTCAGTGGAAAAACTGCTTGCTCAAGGGTGAGAGAGAGCTTGGCAGTTTCACAGGTTGTAAAATGAAATGAGGCCAGAAAAGATAGGTGGGGGCTGAATCTTCAAAAGCTTAAATAAGGTATAATTGAAATTTTTAGCAATAGAAAGTCACAGAAACATTAGAGAGCACTATGGAAAGTGGATTAGATTGTCTTGATTCAAATCCTCATTCCTACTGTATTTAAGCCATTAACATTGGGCAATAAATTACATTTGACTTTTGTTTCCCTGTCTGTAAAATGAGATGACAATAGTACCTTATTTGTAGAGCTATTAAATGAACTTTAGATAATGCATGAAAACACTAGGTACAGTTTTAGCCCATAGTAAGTATAAATTATTGCTTGCTTATTTTTATTATTAAATTTATTATCATTATTAGTTTAAGAATGATCATTCCAGTTGAGTTAGAAGAAGTAAGATTAATTGAAGCAAAACCTGTGAGTAATTTAGGCAAGAGAGGATTGTGACTTAGAGTATTGGTAGAACAGATAGAGAAAGATACTATTTGAGAGAAGTTCCAGAAATACTTGGCATTTGGTGATTGACTGAATGAAGGAGATAAATGGGAGAGAGGAAAGAGTAGATGAGTCAGAGGACCTCAGACTGGTTTTGGAATGACATTGATACAAATACATCCCTATCAGATGCATTTAAATAATATGTTAATTAAATCAACATTTAAAGCTCATTTTTACTGAATAATAAGTAGTAGGTAATGCCCAGAAGTGTATCTTATGAATTTGAAGAACTGAGATTGATCCTTTCTCCTCTGTAATATTTAAGCTAGTGAATAGGTTGAGAGAAGAATAAATATAACTTGAACAGTCATTTCCCTTTTTTGTTTCATGTTTCCTCTTTTGGCCTTATTTTCTTTTTAGTTCTGTCACTTTTTAGTATTAGATTGAACCATATAGAAGTTGCCAGTTTTGTAGATCGGAAAATATTTATCCAGAAATGCAATGGTTAAATACTGGCCATTTTACATGGCTCATCCAGTTATATTCTCATTCTGTAAGAATTTTTAACTAGGGCTCTGAGCATCCGTTTTGAGTTAAATTGAGCATGAAAGCCTGTCTGAAAGATGCTGTGATGGCATAAGGACCAGTGGAACTGAGTCCCATGAAGTAGGTGACTTAAACCTGGCATCATCCATTTACTGTGGCTCTGGAAAGACATCTCATGGCCAAAGTTTTTGTTAGCTTTACTGAAAGGGACATGTTATATGTTATTTTGGCTGTTTTTTAAAACCTGATTATAGGGGTGCCTGGGTGGCTCAGTCATTAAGCATCTGCCTTTGGCCCAAATCATGATCCTAGGGTCCTAGCATCGAGCCCCGCATCAGGCTCCTTGCTCGGCAGGAAGCCTGCTTCTCCCTCTCTCACACTCCCTGCTGTGTTCCTTCTCTCACTGTGTCTCTCTCTGTCAAATAAATTAAAAAAAAAAAAAAAAACCCTTAAAAAAAATAAAAATAAAAAATAAAACCTGATTATAAAAATGGTACAGTTGACCCTTGACCAACATTCAGGTTAGGGATGATGACCCCCCCACACACACACATATTTGAAAATCCACATAAAACTTTTGGCTCCCTGAAAACTTTACTACTAATAGCCTTTTATTGATTAGAGGCCTTACTAATAACAGAAACAGTTGATTAGCACATATTTTGTATGTTATATGTATTAAATACTGAATTCTTAAAATAAAGTAAGCTAGGGAAAAGAATGTTAATTAAATCATAAGGAAGAGAAAATACATTTACAGTATTTATTTTAAAAATCCACTTGTAAATGGACCTGTGCAGTTTAAACCCATGTTGTTCAAGGGTCAACTATACAAAGAAATTGGGAAATTTAGAAACTATAGGAAAACATAAAATAAAAAATCTCTCATTAACCCACCCACGATCGACTAAAAAGTAGATTTGATTTCCATTGTGCTTCCTTCCAATTACATGTATATGCAGAAATACTGTTGTTGGGTTTTTTTTTACCAAAAAACACAAATATATCATGAGACTGCATTATTTTTTTAAAGATTTTATTTATTTATATGACAGACCATACAAGCAGGGGAGCAGGAGAGGGAGAATCAGGCTTTCAGCTTGAGCAGGGAGCCCAATGTGGGTTCAGTCCGAAGACCCTGGGATCATGACCTGAGCCGAAGGCAGACACTTAACCAACTGAGCCACCCAGGTGTCCAAGACTGCGTTATTTTAAAAAGGAAATGAGTAATGGGTGGAGCTAGCAAGTATTATGCTAAGTGAAGTAAATCAGAGAAAGACAAATACCATATGATTTTGCTCATATGTGGAATTTAAAAAAATGAGCAAAAGGTGGGGGGAAGAAGGAGGCAAACCAGGAAACAGACTTTTTTTTTAAGAGTTTATTTATTTATTTAACAGACAGAGATCATAAGGAGGCAGAGAAGCAGGCGGGGCAGAGGGGAGGTGGAGGTGGGGTGAAGCAGGCTCCCTGCTGAGCAGAGAGCCTGATGCAGGGCTTGATCCCAGGACCCTGGGATCATGACCTGAGCTGAAGGCAGAGGCCTTAATCTACTGAGCCTCCCAGGAGCCTCAGGAAACAGACTCTTAACTGTAGAGAATAAACTGATGGTTACTAGAGATGGGGAAGGGGGGATAGGTTAAATACATGATGAGCACCAAATATTATATGGAAATGTTGAGTCACTGTATTGTACACCTAAAACTAATATTACATGGTAAACTTTAACTAGAATTTAAATAAAAATTTTAAAAAATGAAAAGGTAGTTTATATATATATATTTTTTAAGATTTATGTATTTATTTTAGAGAGAGTTTAACAGGGGGAGGAGCAGAGGGAGAGGGAGAAAGAGTACCAAGCAGACTCCATGCTGAGAGGGGAACCTGACTCCCAGGCTCTATTTCATTATTCCAGATCACGACCTGAGCTGAAACCAAGAGTCAGAGGCTTAACTGACTGTGCTGCCCTATACAGGCACCCCTGTATAGATTTTTTTGAGGACCTAGATTTATTGCCACTTTATGTCCTTAATAATTTTTTTCTCCTGAAGAAAATGTTTTTCTTTAATCTGAAACAAAACACTTAACTCTTAACTGAGTTGATAAAGTGTGGCTCTCTTTTGTTGTTTTGAGTTTCTAGTATGAATATTTTAATTATAGCACTAAGTGTTTTTACTAAAATAGAAATGAAGTTAAAAGAACTATTATTATACTAGTGATAGTAATGTAACAGCTTGTATTTTTATTACATTAATTCTTTCAAGCTATTAACCAATGTAACATCTTTTTTTTTTTTAATCACATAACTGTCTAGTTTTATACATGAGACACCTGAGTTAGAGAATAAGTTGCAGGACAAAATTCACAAGTGGTTAGAAAATCTTGTACTACTGACTTTGGTGAATGGCTTTTCTCTTTATTGAAATGTAACTGTCAGAAATTATTCCCTTTTTCATTCAGTATTAACCACTCGAACAATGAGAGTCCAAAAACAAAGTATGTGGTAAATGTACAGAATAGTGTGTAAGCTGGTTTGTCTGGAGGGCCAGGGGTGTGGGGGGGGTGGGTATGGAACAGGGAGATCAGATTGGAGAGGCACTAGGGAGCCGTTGACTTTTCTTGAACTGTGGGTACCATAATGAAGCATATACTATTAGATATTTAGGCAGAAATGAATAGATCAGAAAAATGAACAAGACTAGAAACCCAGACAATATGTAATGATGGCCTAAAGTATTAAAAACTGAGTTGAGAGCCACTGTAGAAACAGATTCCCAGGAACCTGTTGAGTAAGAATAGTACATTGAGTGGGGAGAGAGTGGTCAAGATAATTCCTTAGTTTCTTACCTGAGGGCTTAGAAAAAAATAAAGGAGTGTTGGAACAAGAAAAAGAGGCCAGTTTGTTGAGAAAAATGTATTTAATTTTGGACGTGCTGTGGGTGAAGTCTATGGGCCATTCAGGTGGAAGATGTATGTAGACTAGCAGGCAAATCGTAAATGGGAAAGAATGCTCAGGAGTAGAGTCAGGGCTGGAAACAAAGGCAGAGGAATAATTAGTGTAGAGGAATAATTAATGTCATATCATCGTTCGTTTTTTACTGCCTTACATATGTATAGCCTCATTGTATTTGAGGAATGTGTGACAGCAAAGTATCCAGAGTATCCCAGTGCCTCTGAACTGGGCAGTCACAGTAAGAGGGGCGCTTAAGGAATCAGAGGAGCCCATCCTCAAGCAGTGCAGCATGGTTGGCAGGAAAACAGACTACCTAGGAAGAAGGGTATTTTAATTCTAGGAAAAGAAAGGGAATAAAGTTTTATACCCACTACATGCTAAGTATTGTTAAGCTTTTGTATGTATACACTGTCTCCTTTATTTTGCAGTAACTGTGAAATAGGGAGTATGGTCCTCATTTTACAGATGATGAAACTGAGGGTAAGAGAGCTTTAGTAATATAAGAGCAAGGATTTGAACCACATGGGTGTTCAGTGCCATGGGTTTTTTATATGCCGCACTTTGTCATGTTTTCCAGTAAGATCTCTCAAATATAGCTATCAAGCTTATGCTCCATAGGTTTTTTTAATGTTGCCTTCCTATAATAAGCACGGTGCTTTAGCTCTTAAAATATAATTAACTAAGTTCTGATTATGGGAGGCCATTTGCTTTTATTGAGGAAGCATATATGTGAGACAAGTAAAAAATGGAAATTGAATGACATAACATGTATCCCTGCCCAGGTGTGCCGTCTTTCTAGAATGCTTAGAAATGCCAACCTTTGCTTATTTTCTTTCACCCTACTGGGTATGTGGAACTTTACTTAAAAGAATGAATCGAGAGTCCAAAGATACCTGGAGGAAAAAGTATGAAAAGTACACATTTCCAGTTAGCTGAAAAAATTGTCATTTATGACATTATCAGAATACAATACTGGCACAGTGTAATATATCCCACAATATAATCCCAACTTGCATTGTTTAAAGTAGGCACAGACAAGATTGTGTATTCTAAGATACATAAGCTAATTTGTACCCTGAAACTTTTGCAGTTTTAAAGCCTGAGTGGAAGTGGGTATATTTACTTGTCCACTTTTTGTGTGTATTTTTGTGCACTGCTTCTTAGTAAACTAGAAGCAAGAAATGGTATCTCAAAGCTATAGGGTAGCATTGAATATAGGACAGTGTGCTTGTGTGCTGTTTCCTCAGTGTTGAGAATGGGTGAGGTTTTCTTTACTTTCTCTCTTGAAAAACTGATTTTTAAGTTTGCTTGTTATTTTTGTCATCTTTCTTAAAATTAACCAATATCCAGTGAATCATGAGAGGAAATTAATGCTGAACATTTAGCCTTCTAGCTAGAACTCCTTGTGCTACTGAATTAGAAGTCCTCAGTTGCCATGCACGGTTAACACACTTTCATTCTTTAGCATTGCTCTTTGTTCTTGAGGAAAATGCTATAAGAAAATAGGAATTTCCTCTCACCATTACCCCTTTGGCAGTGTGTTTCGATCTAATTCCTGGTTGGCATTCTGTCCCGGCTACAACCCCTTCTCTAAACTCGATCTACTAAAAGGGGGATTCCAGACAGACGAGGAAACAGCTTTCAAACACTGCACTGCAGGCATATTAAGTTATTCCCCCACTGTGCAGTCGGGAAATCAGGGACCTCTTCTCTGGCGATGAATTCTAATGAGCTGCTAAGGATGCCGTAGGGTGTGTGCGCACAGGCGTTTTCTTTCCCCTCCCCCCCTTCTTCCTTTTCCCAAGCCCCCTCTTCTCCCCGATTCCCCTCCTCCTCCTTTATCCCCTCCCTCTATGTCTCAGTTCTGCAGTAAACGGGGCTGAGGCACATTCCTGCACTGCAAGGCTTTCTGTTAAGGATGTGTTGTGGCTTTTGTTTGGATTGCAGCATGCAGAATTACAGGTAACACTCTGAAATCGAGCTAGACAGATAAATTCTGTTGAAATGTTTTCAGAGAGGCGAAATATTACATTGGAATCAATGAAGGAAATGAATTACCTTAAGTAATTTTATTAGTGGTAGTTCTAGTAAAATATTTTCAGAAATGCTATGCGCAGATTCCTTTTCTTCCCCCAGAAGGCTCAAATGAAAAGAATGGGGTTAGATTGATCCGGCTTGCGATTGATTTTGTTTTATGTTGATCACGAAAGCTTGCTGTTGTTGCTCCTCCTCTGTAGAGTAAAGGACCAGTTATGCGGGGTGCCGCTGAGAGTAGCCATGAATAGTTGTACCGGGTGGGGTAGGATGGAGTGGGAGGGTTGGTACCAGCCTGAGCTAGCCAGGTTCTTTGATTAGGGCATTGGATGCAAAATGTAAAATGCTCTCTCCTTTTCTTCTATCAGCTGTTCAGAGGAGACTCATTACAACTCCTGCTGAAGCTCCTAATCTTCCTCCCTTCTCTTCTGCCCTTACCCCTACCCTCATTGGCCTGAAGACACTGTACCCAGAGTTTGGCTTACTCCCCTGGTGCTATGTGTATGGTAAACCTGGTACTATGGCCACATCTGGGACTGGCCAGACAACTGCTGCTGGTTCTCCCTATTCCAAGAAGGATTTAAAAGGGAATTGTACTGCAGGCAATGCACCAGAGCAGCATCAGGAGCTTGGGGACTAAGACTCCTCTGGCATTATTACAGACACACAGAGCTGACCGCAATGACAGCAGCTGCTCCTTTGAACTGTTGGCAGCAGCCAAGCGGCAGCATGAAGTGAGAGATCACTCCCAAGCTCAAGATGAACTCTACCTTGGATGGTAATCAGAGCAGCCACCCTTTTTGCCTCTTGACGTTTGGCAATTTGGAAACTGTCGATTTTTGCCTTTTGGAAGTGTTGATTATTGTCTTTCTCACTGTATTGATTATTTCTGGCAACATCATTGTGATTTTTGTATTTCACTGCGCACCTTTGTTGAACCATCATACTACGAGTTATTTTATTCAGACTATGGCATATGCTGACCTCTTGGTTGGGGTCAGCTGCCTGGTCCCTTCTTTATCACTCCTCCACTACCCGCTTCCAGTCGAGGAGTCTTTGACTTGCCAAGTATTCGGTTTTATAGTGTCCGTTCTGAAGAGTGTCTCCATGGCCTCTCTGGCCTGTATCAGCATCGATAGATATATTGCTATCACTAAACCTTTAACCTATAATACCCTGGTCACGCCTTGGAGACTACGTCTGTGTATTTTCCTGATTTGGCTGTATTCCACCCTGGTCTTCCTGCCTTCCTTTTTCCACTGGGGCAAACCTGGATATCATGGAGATGTGTTTCAGTGGTGTGCAGAGTCCTGGCATACCGACCCCTACTTCACCCTCTTCATCGTGGTGATGTTGTATGCCCCGGCAGCCCTCATTGTGTGTTTCACCTATTTCAACATCTTCCGTATCTGCCAACAGCACACAAAGGAGATCAGCGAAAGGCAAGCCCGCTTCAGCAGCCAGAGTGGGGAGACTGGGGAGGTGCAGACCTGTCCCGATAAGCGCTATGCCATGGTCCTGTTCCGAATTACTAGTGTATTTTACATCCTCTGGTTGCCATACATCATCTACTTCTTGTTGGAGAGCTCCACAGGCCACAGCAACCGCTACGCCTCCTTCTTGACCACCTGGCTTGCTATTAGTAACAGTTTCTGCAACTGTGTCATTTATAGTCTCTCCAACAGTGTCTTCCAAAGGGGACTAAAACGCCTCTCAGGGGCCATGTGTACTTCTTGCGCAAATCAGACCATAGCTAAGGACCCTTACACAGTTAGGAGCAAAGACCCCCTTAATGGATGCCATATCTGAAGTGGTTCAGACGCTCTGGGTCACTGTGGTGTGTATGTGTGTTTGTGTGTTTCCTTTTTCTCTCTGTATTCCTTTGCAATAGGAAATCTGGGACAAAATAATTAGACTCTAAGCAATAGCAAACAAATGATCATTCAAAAATACCCTCTAAGTTTGCAGAAATTATTTTCTAAAAAGTGTTTTTGCATCAGAAGAATCAGGACGGTGAAGATAAATTGCTCTTGGTTCCAGGTTTTGTAATGTCACAAAAATGACTACATTTTTAAGATTTAAAATAAATAAAGCCATATCTAACACCTCTCTTCAATGGGCATGACTGAACCTGGGTGTGAGAAGCGTCAGCATTTTTAAAAAGTCATTTTCTTGTCGCTTTTCTGGGTTCTTTCCAGCTGTTTGGGCTGCATATGCGATTGAATTCTTTTAATGTGGAATATTAAAAACCAGTGATGAATTAACAGGATTTAAAATTTTTCTTTATATATGCCAAAGTAGAACTACACTGCAAGTTTTAGCACTGTCATTTAGAAAGCCAGATGTTTTATGTTTTTTATGTCTTATTCTCATGAGAGAATTCTCAATACAGTGAAAAATGTGAACACCTGAACACTAATTTTAAAATTTTGCAGTGTACCATAAATGAAGCAAAAGTGCAGTCAAATCATGTAATTTTTATGAAAAATTGAGCTGCTCTCCGTGCCGTGCTTCATGGAGATCTATAGAAACGTGTGCATAGAAAGTGATTGTGTTGTATTTTTGCCCTTGCTTTTGTTTATGTGTGTATTGAAAATATTTGAATTTAGATTTCTCTTTACAGCAAAATGTGTTTCAATAAGCTGAAAAACAAAAGATAGGTTAATTGCTGCCATTTTTCTGTGTAATGGTGAAAACATACAAAAGTAAATCTTTAGTCTTCTCTCTCTCTCTCTTTTTTTTTAATCCAGAGAGTTTTGAAATATCAGAATATCTGGGAGAAAGGTGTCCTAAGCAATTGAGTCAGAAAATATACAGTATATTTAACTAGTACTCTTAGAAAATAGAAGGGGATTGAGATGTTCTCTTTTTGGTTAAATGGAATCAACAAAGTAGCATCTAATTCTTTTTATAAGCAATCTTTTTTAGTTAGTGTTAAGGAATGCACATTTGAATGAGAGAAGGAAAATGAGAAAGGACATCTTTATTGCTATTCTCTTTCTGAGGAAAAAAAAGTCCTTTGGTATAACAGTTCTTTACTTAGTCTTCCTTTTTTTAAGCCAAAGTACTAGCAAAACCTATAGGATGTTATTAACGTTAACTCTGTAGAATTATCGAGAGTGCTGTATATTTGTATGTACTAGTGCTGTTTTGTTCTTCGAGTGATTATCTTTAGAACAAGAAGTTTATTTTTCTAAAAGGAGAGAAGGACTTCCCAGGAGCTCCAGGCATGAGAGTATTTCCTCTGCTTTTTCTACTGGTTTTAATGTTTTGGAAGTCTTCAGGGGACTTACATGATCTCTGCCTTTGGCTAGATGTTATAATCTGAATACAACAATGGTATTCAGTGAGATGGAAGAAACCCAAGGAAAATGGGTTAAAGTGGCATTTTGAATCCAAGAAAGGACACGGATATTTATAAAACAGGGAGATAGGCTTTGGGCTTTTTTTTGTCATATATTAGAAAACCTGCTGCCCCCGTTTAAAGTGAAGGACAGCAGTCTTACGATTTTAGGTTTTAGATACCAGTTTGATTTTAACCTCAAATATGTGTTCTACTTAAACTACTTAATTTCAAGTGAATCAGTGTTACATAAACTTTGAAATTTCAGATTCTGAATTCTTCCCAAAAGCTTGCTTGCTTGTTCTTTATATTTACTATTAGAAAACTTGATTCTAAGCTGTTTCAATATTTAGAACTCATTAAAATTGTAAGTTATTTTAACAATGAATGGCTGTTTAATTGCCATTTGAATTGGAAAACCTTTTCTTTTGGATTCTGAAAAATGGTTCTGTACATTTCTCCTTTATTTATGTGGCACAAATCTAAAAAAACCAAAATTCCCTTTTCATACGTGTTGGAGAATGTAACCTGTTCAGATTTGCAGTTTGCTTGTGAGTTTTTAGTTTAGCAAAATGAGAATCTCAAAGATTATATATATATATATATATATATATATATATATATATATATATATATAAAACTGATGTTAAATCAGTGGATTTTTACTTTTGCAGATGCTGAGCCCTTTTAATTTTTTCCTGCAATGGAGTTCCATCTTGTGAGAAAAGAGAAAACCCTTTGGTACAGATCTTATGGAAATTTTATGGAAAAGAGAAAATATCTATTTGATTTTCTGGAAGTGGCTAATCAAGCTGATTTTTTTTTTAAGATTTTATTTATTTATTTGACAGACAGAGATCACAAGTAGGCAGAGAGAGAGGAAGTGAAGCAGGCTCCCCGGTGAGCAGAGAGCCTGATGTAGGCCTCGATCCCAGCCGAAGGCAGAGGCTTTAACCCACTGAGCCACCCGGCACCCCTCAAGCTGATTTTTTAATGACTCAGAAGACAACTCTTTTAATAAGAGCTTTTGTTAACGGATTTTTACATTTCTTTTGTCCTAGTACCAAATTTAGATGTTATTAGAAATATTTTTTCACATTAAAATCTGTCACTGTCTTTGCCTAAAACCAAAGTAGAAACTAAGTATGTGTAGTAATTTAAAGAAAAATTCCCCCATTCCCCCAGCTGATACTTGCTTAATATCAGATGTTTTTCCTGTTTATCTTATAGTCTTCATTGGACTATATAAAGTCTGCCTTTTCTTTTAGTTATTAGTTCTTTTCTCACCTTCAGTGTTTTTTACTGTTTTTTAATTTCGTTTTGTTTTTTAATTTTTATTTTCTTATGTGTGTACATGTTGGGGGATGAGCCTGGATGTAATCACTAAGTCTTTTTTTGTGTGTGATACATTTGAACAGTTTGTATTTAAATAACCTTTTCATCCTGGCAAATTTATTGCAGCATTTGATGACGTTTGGTTTAAATACCAATCTGGCTAGTTCAGAATGAAAAGAAAAGTATATTTTTAGATTCAATTACCTTGGGCCTTGGCAAGACAGTGCATTTAACTATATATGGTATATGACTGATAGCAGAGGAAGCATAAGCTTTTGGTGATTGTGTTGAAATTGTTTCATAGTAAATGTTCAGATAAGACAATAACTAATGGTTATGTTTGTAAATTAGTTGTACATGATTTCAGAGGAGATGTGTTTTGTTTTTCTCTTAGAACAGAAAAGCAGTTACAAAAAGACAGGTGGTCTACTTTAATTAAAGAACTGTCTTACACCAGAAAGGATATTTAAATTGTTCATGGATCTGCACACTCCCACATTCCATTTTGGAAAGGGTTTTCTTTAAGCGTTATTGCTTGATGGATTTCTTTTTGAGCCTTTTTAAGGGCTTTTCCTTTTTACTTGAATAATGGTCTTAGTATTTTTAAAGATTGGGAAAACTTGAATTTTTGTACTATAAATGCATTGTCCACTCTTTGAACTTGAAATTGAAGTAACAGGGTTACAAGTTCCCAGACAGCAGAGTGGTTTCTGGGAGTGTTTCCTCACCCTTTCAAGTTTGATTGAAAATCTGTGCAGTGGCTTTGTGGGAAATGTTTTAATTTCTCTGTGTTTTTGTACCATAGAAGACTTGTGAAATAAATTATTGGCAAACCAGAATTTATTGTTATATGAGCAGATTATGGGAAGATTAAGGATGGGAGAATTGTGGCATTTTTGATTTTTTAAAGTCTTCACAAACTGTTCTCTGTGTTGTTTTTGTATAATTTTTCCATTTCAGGTTGAAGGAAACCTAATTATTTTATATTAAATGTATACATTATTAGTACATTCTGCAGATCTTGGCATTATCCTAGTCATTTCTTATAGTTGCAACTGAGTCATTAGGCTTTTCTTCAAAATTTGGGTGAAGAGTGTATCATGATATGATTAAAAGGAACTTTGAACTGAAAATAAAATATCTAGGTTTTTGTTTCAAATTAACTAGTTTTGTAAGGGCAAGTCACTTCTCTGAGCACTTAATTTCTTCTTTTTTTTTAAGATTTTATTAATTTATTTGACAGAGATGGACCCAGCGAGAGAGAGAACACAAGCATGGGGAGTGGGAGAGGGGAAAGCAGGCTACCAGCTGAACAGGGAGTCCAATGCTGGGCTCAATCCCAGGACCCTGGGATCATGACCTGAGCCAAAGGCAGATGTTTAACGACTGAGCCACCCAAGCACCCAGCACTTAATTTCTTCAATAAAAGGAGATAATCTCCTCATCCCTCATAGGGTTACTTTGACAATTGAATTAGATATGGATTTAATTTTGTAATATGTGAAGTGCTTTGCAATAAAAACACAAGTACTATTATTTGTATTTACCATGGTTTCACATCTGAAGAAGTCCACATAAGGATATAGTTCCCCCCCCACCCCCCCACATTAAGGTCTTAGAAGCTCGGTGTGGGTTAGCAATCCCAAATTTGGGAAGAGAGGCATGATAAACCCTCACCTTTCGAAAACAACAGTAGCATTAAATTCAGTATAAAACTATTTTCATTTACTTCCTTTACTTGTCTGTAAAGTCTCTAAAGGCAGGAACTGTAGTATCACTTCAGCTCTTTTTCCCCAAAATCTAACATGGGACCTGGCTCAGAGCAAGTTCTGGTCAACTCTACAGAATTAATGAATGATTCTTTCTTATTATTACTTCTAATCACTGATATTACTTCTAGTCATTATAGAGCAGTGGTGTTCAAAAGGTGGGCCAGAGCCTATAAGCAAGCAGTCTTCTCTTTGCTCAAGGCTATTCTTTTTTTTTTTTTTTTTTTTAAAGATTTTATTTATTTATTTGACAGAGAGAAATCACAAGTAGGCAGAGAGGCAGGCAGAGAGAGAGGAGGAAGCAGGCTCCCTGCTGAGCAGAGAGCCCGATGTGGGGCTCGAACCCAGGACCTGGGATCATGACCTGAGCCGAAGGCAGCGGCTTAACCCACTGAGCCACCCAGGCGCCCCCCTGCTCAAGGCTATTCTTAATTCTAAATGATAAAAGATATCTTTTTAGGACCAAAAGACCAGTGTGGGAATGTGTGTTCTCTGTATGCCAGGTAACTACTCCTGGAAACCCTGTAGCCTGGGCCAAGGGAACTTATGGTGGTGCTGTCAAACTGCCAGTTTCTCCTGGCCTGGATAAGGAATATGTACTTGGATCACGTCACCTTCTTGGCTCTGATTCCAGATAAGGTATGCCATAAAAATCAGTCACAAGGAAAGAGGAGGTAGAGCCTAGCTTGGTGACTAATTCTGTGGTTTTTCTTTGTCTTTCAGTCTTTACCAGTTTTCTAGTTTTGTCTTCCTTTCTTTTCTTAACATGCTATCAATCATGTGTTCAGAGGGATATGCTTTAGATGAAATGGCTTGGAAGGTGTGGAAAATTCTTTTATGAAACAACAGTGGCTTTAGGGAAAGCTTAAATAGTTAAGAAGCCCTTATGCAGCAATCTGTGCTATATGCCAGTCATTGCAATTAATTGGCAGTTATAAAGAATCAACGTGATTCCTTTCTTGTAAAAAAAAAAGTCTGTGTATTAAATAATCAGTTTTTTTTTCCTTCTGTGCTCCCAAAATGCTCTCAGTCAGCTTTAAATCTTCTAACCAGAAGATAAGAGGAGTCTAGTCTGGGGACTGATACTTGAGGGCTCCCAAACCAGTCGTGTTACCTGCCCAAGTCACTTTAAGTTGATGCCTGTCAGTCAGCAAATCCCACCTATCCATACAGAACTTCCAATTAGTGTATTTACTCCTCTTTTACAGTTAGCCAAAGATCACTGGTCTTTTGAGAAAGGCATCTTACATAATACACAGGCCCAAACAAACAAAACAAACAAAAATCGGAGGAAATAGAAACAATGCAAGTCACAAAACTTTTAAAAGTAAATCCAGTATGTTTTCCAAAATATATTTTCAGAGAAGCTTTTGCATCTGTGAAAAGAGAGTAAGTTGCCATTTTTTAAAAAATGAACAGGAAGAGAATAAGAAAGAGCTCTTGAGATTTAAAGTATAATCAGGCATTTTTTATTTTATTTTTTATTTATTTTTTAAGATTTTATTTATTTATTTGACAGAGATCACAAGTAGGCAGAGAGGCAGACAAAGAGAGGAGGGGAAGCAGGCTCCCTGCTGAGCGGAGAGCCCCATGTGGGGCTGTATCCCAGGACCCTGAGATCATGACCAGATCTGAAGACAGAAGCTTAACCCACTGAGCCACCCAGGCGCCCCTAATGAGGTATTTTTTAAATCAGAAAAGTTGGAAGGTAAAATTGAAGTAGGATAATGAAACAAAAGATGGTAATACAGTTAAAAACAAGACAGAGACGCAATAGAGGAGGCCCAATATCTGGCTAACATGATTTTCAGAAACAGAATGTGGGGGGAGGAAATGAGGAAATTTTCAGAGAAATATCAGAAGAAAAATTTTTAGAACTGAAAGATATGAGTTTCCATAATGAAAAGGACGAGGTTGGTGTATGAAAAAGACTCTATGATGGCGAATCATAAAATCTCAGAACACTGGGGATAAAGGAAAATCTCAATAGCTTCTTGGTCTGGAGTAAGGATGGAAGAGTGGGAACATGCTAAGTACAGAGATCTAAATAGCACTGAACTTTGTGCCACATTGAAGCAAGGAGATAACTGGGAATAACTTCTAATTTTTGACAAGTATTTTGTTTTTGTTTTTTTTTAAACCTAGAATTTTATACCCAAACTTACTTTCAAGTGTGAGAGTAAAAACCCATTTTGAGATATGCAGGGTCTCAAAAATATTTACCTGCCTTACATCTTTTCTCAGTGAGTTACCAAAAGATATGCTTCCCCAGAACAGTGGTTGAAATTTAAAAAGTGGAAGACAGACAAACCAGGAAGCAGGGGCTCCCAACACAGGACCGAGGGGAAGAGAATTGCCATGGTGATGGAGAAGGAAAGCCATGGGATATCAGCTGTGCAGCAAACCTAGATGGCAACTCATCCAAGTTGGAGTAGAAGGAAGGAAGACTCTAGGAAGTATGTCTTTAGAAAAAAATAACTGAGAGGAATTTGCAGTTCTTTTTATTTAATTATTTATTTACTTTTTAATTTTAAAATTTATTTATTGAGAGAGACAGGTGTGTGTGAAGAAGGGGAGAGAGGAGAGAGAGAATCCTAAACAGGCTCCATGCCCAGTGCAGAACCCAAAGAGGGGCTTGATCTCACAACCCTGAGATCATGAGCAAGGTTGAAAACAAGAGTCAGACGCTTAGCCGACTGAACTGCCCAGATGCCCCAGGATTTCATTTACAATTCTGTCACATTTGTTGGGGAAGAATTGGTGATTGATATACATAGAATATTGAGAAGAAAAATGGAGCAATTAGTAACTGTGCAGACAAAATGGAAATGGAGCAATTAGTAACTGTGCAGACAAAATGGAAAATTAGCAAAGGAAGTCTAGTTATGATATATTCTGTGATTTAGCTATGAACAATATTGATTTAACTAAAAATTGTAGCAAAATTACATTGAGAGTCAAGGAAGAGAAGTGCGTGTGGCAGGTGGGTGAGTTTGGGGACTATGACAGGTACGGTATCATCTTCCATACTAGAAAGTATGGAAGATATGTATGAACACACACACACACACACAGAAAATAGCAATTTAAGTATATTATTTATATATATATTATTATATTTAGATATATATTATTATATTTAGAAATAGGAAGAGAGAAATCAGCCAAGAAAAAAGAAAAAGGAAAGGAAGAAATGGTTGCTTCTGGGGAGCAGGGAGCAAGATGGGAGGAGTGAGGGGTCTAGGGTCTGCTATTTTTCTTTGTAAGCTTTGTGCTGTGACCTTTCCAGATAAGTAGGTATATTATTTTTTATAAGAAGCCTAAACCACATTTAGGAAAAGGCAAATAAATTTCAGCAGAAGTAGAGGGAAACCAGAAAGCATGGGTTTAGAACATACTAAAGTAGAAAATGAGAACCTTATAGCACTCTGTTGTCTCTGGTCCTATATAGAGCAACTTCCTATTCTTATCCTCCTAGGAAGACAGGCAAAGGGGATATATTATCCCTCTTTTACAATTGTGGAAGCCTGTTTTGGGGTCTGTAAGACCTTTTTGATTCCAATCTACTACATCATGATGATGCATAGGTATCTGTTTGGGTCTTTTTACACATTTTTTAATTTTGGTTTTTACCAAGGGAAGATAACAGACTTGAAAGCATCTTCTTTGACATCCTGGGAAGGAAATCATGAAAACAAACGTGTGTGTGTGTGTGTGTGTGTGTGTTTGATGAGTATATGTATACTGGTATGCAGGTGTCTATAGTACAAGACAGTATCAGATGGCAAGTGGGAATATGAGATGATGAGTGGAACGTGAAGTACTATGCAGTATTCATAGGTAAGGAGATGTGTGTTAGATGACTTTCCTTAGAAGGCAGTATATGAGATGGCAAGGTTCTGGGAAAAGTAAGATCTCTGTAGTGTTATCTCAGCCCACCCCTTGTATAAGATTGCTGAAAGTATTCAGCTGGGCAGAGTTTGAGGAACCCAAAAGATCTATAGACAATAGACTAATAAAGTAACCAACAATTATCAAAGCAACATATGACACGAGAGTGCCCTTTGCAGAGTAAAAAGTACATCTTTATGTTACATTACCATGATAAAAATCACTTAATGAAAGATTTATTGGTTTGTTATAAAACGATTGTATTGGCTGTGAACAACATACAAAAGTAAGTCTTTTCAAAGTCAAACTCTAAATTCTGTGTCTATCAGCTTTTAATAAATACCTATTGAATTAGTAAATTAATATTTGGGGGAGAAAGCAGAAGTTACAGCATTAAACAGCATGATTTCTTTATGAATTTTCTTCCAGAAAGACTGGGGAAATCCCCATTGCCAAAACCAGTTATTTATAGCTAGACCAGAAATAAAAAAATTAAAAAGGCCATTTGTGGGTCTCTGTCTTCATTGGCCCTTGGGGAGCAGAATCTGACTCAAAAGTCTTTTTCATTTTTAAAAGTTCTTTTTCTTCATGACATGATATTTGTAGTAATTGAAACCCTTCCTACTTAGACTATGTTACCATCATGAATTGTTAACATCCTTGTACCGAGGATGTGTATTGTATCCTATGGAGCACTGGAAATGAAGTTAAAACAGAATTTAGGTACTCATTCTGGCTATTTATTAGGTAATCTTAATCTGTCTGAACTTCAGAAGTATACTCATGTTTGAGTTATGATGATGCCAACACTAAAGGGGTTGGTTTAAGATTAGATGCATGTTACATTATAATGTAAAGCTCTTTATGTTTATATTCTTGGATCACTTTTCTCCTAAGATAAAGAGGAAAGTAATGAAAAGAGCATGGATTTTGGAATCTCTAGCCCTTGGTTCTCTATTCTGTAAAATGGGCTTACTCTCCTTTTTGTTAGAATTATTGTGAAATTCAGACACTATACATTTTAAGTATGTAGAATTGTGCATAGAAATTCAGTAAGAGATTGTTGCTATTATTTCTTTGTCACACAGAGGTCAGAATCTCCCAGTAACCTCCAGGGCTTGCTGTAAACTGGAATGTACTCAGAGGAAAGCCCTGGGTGAATGTGGAGTGACCCACCCTTTTTGCAGGAATCATAAACCCCTCAAGTACTGCCATAATGATTTGCTCCATCAGTACCTTGGTGTTTTATGTATTTTGTCCTGCTTTTATAGTATGTTGTGCTGGAGGATTACTTCTGTGCAATTCTTAGACATTAAGGTATGCACATTTAGATGTACTTCATTAAGGAACAAGTCATTGAGGCTTAGAGTAAAAGCTTTATTTAGTAGGTTAGAGGTAAAAAGGAAATTTGGGACTGCAGTGGTGAAGAGGTATCCCTTTCATTGAAATTCAAAAATGAGGGGCGCCTGGGTGGCTCAGTGGGTTGGGCCGCTGCCTTCGGCTCAGGTCATGATCTCAGGGTCCTAGGATCGAGTCCCGCATCGGGCTCTCTGCTCAGCAAGAAGCCTGCTTCTCTCTCTCTCTCTCTCTGCCTGCCTCTCCGTCTACTTGTGATCTCTCTCTCTGTCAAATAAATAAATAAAAAATCTTTAAAAAAAAAAAAAAGAAATTCAAAAATGAGTTGTACTAGGAAAAAATGAAATCATGGCAAGGGGTATTTTAAGCTTTTCAAAGAGCTCTGAATGAAGAGGGGTCATTTATGTACTTAAGAAATAGGCCATGTGGGGCGCCTGGATGGCTCAGTGGGTTAAGCCTCTGCCTTTGGCTCAGGTCATGATCTCAGGGTCCTGGAATTGAGCCCCACATCAGGCTTTCTGCTAAGCAGGGAGCCTGCTTCCCCCTCTCTTCTCTGCCTGCCTCTCTGCCTACTAGCAAGCTCTCTGTCAAATAAATAATAAAATCTTAAAAAAAAAAAAAAAGAAGAAATAGACCATGTAATATGTAGTGATGAAAAGTATGTGCTTGAGAGGCAGACTTGAGTTTGAATTCTAGCTCTGCCAGTTAATAACTGTGAACCTACGGCAAGGTATGAAATCCCTTTGTCTCTGTTGCCTTAATTAAAAGCACTATTTCATGCAAGTATTAGAATTAAATGAGCTAATGCATGTGAAACTCTTGGCCCATAGTAAGCATTCAGTACATGTTAACAGGTGCTGCTGTCTTCCTTGTGTGAATATGGCCGCATGGATAAACCAGAGGTTTCAAGTTGAGGTATGATGCAGAGTAAGGTCAGAAAGATAAATTGGGGGGGCCGCCTGTGTGGCTTAGTCAGTTGAGTGTCTGCCTTTGGCTCAGGATCTCGGGATCCTGGGATCGAGCCCCACCTCAGGATCTCTGCTCAGCGGAGAGTCCACTCCCTCTCCCTCTACTGCGCCCCCTAACTTCTGCATGCGCTCACTTGCTCTCTCTCTCTCTCAAATAAATAAATAAAATCTTTTTTAAAAAGAAGGAAAGATAGATAAATAAATTGGGATGACCTAGTCTGGAATAAATGGCTAGGGATTTGATTTTAATTAGGAAGTGGAGATGGACTTAAGATTTTTGAAGGGGTAAATTACATAATATAGAATCCTAAAGTCACAGGGCTAGAAGACCCCTTAGAGGTCGCAATCTAGACCCTTCCTTTCACAGATGGGGAAAGGGAGACCCAGAGTGGTGACTTAATTAGTTGTGGAGCTGGGACTCAAATCCTGCCCGGTCTTACACCTCCCTTAGGCTCAGTCATACCACCAAAGTAAGCCCAAAGGATTGTTCAACATTTGTCAAGTGCTTAGAAAATGGGAGTTGCTAGCAGGTTTGGGGAAAAAAGGAAAACAAGTACTCAGATTTTGGTATGTTATTAAATATTTTCCATTGGCACTTACAACCAAACCAATTAAAATCTTAGTTAGAAAGTTCTGTTGATGACTGGCAGCCACCTCAGAAATGTTTGTTAGGGCAAGTGAAAATACATGACATGGGTGGTTCTAGAAAGCTTGCATGGCTATTTATAGTACTTGTACTGCTGTTGAGATTAGAGGGTGAAGTTTTTGCTTAAATAAAATTGAAGATCACTGCTTGTCCAGTATCTTTTAAAAGTGCTGTTTCCCAAGAACTTTAACTAGAAAAACATTTTAAAAAACTTAATTTCAGGAGGGCTCTTACTACCTATGTAGAAAGGCATTACTACAAAAGTGCTGATAGACTTTGGTTAGTATTATACCTTTGTGCGGGTAAGTTTTGAGTTTTTAGGTTGATAAAAAAAGATCTATATAGTTACAGCTTTATACATTAATGATGAAATAAGATCGCTTTTAAATATTTAAATATTTATTTCTCGGTAATTGTTTAAGATTAATTTTTTAGGGAAATATTAAAATCTCAAACATTTTTCTTGTGTATTGGGGCTCAAGGAAACATTATTTTTGCCTGAAAGCTATATAAAAATATATAACTAAAATAGATATCAAAACCCAGAACATATAGTGTGTGAGTAAGTATATGAATGCAGACCTCTTATAGAATTCTGAGTGCAGTTCAGCAGTTCACAGATGAAGGTGTCTGTGATTAATATCATTCAAACACAGATTCTCAGTTGTGTTAACTGTTATAAGAGCTGGGAACTCTGTAGAATTGTAAAGTCATATTAATATATCTAGCTATTCTGTAGTTGCTGTATATTTTTGCTACTTAATTCTTAGTTTAAGAGTTATTTTCAGAAGAAACTAACTTTAAAACTGAGTATTTGTTAAGGATTATGAAATACAAATATTTTCTTAGAAATCATAATTTGATTATTTGGTTATATAAAAATACAGCTTGAGAAATATATCTTGATAATGTGTGTGGTATATCATGAATGGGTGATTTTAAGAAGATTTGGTTCTGGACACAGAATGCTTTATAAAACCTTTAAGCAAATAGTGTAAGTCAAACAGTAGAGTCTTTATTAAGCTGTGCAAAGAAGGCATTTGATACATGGTCTTACTCAGTAATATAATTGAAGTAAGTATTTGGAAATTATCACAGTTATCAGAAACAAGTGTTTGGAATATGCCTTTGTATTTCATAGTTTTGTGACTTCAAATTTAGCTGACTCATAGATTACCTCCCCTCTCAGCTTTTAATCAAAATGACACTTTTTGTGTTCACTTTTGTCAGGCAACAGTTCATGAGTATTTCCTGCTTCTTGGGCCTCTCCATGATGGATTACTATGAAGAAGAAGCAACGATAACAAAGCAGGAAAAGGTTGACAGTGCAGTTAGCATTTATGCCTTATCTATACATGATTTGGGACCGTTTTGCCAAACATTGAATAATTTTCCTGTGGGAAACTTGAGCCCTAAAAGGAAATGAACATAGCTAAAAGACTGCATATCACAGGGGACTTAAGTTTATTTTTAGAATGGCACTATAATGCCATATTTGGATTGAAACAATGCGATAGCAGTACATTATTTTATTAAAAAACTATCTTTTCTGAAGAAGTCATCCGATTTTCTGTCATACTGTATGCGATAGAATTAACCTAAGAAGTATAGAATTGTTCAGCTGACAAGGGCTAAAGTATGTATTAAAGTTAGAGGCACTTGCTTGTCTGGCAGACATTACTGGAGCCTGCTGAGTCTGCTCTGTATAACATTCTCTGGCAGTTCATTGCCGTAGTACATGGTTGTCTTTTTGTTGTGTATGTTTAGAGTAAGTTTTCTTTATTGGAAGGGAAAAAGAGAATGAAGGAAGATTAGTAGCATTGGACGTTGATATAGTTATCTAATTGTCTTGAGATGGAAGGGCAGTTTTCTAAATGAGACAAAAATAGAGAAACCCAAATGGGTTTTGTTTCTGAGAAATGATTTAAAAAAAAAAAAAGGATGATTAGCAGAGGTATTTCATACTGTGCTCTACAGTGTTCTAGTTAACATTATTCATAGGGGGAAAAAACCAAAAACACTTACTGCGTCATTTATATTATATGTCAACATTTTTCCTGCTGCCTGATTTACCTTCTTTGTAATTTCATTTGGGTGAGATAAATTATGATGTTGGTAATATACAGTGGATTTCTGAATTAGGTACTAAAATTGCAGATCCCCCACAGGGCGCTAAGTCCCAAACAGGAAAACCTGACAAATACACATTTTGTCCCTTGGCTCTCTCCCAAAGTTGGAAATATGCCAAAATCATAAATCTCAAGTCTGATGGGAAAGAGCCACCACTGATGTACAAGGTCTTATGGTTAAGATACATGTTGGAATCCAAATAGCATTTAGGGAAAATGCCTTTTCTTTGAATAACTTCTAGAAGGGCCACATGTTGAGATTTTCTTCACTTTGTTTTTATGTTTAAGAGCATTATATATATTTCTCTGTCTGCATGTTGTTCTCTGTCTGCATGAAGGGCCTTAGTTACTTCTGTTTAAGCCCACCGAACAACCCTTATCCAAGAAAGCACTTCCATATGAGTAAAAAGAAAAAGCATATTTTTAAAGTCTGTCATGTCAGTTTTAGTTATAAGAGCTAGAAGACAAAAGCCTTTTTTTCATATGTTAGGAACTAGAAAGGTCACTCACTACTGATAAGGGACTTTGCTCACTTTTACAGTATGTTTGTCTAGGTTAAGAATGTGAGCTAAAAAGCCAGAAGAATTGGGTTCCAGGCCCAGCTTCTCCCCTTTCTAGCCAGATGATTTAACTTCTTCCCCTGTTGTCAGAAGGTTAAGATGGGTCGATCTGTCTGTACGTAAGGCAGTTAAAACCATGGCAGCAGATCCATCTTAGCTCTTGTTATTGTTGGTTAATTATTTTTAAGTCTCTAAAAGCAAATTTGTCAGCAAAAAATGAGTGGCCCTGAACCTTAGGTGTCTCATATATCCCTTTGAGAATTCATTTATTCAACAAATACCTGATGAACGTCTACCATTTGTCAGACTCTTCTAGGAGCTGTAGATGGCACATGAAAAAAACAAGTCTCTGCGCTTATGAACTTCCACATTCTAGTGAGTCTTAAAATTCCTAAACATTCCTCTTAGAAAAATACATGCAAAGCATTGCATGCAGTGTCAGAGAATTTATGGTAACCTGTAAGTCTGTTTATTAAGTCTCCAAACACATCTCAGGAATCTTCAAAATTTCAGAAATCTCTAGGAATATCACAGATACCTTCTTTTTATTTTGTCAGAATTCCTGTGTGAGGCATTCTTTAAGAGGGTTATAGTATTTGATTTTTAAAGACAAAGCTATTGTTCAAGAGACAGAATAATTGTTACTGTTTTCCTTAATCACCTTTTTTGGTTACATCCAGTTAGAAATGCTTAGATTTAACATGATCAATTGAAATAAAATTTCCAGATTTTTCAGATTTGTGTAGGACCATCTTGGTCTCGTCCACACATAAGAACATCTATTTTCACTGGCGTAGAAGTCTTATTCTTTATTTTTTTACTTAAGCAAGTCTGCTGTTTCCAAAACATATATAATTAAATAACATATGATGAGAGTTACGTAATTAAGAGAGAATGATTATACCTCAAGGATGTTTTCAGTCCTCATTTATTCCCTTATAAACATGTAGCACCCCTTCAATTTCTTTTTTCTTCTTTTGAGTTTTTATCCTAGGGGATTTTAAAAATTAAGTCTTTAAAATTCATTTCTTACAAGCTATAGCTGACTTTAAGAGCAAGATATAATCAAATTTTTTTATTTCTGTAAAAACGTGTAAAGATAGAATACGGTATAGTAGATTTGAGTGGGGTTTTGGTGGTTTCTGTTTTATTTTGTTTTCTTAAGTGTTACATGATGGCTTTTAACAAATCATTTATTAACATTACACACTAGTCCCAAGATCTTTCTAACTTTTTCTTTAGGCAACAAGCTACTCTGGAAATAATAATCTTCCCTGTGTTGGTTATTTCTCATGGCAGCCTTCCACTGTATTTTCTTTGTTTGGGTACTTTCCTTTTCTTCCTGCCATTCTTAGCTTTCTATTTTTCAACTTGAGTTTACAAAGGGTGTGTATTCAAAGAGTTTCCGCCAGTTCCCAGTACCTTGTTAATCCTGAGAAGTTACCCAGTGGGCCAATTCTCACAGTAAGATATAAAAATAGTTATCCAGAAAAATTACAGAATGTGGTACCACTGTGATTTGAACTAATGGATGACTTTCAAAACTTAGATGGAGAGAAGAAAACAGCATATAAGTATTATTATTTCCTTAGGGCTTTCTCTGCAGACTTATTTTTAGAAGAACCTTAAAAATTAAATAACAAAGCTTCACCATTGCTTTATATCATATACACTAAAAGGGCGTAAGAGTTCAGGCCAAGAGAGAAGTCATCTATAAATCTGTCACATGAACAGAACCTACTTCTGATTACTAATAAGCTTATACCCACAGCATTCATTTCACCAGTTTTATTCCACATATTCTGTTTAGCATTTTATTGAGTGGCTAATAAGTGCAGATCATTATTGGTATGTGAACTTGGGTGGCTTAACCTTGCTAAAAGTCCAAATTTCCATATTGTATAAGGAGATAATGCCATTTCCATTTTTTTTCTTTTAATAAACTGTATTTAAGAATGGTTTTAGATTTATAAAAATTGTGAAAATAGTATAGGGTGTTCCCATACCCTGCATGTAAGATGTTAACTAAACATCTTATGTTTAGTAAACAATATAGTTGTATTAATATTAACTGAAATTATATTTAGGGGTTTTTTTAAAGATTTTATTTATTTGAGAGCTTGAGAGAGCACAAGCAGGGAGGGAAGTAGCAAAGGGAGAGGCAGGGTCCCCACTGAGCAGGGAGTCTGATATGGGACTCTATCCCAGGGCCCCCAGGATCATGACTCAAGCTGAAGGTAGCTGCTTAAAAGACTGAGCCACTTAGGTACCCCTACACTTTATTTAGTTTTGCTTAATGTTTATCTAATGCCCTTTCCTTGTAGTGGATCCTGTTCAGGGATACTATATTACATTTCATCTTCATGTCTCCTTAGGCTCCTCTTGACAGTAACAATGTTTTATACTTCAGCTTGTTTTTGATGATTTTGATGGTTTTAGGGAATACTGGTCAGGTATTTTATAGAATGCCCTTCAGCTGGAATTGATCTGTTTTTCTTAATGAGGTTATGAGTTTTGTTGATGAGCATATAGGTAAAGCACCATTTTTATCATCTCTTATCAAGGGTAGGGACTATCACCATGACTCACCACTGTGATTTTGACCTTGATCATGTGGCTGAGGGCATATTTGTCATATTTCTTCACTGTTAAGTCAGTTTTTCCCCTTTCCATAGTGTATTCTTCTGAAGGAAGTCGCTCTGCACCGCTCACACCAGGAATGGGCTTCCTCCAGGAGGGCAGCGTGTCTGCATACGTTACTGGGAATTCTTCTGCATAGGATATTTGTCTCACCCCTCCCCATGCCTTTATTTATTTAGTCATTTGTTTATGTAAGTATAGACTCATGGATTTTTGTTTTATACTTGGATTATAATCCAGTATTACTTTGTTTATTTTGTTTTAATTGTTCCAGCTTTGGCCATTGGGAACTCTTTGGCTCCTCTTACCCTCTGGCACACTCCTGTTGTTGTGGTTTGTTTTCTTCTTAGTCAGGATACAGGGGAAGCACTTCCTTACTCTTCTGGCACTTCTAGATAGTGCAGGTTCATCTTATATGTCCTGCCCCAGTCTTAGAAACAATTATTTCTCTAAGGAGTCCTGGTTCCTTTTACTGGTAACTGGTATTAGAAACCAAGATCCTGGCAATAGATGTACTCACTGCTACTGGATTTTATTACTTCTAGACCCTCTAATCAACTGACCGAGCAAGGAAATACCTGTGCGGTAATGCCTTTCAATCAGTCAACATGTGGGTTCAGCAAACAGTGCATTGGAATTAGTATGGGATGGACTCAGATAACTTTATATATAGTTCTTTGCAACTTTAGATACAATTATTAGTCATACATAGACTAGAAGAAGGGTAAGACAAGTACATAAAAGACTCTTGCAAAACAGCAGGATAATTGCTGTAAGGGTGCTACTAATATGGTGTGTACACTGATTGGTACACTTTTCTGGAGAACAAATTGGCAGTGTAATTCATAATCCAAGACACAAGGCTTAAATGCTGGATCTTGGGGGAATGATAAAATTATGGGAAGCTGTTGTTCCCTTAGGAATCACGGCTCTGCTTTACAGCCTTGTTTATAGCAAAAGAAATAGAACAGCCTGAATATTCCAAAGTCAGGGATTTAGCATAGTAAATTATGGTATAGCCATGTTACAGGTAACTGTGCATTAAAAATGGCAGGGTAGATAATTGTCAAGTGATATGAAAAGATGCTCACAGAATGTTTTGCAGGTAGTAAAACTAATTTTCAAAACAGTATGAACTTTTATAAAAATAATTACATAAAAAACACATCTATCAAACATTAGCTACAGTTATTTCTGAACTGTGAAATTATCTTTTTTCTTATTTCCTCCCAGTATTATCATAAGAAGGAAGTAAAGTAAGTTTTATTAAAATAAAAGGGTTTTGTTACTATATGAAGAAAACAAAAAGTTAGATTTTTTTCTTTTAAAATGCAGTAAGGTGGGTCACCTTGGTGGCTCAGTTGGTTGAGAATCCAACTCTTAATTTCAGCTCAGGTCATGATCTCAGGATCATGAGATCAAGCCCCGCATCAGGCTCCATGGTGCGTGTGGAGCCTGTGTAAGATTCTCCCTTTCCCTCTGCCTCTGCTTATCTCCTACCCTCTGCCATCCTCAACCCCCACTCACACTTGCGTGATAAATAACAAAATGCAGTAAAGTGTATCATTAATTTTGTTATTTTTGAACAACAGTGAGTAGTCCCGTTTGTCAGGAGTATGAGAAGGGACAATAAAAGAGATTTAGATGTTAGTATGAGGTGTTAATTCTCAGTATTTGTTTTATGAATAAATTTTAAATGTACTGAGATTTTAGAATACAATTTTTAATGAAATTATTTCCAACAATGTACGTATGTATTCCATTATATTATTATACCATAATTTATCTCTTTTTCTGTTGATGGACATTGGGATTTCTAGTTTGGGGCTATTACAGATACGGTTATTATGAACATTCTTAACTTTTTCCTTTCTTGATTGTATGTTTTTGGTTCTCCTATGTAATATTAAGGATGAGAATTGCTGGGTCTGGGTATATGTATGTTTGACTTTACAAGAAACTGTTGTGTAATTCATCAAAGTGGTTGTATCATTTTATACCTCCATTAACAACAAGTGAGAGTTCCAGTTGTTTCATATCCTTACCAACATCTGATATTTTCTTTGTATTTTAGACAGTCTAGTATGTTTCAGTGCATATGTTTATAATTGCTGAGCAGTAAATATAGTATATATGATTTCTGAGCATTGCTGATTGAAATGTAAGGGACAGTATACCACCATACTTACAGGATTTAATTTAAACTTCTGCTACATTGGGGATACAGAAATTTACAGACTTTTGGAGAACTGACTTCTGTAAAATGCAGCAAACATTTTTAACATTCATTATTACATGAAAAGCACATATGTTCAAAGGGATATACATTTTAAGTTATTGCAGCTTATTTGTGACAGAATTTATGCTTGTAAAACATGAAATTAATCAATAGCATGTCAGTATGTTTAAAATCATTACAAATCTCTGTTCATATTGCCCATGAAAAAATTACTGTGATACATATTTAGAGCAGGACTTGGCAAACTGTGGCCCAGGGACCAAATCAGGCATGCTTCTTGTTTTTGTAAATAAAGTTTTATTAGAAAACAGAGTGCTTGTTTATTTACATATTGTCTATGGCTACTTTTACTCTGCAAGGGGAGAATTGAGTAATTTTAATGCTAAATGACTTGCAAAGCCAAAACTATTTGCTATCTGACTCTTAACAGAAAAAGTTTGTAAAATGCTAATACTGCATACTCATAGGGCATTTTAGTTTTCTTCTGGAGAGTAAAGTTCCTTCTCTTGGGATGAAGTGACAAACATAAAACCAGTCGATGGAGAAAAAAACCCTCTTCTGCCATAACTTTGACAAATTTCAGGTCACATATCAACTGACAGTTTTGCCATTCCCTGTTCTTCAGTCTTTTCTAAGTTGATGATGTCACTCTTCTGATACAAACTAACTAAATTCATCATTGTTAGAATTTCTTGATCATCTTTGTACAGCTTGACTTCTGGCAAGTCAAATGGATTTAATCCCAAGTTTTTCAGCATACTTCCTAAGACTAGATATTTTAAGTCAGTGGTTGGCCATAGACCTCCCCGATACATTAGTATTGTTGAGGCTTTGAATTTTTGGATGTGAATTTCCCAATGCAACTTTTCTCAAGGGTATTTTACCCCTTAATTCTCTGATGACTCCCATGATCAATGGATGAGGGATGGCAGAGTAATAAGAACAGACCAGTTATATTTTCCTATCCTATGTGCATTTGAATTTCCAAACCATATTTCTGTAATAACTGTGCCTTCATCTTATCTTCATTACTAATCTGATATGACTGATGTAACTGGCATAGTCTGTTTTGAAGTTTTCCATATCCCTCTCAATTCTTTTTTTTTTTTTAAGATTTTTTTTTAATTTATTTGACAGACAGAGATCACAAGTAGGCAGAGAGGCAAGCAGAGAGAGAGGAGAAAGGAGGAAGCAGGCTTCCTGCAGAGCAGAGAACCCGATGAGGGGCTGGATCCCAGGACCCTGGGATCATGACCTGAGCTGAAGGCAGAGGCTTTAACCCACTGAGCCACCCAGGCGCCCCTCCCTCTCAATTCTTAATAGAATTTATTTAACCTTCGTGCTTGTGTTAAGCCACAATCTGTCACTCTCTTAGAATGTTTCAGAACTTACACTGTTGTTTTACAGAATTTCTAGAGTAAATGCATCTGACATTTTCTTCGAAAGAATTCTCTTTAGAAGTGCAGATACAATTCAAGAATAGAATTAACAATTTTTCAGAATAATTTTTTGTAGCTATTCCAAATATAGGTCAGTGACATATCTGTTCATCACTTTGGGAAAGCTTTGTCAATGTGAAATTCATCTTAGTCATTGTTTTAATGTTTTCAATCTCCCTTCTCTTTTTCTTTCAAGCTCCAAAATCTTTCAGAAACTGCATTAATGCTGCTTTGAAATTATAATTCTGATTTTCCAAATTGTCACTATATTAAATAACTCTCTTCAGAGTATTCCAGGTATTATAGCCCTCTTTATCAGTGCATAAGAAATCATTCTCTTTTGGCAGACATTTTTGGCTGGCTATTTCGTTGTGGTTTTAATTAACTTTTTCATTTACTTATTTGCTGTTGATTTATTTTCTTTTATGAAGTGTCTGCTCAAATTTTTGTCCATTTTATTAGATTATCTTTTTTTTGAGTTCTAGATATATTCTAGATACAGTTTTTTCACAGATCTGTACTATTTCTTGTTTAAATGGTATATTGTGTTTTGTTTAATTAAGTTTATTTTAATTTCACTATTAATTACAGTGTTATATATCAGTTTCAGGTGTACAATATGGTGATTCTGTACGTTGCACAGTGCTCATGATGATAAGTGTATTCTTTAATCCCCATCACCTGTCTCACCCATCCCCTCTCCACAACCCCTCCAGTAACCATCAGTTTGTTCTCTGTAGTTAAGAGTCTGTGTCTTGGTTTGTTTCTCTTTGTGTTTTTCCTTTGCTTGTTTGCTTTGTTTCTTAAATTCCACCTATTAGTGAAATCGTATGGTGTTTGTCTTTCTCTGACTGATTTATCACTTAGCATTATACTTTAGCTCCATCTATGTTGTTGTAAATGGCAAGATTTTATTCCTTTTTATGGCTGAGTAATATTCCATTTGTGTGTGTATACCACATTTATATTATATACATGCATACATATACAGATATACATGTAATATATCTTCTTGATCCATTCCTCTATCAGTGGACACTTGGGTTGCTTCTGTAATTTGACCTTGTAAATAATGCTACAGTAGACATGGGGGTGAATGTATCCCTTTGAATTAATGTTTTTGTATTTGAGGGGTAAATACCCAGTAGTGTGATTCCTGGATAGTAGGACAGTTCTATTTTTAACTTTCTGAGGAACCTCCACACTGTTTTTCCCAGTAGCTGCACCAGTTTGCATTCCCACCAATAGTGCTCAAGCGTTTTTCCTTTTTTTCCTCATTCTCACCAACACTTGTTTTTTCTTGTGTTTTTGATCTTAGCCATTCTGACAATTATGAGGTGATACCTCATTGTAGTTTTGTTTGGGACTTTTTTAAGTTTATTTATTCATTTAAGTAATCTTTACATCCAGGATGGGGCTCGAACTCACAACCCCAGGATCAAGAGGTACACACTCCTCCGACAGAGCCAGCCAGGTGCCACAATCATTGTAGTTAAGATTTGCATTTCCGTGGTAATGAATGATGTTGAGCATCTTTTCATGTGTCTGTTAGCCCTCTATATGTCAACTTTGGAAAAATTTCTGTTCATTGTTCCGGTTAATAAGGGTCTTTCCTGATTGCGTGGTGCCTCATTCACATGGATCTTGAATTAAACGTTAGCATTAGAGATCCTGGTTTGGATCGGGCTGTTGACCACATAGTGTTGCCATTGCTTAGTCCTGTGAAAGCATTTGAACTTTATTAGGTATGTTTATCAAGCGTTGACTGACTTTATGCCCTACATTATGCTGGGCTCTGTGGAAATTATAAAACTGAATCACAATTTCTATTCCTACGTGAATAGTTTTATAGGGAACTTAAGATAAACAAGAGTAAAAATATATATTCTAGGAACCTTATGTGTGTGTGTGTGTATTCTGCATATCACTAGTGATTGTGTACATATGTGTGTTCAGAGGATAGCCCCAACTCTCAGCAGTGCTGGAGATTGCTTCCTTCCACTTTTATCCAGCCTTTTCTGTATCCATGTCAGACACTGGTAGATGCTCTTTATAGATTTAAATTTTATGTATACATTTAATGTAACCCTTACTACAACTTTGTAAGGTAGGCGATATTAGTCACAGAAGATACGAAACATACCTAAATTATACAGCTTAAGAGACTGACCCAACTTCCAGACCTAGATACATGTCCCTCTAAGCTGTGCCCTAGGTTTTAAGACCTTGAGGTAAATATGGACTTACATCATTTTCATCGCTTAGCTGTATATCGCTAAAGTAGGACTGGGAACTCTACTACTTTAAAAGGCTAGAATCATCTTGGGTCTCTCATTTGTATGAGCATCCTCTTTTATTTTTCCATTTTAAAATCATCTTTACTCAGGTGTAATTTAAAATACATGAATTTTAAGTAAATGATTCAGTACATTTTAACTACCATCATAGTTGTGATGGATAATACTTCAAAAAGTTCTCTTCATGTCTCGTGGGAATCAGTTTTCTCCCTTTAACTCCAGCTTCTTCCAAATACTGATCTACTTTCTAACTTACAATTTTGTCTTTATAAGAACTTCATACACCTGGATTAATGGAAAATAATCTTTTGTGTCTGGCTTCTCCAGTCACTTAGAAAATGCTGTTGAGATCCATTCATGTTGCATACATCAGTGATTTTTATTTCTGTGTAGTAGTATTCCACTATATGGGTTGTACCACAATTTTATTTATCCATTCACCCATTAGAGCACTTTCATATTTTTTTTAAAGATTTTATTTATTTATTTGACAGAGATCACAAGTAGACGGAGAGGCAGGCAGAGAGAGAGAGAGAGGGAAGCAGGCTCCCTGCCGAGCAGAGAGCCCGATGTGGGACTCCATCCCAGGACCCCGAGATCATGACCTGAGCCGAAGGCAGCGGCTTAACCCACTGAGCCACCCAGGCGCCCTAGAGCACTTTCATATTGTTTTCCAGTTTGGGTTAGTATGACTAAAGCTGTGACCATTCAAGTTCAAGTCTTTACATTTATTCATATTTTCATTTCTCTTGGATAAATATCTAGGACTAGAATCACTGAATTATATGTTAAGTGTATGTTTAACTTTATAAGAAACTTCCAAACCATTTCCAAAATATTTGTACCATTTCGTATTCCCACCAATTTCTGGGAGTTCAGTTGTTTCACACACACCCTTTGCCAACACTTGCTATCTTGGTTCTTTTTAGTTTTAGCATTTAGTTAGATGGATAGTAGAATCTCATTGTGGTTTCAGTTTATATTGTTCTAATGACTGATGATGTTGAGATTTTTTCACATGCTTATTTACCATCTGTGTGTCTTGCCCTGTGAAGTATCTCTTCAATCTTTTACCACCATTCCCCCCTTTTTAAAAATCAGTTGTTTGCCTCTTTATCTGTTTTAAGAGTTATATGTTCTGGATATAGCACCATTATCAGATTTTGTAGGTATTTTGTCCTGGTTAAGGTTAACATTTTCATGTTTTTACCAGGTGTTTAAAGAGTACAGTTTTAAAGTTTTAATGAAGTCCAGTTCACCTAATTTTTTTCTTTTATGATTCATGACTCGTGGGGATTCCTATAGATAGCTCTACAGATCCCTTTCTGTTCAGCGTCTCCTCTCCAGTACTCTGACCTACAAACTCTAGCTACCTTGCCCTTTCCATATCCCGCTCTTTTCTCAACTCAGGGAAATACTCCCCACCCCAGCTCTGTTTCAGTTCCCTCTCCATGTGCCGCAGCCTGGAAGCTGTCACCAGGCAATAACTACTGTGGTCTTTGGTCTCACCTTGGATCTTGTCCTTTTGTCAGAGAGCACCATCATTCTGAGTTGCCTTAACTGTTAATAACATATTAAAAGTGAGTAGTATGCCAGTAAAGCTCTTTGGGAAGCAGTTTGGCAGCATCTCTGAAAGTTTAAATAGTTTATTCATCAAAAAAGAGCATAGGCTTTAAAGTTAGCTCACTGGGATGAGTTTGGGAGCTCATAGTGTACAAACTTGTAATGAGTAGTAAAAAGCCATAGAGATCTGATGCACAGTATAATGAATATATTGTGTAATGTAAGAAATATGGCTATAGTGGCAGTCATATTACAATATATAAATGTATCAGAGTAATAAAACACTGTACACCTTAAATTTATACATTACATGTCAAATATATTCAATAACACTTTAAAAATGTAAAGTTAGTTCACATCCCACAACTGTAAAATACTTGTGGTCCCAGGAACATGATGACCCAAAAGACTGGAGAAATTACTGAACAAGAGAAAAATATCACTTTGATTTTTCATCTTGAAGCAGGAGTATCAGGCTCTTAGATGATATGCTGAATGTGATGTAGTCTCACCAAGGAGAATCAAGTCCATTGTTTTATGAAGACAATGCACTGTTAAAATAGAAGGTCATGTTTCTGTGCTTCCATTCTTTAGCATGTGAACACATGAAATTTAACAAGGGGAATTTATTAGGAATACCTGAATGCTTGCTTTGTTGTTTAAAGGATTGCTGTGATATTATTGACATTTGTTTAGTTTTCTCCATTGGCAAAAGGAAGGGATATTTTCCTATAGCCTGTTTGAATCCCTTGACATTTGGTGGTCTGGTTTCATATTGAGTAAACTGTATGCACTTCTATACCATTTACCCTTAGGATAAACCCCAATTTAGGGACCTCCCTTTTCCTTTTGAGAACCTGGCATATGGGCATCATGCCAAAGGATCATTTAAAGCAGCAGTTTTTATACCCAGTTTTTCTAATGGGAGCACTTTACCTCCTTTTGAGATTAGTTTGAATATTTTCCTGTGGGAACTCCATTTTGATTACCACACTTTCCCTCTTGCAATAGAAAGGTCACCAGCTGCACTTGCAACAGGGATGGATTACATATGAGGTAAATGCAGTAACCAGGTTCCTTTTCTTCCGTATTTTTTTCCTTAATACTTGATTTTGCTCTTGCTTGAACAGTTGGTCCCTGAAGATGCAGTAACTTCTGGGCATGCAGTAACTCTGGGCATGCAGTAACATATGTGTGTCCCTGCAGCTTTAAAGCATGTAAATGAGAAGTCCTTGTATAAACTTACACAAATACATACATGATTAACTACTAAACCTCTTTCCTAATGTTTCCGCAGGAGTCTCCCCAGGACAGTGCTATCACTCGGGATATTAACAGGACATTCCCAGCTCATGACTATTTTAAGGACACAGGAGGAGATGGACAAGATTCCTTATATAAAATATGCAAGGTATTTCACATCAAAAAAACAAAAACCTTAGGTTTTAAAGGTGATTCTGGTTCTTTGAAATTACACAGAAGGTAACTACAAAGTGTAATTTGTAATTGATGTTTAAGAAGGCAAAAAAGGGGGGCCCCTGGGCGGCTCAGTCGGTTGAATGCCTGCCTTCGACTCAAGGTTGTGATCCCAGGGTCCTGGGATCAAGCCCTGCGTCAGGCTCCCTGCTCAGCTCAGAGTCTGCTTCTTCCTTTCCCTCTGAACCTCCGCCCTGTTCGTGCACTTGCGTTCTCTCTCTCTTTCTCTCTCAAATGAATAAATAAAATATCTTTAAAAAAAAAAAAAAAGAATAGATTTTCTGAAATTGTGATGTCACCTTTAATTTTATGCTCATAATGAACAGGAAATCAATTAGACATAAAATGATAAGGTTTCTTTTACCCTTTTAATCAGGACTTGCAGATGACAGTCCCCTGATTCCATACTTACTATTTTTTTTAGGGGGAAAGGGGCAAGGGGAGAGAAAGAATCTTCAACAGGCTTCACGTGAAGCATAGAGCCTGACGTGGAGTTTGGGATTCAGTCTGACAACCCTGAGATCATGACCTGAGCTAAAGTCAAGAGTCAGATGTTTAATGATCTAAGCTACCCAGGCAACCCCTCCCCACCCAGTTCTACATTTAAACTTTTCAGAAATTGTCTTATGTTAAGAGCCTCTTGAGTCATGTAACATTGTAAACTCCCTTTGGTATTCCCATTATAAGTTATGAACTTGGGAGCTAGGACACATCCTACAGCAGGAAGTAGTGATGCCTATCTAGGTGGACTTTTTAGCGCTGCAGCATAATAAATGGTGGGAAATACTGATGTCTGTCAAAAGATCTATAAAGGAAATGTTCAATTCAGCAGTAATGTTCAATTTCAGCAATCAATTTTCCAGTAGATTTTGGTACTTCAGAGCCATAAGGCTAAGAGAGGACTTGGGACCAGAGTTCTTCAACCTTCCTCTGTCCTCAGAATCAGTCTTTAGTCTTTTCCCCCCAAAATTTATCAAGTACCTATTTAACATCTACTCTCTAGGAAGTACAGACTAGGCATGAGACATACCCTTAAGAAACTTGCATGTTATTGATTGAGAAGGTAGAATTAACAAGTTTTAGGGCAGACTGCTAATAAAGGGCAGGTTTTCCAGGGATAAACTAGATGCTTCAACTATAAGGACAGTTAGGTTGAGAGAAATGTTTCTTTAATTTCCACAAAGTTGTCATTTCTTTTGTAATGCTCTTCTCTGATCATCCTTTTTTAGCCCCTTTCTAGTTGGGCTTCCCACTTAAGCAGCCATATGGCTGTTACTCAGTGCAGAATTTCCCACGAAGAAACCCTGTGCTTATTGCCTCTGAGTCCTTCCTCCTGATCCCACTGCTCTCTAGTGTTTGTCTCACAATGATCTTCCCTGAAGCACGCTCTCCTCTTGACCTCTGTCACCCTCCCAGTTTTGCTCTCAGCCTTCTCCCTCAGCATTGCTGACTCCCTCTTTCTCTCTCTACCTGCTCCTAAAACAGAGGCATTCCCCTAGGTGCTCAATCAGTAGTTCCTGTCACTCTATACTATCTCCCCGGGTGACTCCTTCCACCCCCACAGCTTCAGCTTTAACCACGGCACAGATGTTCCCAAATCTGCATTTAGTTCAAGGCCTAAATTTCCACCTGTCAGCTAGTCTTCCTATAGGCGGTCTGTTAAGTACATCAAACAAAAAGGTCTAAAGATAGAGTTCATTTAAAAGCATGTTTTATGGGGCGTCTGGGTGGCTCAGTGGGTTAAGCCTCTGCCTTCGGCTCAGGTCATGATCTCAGGGTCCTGGGATCGAGCCCCTCATCAGGCTCTCTGCTCGGCAGGGGGCCTGCTTCTCCCTTATCTCTGCCTGCCTCTCTGTCTACTTGTGATCTCTCGCTCTGTCAAATAAATAAAAATTTTTAAAAATTAAAAAAAAATAAATTAAAAAAAATAAAAACATGTTTTATTAATGAGAATTTTCAAATGTAATAAAAGTTGAATAATATAATGAATTTGTATATATCCCCCCACCAGATTTAATATTTATGAACATATTACCATAGTTGCTTTCTCTATCCCTTTTAAAAATTTTCCTGAAGTGGGGCACCTGGTGGCTCAGTCATTTAATTGTCTGACTTTTGGTTTTGGCTCAGGCCATGATCTCATGGGTCATGAGATCCAGACTCACAGCAGGCTCTACATTCAGCAGGGCGTCTGCTTGAAGGTTTTCTTTTTCTGCCCCTCCCCCATTCACACTCCCAGGCTTGCTTACTCACTCTCTCAAAAAAAAATTTTTTATTTCCTGAAGTACTTTCAAGCAAATCTCAGGTATTATGAATGAGTCCTTCACTACACATCTCTAAAAAAATTAGATCACTATCTATCCATAGCAGCCATCATTATCAATCAGGGCCACCCAGTAACCTTTCACATTTCCCTAAATGTCTTTATACGTTTGGTGAGAATAGGATCCAGCAGTATCCATAATATGTTTAGTTGTTATGGCTCTTTTAATTGGAAATAGTCTTCCTTTTTCCCTCCATGCCATTGTCTTGCTGAACATATAGTCATTTCTCTATTAATTTTCAGTTCCTTCCTTTGGCCACATTGAGTTTGATAGGATTGATGTCTCTTACAGCCCTACTTCCCTTTCTAATCACTGCTGGCTACAGGCCTCTATCATATGTGCCAGCACTTTCACAAAAGCTGCCTTGCATTAGTCTCCCTCCCTTTGGGTTCTAACCTATTTATTATTTTCTCCATGTTGACCCCAGAATTGGATCATTTGTGGGGCCTCCACAAAAGCCTTTAGTGCTTCCTCCTAACCCACAGAATGAAATCAAAATCTCTTACTTCATTTCCTGGTCCCATATTTCTTAGATTAGCATTAAAGTCATTTTGCAATTTATCCTGCCTTAATTCCCAAATATTTTATGCTTCAGCTGCATTGAACTTCTCACTGTACTCTGGTTGATATACACATCAGACTTCCCAACAAAACTGTGAAGTTCTCAAGGGCAGATATCACTTCTGTATGTTGGTGTCTGTAGCACTTGGCATGGTGCTTGGCTTATAGTAGGTGCTCATTAAATGTTAATGAACCGATGAAATGCCTTTTATTCCCCATATTTCATTACAGCTTCCATGCATTTTATATCCTAAACATGTCTCAAATGTGTCATGTACTTTCACATCTGTATGTATTCCTTCAGACTTTCCCATGACCCTGAAAAATAAGCTCCCCTCCATTTTCTGCCTAAAGAAATTCAATACATTTTGTCATGGTACATAATTGGGTCCTGTGCTGAGCAGTTTATAGTGAGAGAGCTGAGAATAAATCATCAAGTCTGTCATATAAATACTGGGATTATTCACAACTTACAGATAAGAAATAAAGGTAATGGGCCTAAGATCCAGACCTAGACATCAGTGGTTGTGGGATTTCAGACCAACTCTGACTAACTCTGAAGCCTCTTTTCTTCCTTGACCAAACAACTATTAATTGATAATTTTATAGACATTATCAGACTGCTTTCCACAGAGCTCTGTCAGCATATACTACTACTGATTTTAACACAGTCTTAACAAGATTATTAACACTTCTTAGTGTTAATAATGACAGATGCAAAATAATGCCTTACTGTATTAAACAAATTGTTTCAAAAGCCCTCTGGATATCTTGTCTTTGAAAAAGTATGTAAGTTAGAGTTTTTTACCAAATGCTAATGATAAAACCCATGTGTATATTAACTCAATTGCTATCTAAAAAGCATCAACATCACATTTTGCTAAATGATCTTTATTTTGGACATATTCTTTTTTTTTTTTTTTTAAGATTTTATTTATTTATTTGACAGACAGAGATCACAAGTAGGCAGAGAGGCAGGCAGAGAGAGAGAGGAAGGGAAGCAGGCTCCCTGCTGAGCAGAGAGCCCGATGCGGGGCTCGATCCCAGGACCCTGGGATCATGACCTGAGCCGAAGGCAGCGGCTTTAACCCACTGAGCCACCCAGGCGCCCCAATTTTGGACATATTCTAAATTGCTTTCATGAGATGCAGAGGAACCATGGTACAAAAAATAAGTGGGGAATAAATGGAATTTCATCAGAAATAAACTTGTTAAACAGGGGATAGCATCTTGAATCTGTAGGAATTTCCCTTTCCACCACAGCTTACATGAGAACTGGAAATATTAGTCATAAAAACAAGACCCTGGAAAACAACCAAAGAACCAAAAAGAGTAAACCACAAGGAATGTCAGATGTCAGTATTCTGTTAAAGATAATGTTCAGAAGAGATGGGCAATAATCATCTCCCGCCAAAAAAAATACAAAATAAGAATCCAGAGGAACCCACAAATGGTTTTGGAGTAATCCCTCTTATCAGAAAAGTTATTACTGGCATTGTGGAAAGAATTGTATTTTGGTGTCTTTGCCAAAAGATTTTTTCCCAGAAAGAAAAATGAATAATGTTAACAGTGTTTAGTTAAAGTGTGCTGTATGACTGGCTAGGTTGAAGGCGTGAGGTCCTGGCTAGGTTGGATAGGGCATCACTCCAGCCCCTAAGAAACTCACAGTCCAGTAGAGAAGATGGACATTTAAA
This sequence comes from Lutra lutra, assembly GCF_902655055.1. Taxonomy (NCBI): domain Eukaryota; kingdom Metazoa; phylum Chordata; class Mammalia; order Carnivora; family Mustelidae; genus Lutra; species Lutra lutra. The sequence continues at coordinate 84,028,196 of NC_062290.1, forward strand.
ATGCAGTGTGATGAGTGCTGTGATAACTATACTTGTGTAGCAAGTACTGTCAGAGTACAGAGAAGAGAGGGAACCCTGGGGTAATGGAGTGTTTGGAACCTGAAGGAAGAGCACATTTTTCCAGACAGAAGAGGGGAAGGCAAGGGCCAAGACAGAGTCATGGCAACCTTTTTTTTAGAGCTGAAGTGGTTTTTGCCTAACTTTCTCCACTCCTGGGCTATAGGAGGTCATGGCGACAGTTGTGTTTATTGTAAAGAAAAAATTGGTGAGGGGCACATGGGTGGCTCAGTCGCTAAGTGTCTCCCTTTGGCTTAGGTCATGATCCCAGGGTCCTGGGATGGACCTCTCTTCAGGCTCCCTGCTCAGTGGGGAGTCTGCTTTTCCCTCTCCCTCTCACACTCATGCTCTCACGCTCTCTCAAATTTTTAAAGAAAAAATCTTTTTTGAAATTAAAAAAAAAAATTTGGCAAAAAATATTTGCATCACTCATTGACTATCAAAATGCCATAACGGAGTGTGAGTATCTTCCACGTTTCCTGTATTCAAGGTCCTTTAGGGCAGCTGTGGCCTATGAGTGACTTTATTTATTTATTTATTTATACCTCCCATGTTTTTCTTTCTCCAGGCATATTCTGTGTATGATGAAGAGATTGGCTATTGCCAGGGCCAGTCATTTCTCGCTGCTGTTCTCCTTCTCCATGTGAGTATTAGGTCTCTGCTCTGACTTACACATGACCTGCCCCAGCTTATGATAGCCTTAGACTTGAGCATGGTTTCATATGGCCTTTGGCCAGACTCTAGTGCATGAGTTTTACTTCTATATCTGGAAACCTTTTCCTTAATTTGAGATCATAATGGAAGAGAAACATGGTAAGAATAAATGACAGTGTTGAACACTAGTACAGGAGTAGACTTCATTTTGATTGCTAGAATGATTGGATAGTCTTGGTTGATTGAACCCTTACGGACATTTTATATTCTATAAAGTAGCCACTATTACTAGTATTTGTTTGGGGACCATTTGTGTATTGGAGTGGGAAGGAAGCAGAGAAGTTGGCTTTCTTTTAGTGCCATTTTATTCATTTATTTATCCGGCAAAGACCTTTACCCTCCAACCTACTGATATTCTTTCACATCCACAGCAGAACTGAAAAATCATTAAGGTGAAATACCCATAAACTCTCCGTCTGTTTTACCAGTTCCTATTTTAGCACATTGCTTTCTCTGTCTGTCTGCATCTCTCTCTTTTCCTCCTTTTTTACACACATTTTATTTTTTACTAAAAAAGATTTTTTGAAATTATTTTTGGAAAATCAGTAGCAAACATCAGTTACTTCATTCCTATAGACTTGAGCATAAAACTGCAGTCACATCCAAGAAATTCCACACTGACTCAGTAATGTCTTACACAGAGTCCGCATTTGAGTTTCCCCAGTGGTTTACGCAGTCAGGTCCTTTATAGCTTTTTTTTTTTTCCCCCCTAACCAAGATCAGTGAAGAGTCAAGCAATGCATTTGGTGTCCTTTTTCTTTACTTTTTTAATCTCAACTACCTCCTTTCCTTGCTTTTCTTGTGATTTATACCATTGACAGTCTTGGAAAAACTCAAGCAAATTGTCTTGTGAAATACTCCACATTCTTGATTTGTCTGATCATTTCCTCATGATTAAAATCAAAATGCTTGGCAAACACAGCACACAAGTGATGTTAGTGGAGAGTGTGTGGGCACCTCCGTCTTTAGCATAATAGATGCTAGAGATCAGGAGCCAATGAAGTAGACCTGGTCCCAGTCTTTGTAGATACAGAGCTAGCGAAGCTGACTGGCTGTGAGCAGAAAGTCCCAGAAGCATGTCATTATTACCTCAGTGGCGACATGAAGGTATAGTAAAAAGTTTTATGCAAGGTTACAGCAAAGGAGCCTTATTTATATCACAGGCTTCTCTGGGGAGGTAACCTTTAAGGTGCATGCTGGAAATGAGGGGGGATATCCGGACTCTTTGTGCTTGTCTGTATCATTTAACTTTTTAAAGCTAACATTATTGTGAAAATAAGAAAACTATTTTAAAAGCAAGAGTGGAGAGTAGAGCACACCCAACAAGAGGAATAGTACAACGTATAGAAGCACCGAAATGGGGAAGACTTGGCCTGTGGAAGGAACTGGAAGCTGGGCAGTGTGACTAGAGCATTACCTGTGATGGGGGATAGGGTGGGAGCTGGAGAGGCCAGCCCAAGGACTTTAAATTTTGTTTCCCCAAATAAGGGGAAGCTTTTGAAGAGTTTTAAGCCATCTTGTGTAGGTTGTAATAGAAGTAAAACCAAAACCACTTTGTATCTTCCTTCTGTGAGAACCTAGCTTTTTGATACTAGTAAGCATGTAAAAATATGATAAAGCTATAAAAGGGTCAAGTTTTTTTCCCACCCTTATTGATCTATAATTGGCAAAAGTGTGTGTGTGTGTGTGTGTGTTTGGTGTACAAGTTGATGAGTTGATAAGCTGTACATTGTGAAATGATTACCACAGTGAAGCTAATTAACATCCATCAAGAGCTCAAATTTTAAAATTTTGTTGTTTTTAATAAGACTTGATATCTCAGAGTCTCTCAAGCTCGTATGGTTTTTCTTTGTTCTCAACTTCAGTCCAAGAACATTTGTCCCCATTTAGTATCATAACCCCTTTAAAATGGGTTTCCCAGACAAATCCATGGTGTTTTGGTTTGAACTCTGTGCTGCTTATCATCGTGTTAGGATAAATGCTTGTTTCAGAGGAAAAGCAGATGTGCTACCTGACATCAGAAATGCCACTCTGGGACAGACTAAGGGTCCCTCAGTATGCGGAAGAAATTAGAAACTGCCTTCCATGATAGAGACCTCTGAGATCTGGTCCTTTGTTCCAAATGCCCTTACTTGGCCAGTAATAATTTGCTGTGCTTTTCTCATTTATTACTTAATCTGATTTGTTCTTTGGCTCCACTTTATTCTCAGTGATGTCTGTGTTCAGCCCACCTCATCCCCTGGTTCCACAGAAGCCCGCCCACCTTCTTGACATTTGGAAGGCTTGCTACAGTCATGCCAAGCCTTAAATAACATTTCCAGTACTTTTTTTTCTATTTTGTAAACTAGACATTTGCCAGGTTCTCAGGGAAATATTTTTTCCACAAAGCTATGGAAGATGTAGGTATTATTATAAATTGGTAACATCTGTAAATAGAAGTGAAGTGGGGGGTGTTGTAGTATTTTAAGTATTACCATAAACCCATAGTACTTTGAACATTACTGTTAAACTTTAGAATATTTAAGGTTCTCCTTTCAGTGGCTGTGTTTGTAACAACGAGGAAGGAAAAAAATAGCAGCTAAGGAAGTAAAATGATTTAATGGAATTGTCATGATTAGAGAAAGATGAAACCTATACTTGCGTGTCAGCCTATTGCTACTCAGTTCAGATCTGCCCCTACAAAGCCTATTCTTGGCTCCCTCAGCCAGACTCAGGCTTTCTTGTTCTTGTAACCCCACTGATCTTTCTACCTAAGTCATAGGTAATTGTGAATATGAATTCTGCCTAATTCATACTTACTGCATACTACTGTGTGGGAAGCTTCTCGAGGATAGGAACACTATGTGACACAGACTAGGCATCATTAATATCTCTTGGTTGAGTGAATGAATGTCATAAAACACAACTACCCGAGTTACTACATATCACTGAAATTTCCTAGTACGTAGATAGAAGTGGAAGGATGATTTTATCACTCTGGCAAAAATTCTGGGTGTGTTTGTGACCCCCATCTTCACCCCCACCCCATTCCCTATCTGTTACAGATGCCTGAAGAACAGGCATTCAGTGTGCTGGTCAAGATCATGTTTGACTATGGTCTCAGGGAACTGTTCAAGCAAAACTTTGAAGATTTGCATTGCAAATTTTACCAGCTGGAGCGCCTCATGCAGGTAAAAAGGGAAACCAGCTTGCATTTGCCCCTAAGAGCATGAGACACAAGACTTGAGACTCTCTGGTGAACCAGGTTGATGAGCTGATGCCAAGGAGCAGTGGTGATTGCGTTGGCCCATCCGGGGTTAAGGACCAGTTAGATGGTTTTCATTTCTCACTGTGAGGATGATGCCAACATTAATAAGGTGTGAACCTGATGGATGTGAGCGAGGTTTTCAATCTCATAAACACTCAAAAGATCAGATGACTTTGTAGAGACCTTTGACATGGCAAACTAAGTCAAGAAGTACCTGCCAAGGCTCTGAAGCTGACTGGTTAGGAATATCATAATAAAAGTGAAACAGACTTTCCCAAACATTTCATAACTTGGAAGAAAAACTATCATTCCAAATACTTGTCACCGTCTTGGGGATTCCTCTTTTGAGCTAGTTTGTGGGCTGGAAAAGGGAGCCAAGTGTCAGTTTAATACTCAATAATAAGTGTTCTTCTGAGCACATTGGAGGTTTGTAGGAAAGCACAAATATGTGATTTTTTTGGCCTATTCCTGGCAGATTTATGAGCCTCCCAAGTGGGAGTTGAACAGCTATGTCTATGCCCAAAACTAATTAGTTTGCTATTTTAGGAATACATCCCTGACCTGTACAACCACTTTCTGGATATAAGCCTTGAAGCGCACATGTATGCCTCCCAGTGGTTTCTTACGCTTTTCACAGCAAAATTCCCTCTCTACATGGTCTTCCATATCATTGACCTGCTTTTATGTGAGGTATGTATCAGAGGCCACAGCACTTTGGCTTTTGTTTTTAGTATCGTCCTGTGTCAACTCCATAAAAATAGAATTTCTTCTTAGTTAATTTTATTTTTGTGCTCCAAAATCCAGTTTTAAGTAACTCTTCCTTGGGCTAAAGCTAATGATCACGTTTTGTTAAAGGTGTTCTCTGCTAAAAAACAGACAAACAGCCCACTATTACACATTTGTATTACTATTAGGTTTGGCTGCATTTATTGAAGAAACCCAAAATAATAGTGACTAAATAAAGTATAGGTTCAGTTCTCTCATGTGAAAGAAGCCAGAAGGTTGGCAGTAACCTCCCCTCCCTAAAGGGTCAGGGGACAGGGTAGGATGTGTCCCCTCTTTAAAGGAGACTTCCTAGAGGTTCCACCCAAATTTTCACTTACCTCTTGTTGGCCGGAACTTAGGTACCTGACCATATCTAGCTGCAAAAGAGAGCTTTTAAAAGCTGAATAGGAATTTGCTAAAAATTGGAGGGTCTATTAACTAAAACAAAAAAAGATACAGAATATATAACAGTCTTTGCCACAGCATTTTTTGGGGTATATGTGTTTAAGAAAAAAAAAATTTCATTTGTAAGTGATTTATCCACTACCTCTCTTAAATATTCACCTTTTCCAGTGAGATTTTTTAAAAATAATAATTTTAAAACTAATAGCGCATATTATAGAAACTGGAAAACACAAGCAAAAGGATTTCAAAATACTTTAATCCCACTTACTCTCTAAAAGTAGCTCAGCATTTTGGGGTATATTCTCTTTCAGCCATTTTTTGTGTTTATGTACATGTGTTATTTCTATACAGAATAACTTTTTTCATATGGAGTATTATGTAATAATGTATATTATGGTTCTGTAAGTATATGTTTTAAAAATATTCTGCCATATATACTTGAACACTTGAACACTTATAGACACACATCTGTACCATCATCCTTCTTTATGTTTAATTATGCCATTTTCAAGGTTTACAAAAATCCATAAAATCCATGTTTTAGCTTGTTTTACCAAGCTAAAAACACTATCAGAAACACTGATTATTCTTACCAGCTGCAAAGTATCTCATTCTTTGGGTATACATAGTTTATGTAAAACCTTTAAGTTTTACAGTCTCAGCATTATAAACAACCATTCGTTTTAAGTAGTTACCATGGGCCTGGTCATGCTAAGTAATTTAAATGAACTTTTCAACTGATTAGCTCCAAAACCCTTGGAGGAGAGTATAAGTTACAAAAACCGAGGTCCAGGAACTTAAAGAATTTAGCAGGTCTTCATGCCTCCACTTATCTTTCCTTTGCCCCTAGCACTCCCAGAACGGTTAGCTGAAGAAAGGCAGATTTGAGGGAGCCCTGAGCAGGTTCTGTTCTGGGGTAAAGGGCTCACAGGCAGAGGGACTGCTGCTATATTTGGAATGGCGTAGCACAAGATAAGGGAAGAAGCCACCTGCAGTTATATCCTGAAAGATCACAATTTTTTGTCTCAGATGCTTTGGTTGGGAAGCACAGAATACTTTGGAAAAGCGCTCTTTCTTGTTGATTGTGAGAATACGGCTAAAAAAGTTCAGAAGAATGGGAGACTGGTTCTATTTTAAGCTGTTTTTCAGTAGCAGACCTATAATTATTATTTTCCAAGATATTTTCAAGATATCCCATTTCTTTACTTAGTTAAGTTTTTATACTTTCTTTAGAATTGTGGGGCATTCTGGGGACAGACAGCTGACTGGTCCAGATATAATCAATGAAAATCTTGTTTTTGTGTTTTCTCTTTTAGGGAATAAGTGTTATTTTTAATGTCGCCCTTGGATTATTAAAGGTACACATTTATTTGTAAATTGAGTGACATCCCCTGTCCAGCACTCGAAGTATCTTGGTCTTGATCTCCTTCTAAGCAGCCACCGTGTGGTAGCCGTGGCCCTGACAGTGACTCAAGGCACTGGCTAAGAAGTATCTTCTGGGGATTGTAAAGGTGCTGGTGTTTTAAAATGCTTCTTGTGTATCTTCATAGCAAAGAACTTTTCCTATACATGGTTGTGTTTTCTTTCTTTCTTCAAGACTTCTAAGGATGACTTGCTGTTGACAGACTTTGAAGGTGCCTTGAAATTCTTCAGGGTTCAGCTTCCTAAGAGGTACCGCTCAGAAGAAAATGCAAAAAAACTAATGGAATTAGCTTGCAGCATGAAGGTAAAATAATATTTGCATTGATTTAGATCCTTTAGTTTATGTCTCACCGTTCCTGATCAAACTATGAACATTTATATGATGATGTTTATATTGTATAATTTTTTTCCAAATATTTTCTTACATATTATATACTCTATGCATTAAATCTCATTCAAATCCCAGCCTTTGGACTTCAGGGAAGGTATTCTTCTCATTTTGAAGACCCAGGAAACAAAGAGGCTGGAGCTCCTAGCATCATACAGCTAAGCAGTGACAGGACTCCGGTTTCATGATTTCTCCTCTGTTCTTTTTAACTTCACATATTTATGGTTTTGGTCAGAAATTCCCTAAAATGAAACTAATAATGATGGAAACTCAATTTTATCACTTTCAGTGACATTTATGATTTGCATAATTTTTTTAAGGGTTAAAAATGTATTCATGTTGTATTGTGATGTGAGTGGGAGAAACTTCTTTATATACTAACCAGAGCACAGACTTGGAATCAGGGAGATCTGAATTCGAAGTGACTTTACCTATTTAAGGCAAAATTTCCTCATAGGTAAAATAATAGTGGGCTTCCGGTTCTGTTTATATGTCAGACTAAGCTAACTTAGGCTGTCCTTCTTTAAACACTTGGAGGTATCAAATACCTGGATGAACTTGAAAGAAAAAAGAGAAATCCCAGGTGCCTAAATCATAGTAGCTCAAAGCTAGTGTGTGTGAAGTGATAAAACAGCATCCCAGGGGAAGATGGACGGTTTTAATGCTCATGAAGATGTATAATATGATTTTGGGCCTTTGGGAAGCAGCTGAACCTGGAAACTCTGGGTAACGGACCCTGGAATGCCTGTCCTCTTTGTGAAAAGGGAAAGGAAGTACTAAAACTACCTATCTGTTAAGCCTGAGAAACAATAGAAATCCTAATATAAATTGAATCAAGGATTTGAAAAAGAAATAGAGCCTCTAGTTAGTGAAATAATTATTAAAGTTAGTGTTCAACTTAAAATGTTACATAGTTCACAAGTACTCTGGAAAAGATTTAATGATATTTTCCCATGTGCCGGGTACTGTGGTTAAGTGCCGTCATGTGAGGATTAACTACGCTTTGTACAGTGCTTATCATGATTTCTAGTAATTAGTAAGGGTTCAAGAAATGATGGCTCTTATTATGGTTATTGCCTCTCTGATTCTCTTTTTCTTTTTTTTAAAGATTTTATTTATTTTAGATAGAGAGCACAAGCAGGGGAAGCGGCAGAGGGAGGCGGGAGAAGCAGGTCCCCCACCTAACAAGGAGTCCAGCATGGAACTCGGTCCCAGGATCCTGGGATCATGACATGGGACATGAGCCCAAAGCAGATGCTTAACTGACTGAGCAACCCGTGTGCCCACTGGTTTTCCAAGCAGATATCAAATGCACACGTTTTAGAAACATTTTCACAGATGGTGGTTTTGTGCACAGAGCACAGAACCAGGTGACCTCTGTTCTCTGAGTCGCTCTTTCCACTTCATCCTGATTCATACAAGAGAGGTCCTCTTAGTTGCTGGTGATTTCCTCCCTTCCAAAACCTCCTTTCCCAGTGTCCTATCTTAAGTTCCTGGAACTTGGTTTCTCAGGCCCAAACCCTTGCTTATTATCAGTACCTCTTTCTCTCTCATACTATATCTTCATCCTCCATCCCAGCCCTGTTTTCACAGTACACCCTGAATCTGATCACTTTTGCCCCTTCTCTCTAACACCCTAGTGTAACCATCACTGTCACTTGTCTTCTGGAATGTTCCAGTGGACTCCATATCTTTCTGTTTCCACAATGGTTTTGGTTTTTGTTTTTTTCTTTTAAGAGTTTTTTCACTTGAAAGAGAGAGCAGGGGGAGGAACAGGCAGAGAGAGAGAGAAGCAGACTCCCCACTGAGCACAGAGCCCAATGATGACGCTGGGCTTGATCCCAGGACCCTGAGATCATGACCTGAGCCGAAACCAAGAGTCGGATGCTCAGCAGACTGAGCCACCCAAGCACCGCAGTGGTGTTTTTTAATCCCATCTCTCCCTTACTTAAAACTCTGATGACTTCTTATCTCAGAATGAAACTCAAAAGTTTTTGCCTTGGCCTAGAAGGTGCTACACCCTCTGACCTCTGACCATCTCTCTGATTTCACCTCCTCCTCCTTTTCCCCCTTACGCCTTCCACTTCAGACAACGTGGCCTTCTTGCTGTTCTCCCACATGCTGAGCATGTTCACTCCTCAGGCCTCTGCACAGGCTGGTCTCTCTGCCCATCATGTTCTTCTTGATGTCCACATGGTGTCACCGTCACCTCATTGAGTCTTATGCTCAGATATCATGCCATCAGAGAGGCCTTCTCTAATTACCATGTCTAAAGTAGCAGCTCCCTCAACACTTTACACCCTGATCTCTTTACCCTAAGTTTCCTCGTATCACTTATTCTTACTTAACATTATTTTATATGTTCATTTGATTATTGTCTGCCTGCCAGATCCCCAGCACAAGAACAGGATTCGGCATATAAAAATTGTTGAATGAGTGAATTAAATGATACGCTGCTGAGTTTCTACCAAGTATTGTCTTATGAAGAAGAGTTGGAAAGTTAGAGTGGCTTTGGGGAAGGCTTACAGTAGCTTCCAGCTGAAGGTTTTACTTTTTGGGTTTTCAGTAGCTTGAAACACTTTAACAATATATGGTTTCTTTATTTCCATAGTCCAGGTTGGAGGTGTCTAATATCTTTTTTTTTTTTTTTTTTTTTTTTTGCCTGTGCTTTCACGGAGTTAAGGTAGACAAGGCTGCACAGCACACACATTTAGTGCTTAGATACATAATTCCTTCTGGCCCTGGAGAACACTGCCTGGCTAGGGTACACTTTGGATGTTTCCCCCTACTTGCACATGGTTTCGGGTGGGAAAGATCGAATTTTTCTTAAAATTGACTCATGGTGTGGAAAGCCTGTGCATTGAACCAGGACATGAGAGTGAAATTGTTCTGCTAAAAGGTGGGATGTAGTCTAGTTAGTGATGGTTACTTGTGCTCTGGCAGGTTTATTAATGCCAAAAATTATTGAGAATATAGGCAGTAGTTAAGCCAATTATTGGCAAAGAACCTTAGTCCCAGTGATAATTTGCCAACTCAAAAATAAGGAAACTCGGGCGCCTGGGTGGCTCAGTGGGTTAAGCCGCTGCCTTCGGCTCAGGTCATGATCTCAGGGTCCTGGGATCGAGGCCCGCATCGGGCTCTCTGCTCAGCAGGGAGCCTGCTTCCCTCTCTCTCTCTCTGCCTGCCTCTCCATCTACTTGTGATCTCTCTCTGTCAAATAAATAAATAAAATCTTTTAAAAAAAAATAAAAAAAAAAAAAAGGAAACTCATCGGCAGGCTCAGTCATGAGCCCTGCATTATGTGGCCTGCATCAGGTGGGCGTGCCTCCGTCAGCAGGAAACGATATATGATCATCTGTGGGTTTGGAGCCCCCTCTAGACATGGAAAAGGGGATGCTTGCTTTGTGAATGGTTTGGAAACTGGCTTTTAAACCTTCTGGTATAGAATTTAGAAAGGAAACGTTGGCTTTGTAACTCATTGGAATCCCATCCCATTATTTTTTCATTCCTTAAATATTGTGGCTTGGTTTTCTCAGTTGTACTTCTTGACTAGGGTGGGAATTAGGAATACTTTGCCTCACATGCCAGTTGAAGAAACAGTTACCTGCTTTTATTGTTGTTGTGTTTTAACAGTTTTGATGTTGTAATTTCCAGTATTTGTGTAGTTTTTATGGGTATCTCATTTCTTCCCTTCAGTGCCCTGTGAGGTATGCAGGGCAAGTCATGTGAGGCAGCTGAGGTTTGTAGAAGCCAAATGACTTACCCTGGAACTAGCTGGGTGGGGACTCAAGGCCTAGTGGAACTCAGGCCTTCTGACTCCACGTTCCCAAAGCTTTCCGTGCCATTGTATGGCCTCTTACTGCAGAATTGCAGCAGGAATTAGGTTTGGTGTGGCAATATCAGAAATGGCCACCAGATGGGTGTGTTGCTCAAAAAGGTCTGTATTCCTCTCTCTGCCTGTGTGTCTTCCTTTTCTCTAAAATCTTTTTCTCTGTCAATCTTTACTTGCCTCTTTCTTCATTTCTTTCTTTTCAGTCCTTTTTACTTCTCCCCTTCTCGTTCTTGCTCCTCACTTTTATTATGCAACTGAGATATTTTACTTACTTTTTAAAATAGTCTTAGATCCTCTGCTCTTAATCTCAAGTTTAACAGCATACATCAGAATTCATTGAGCCATCCATAGAGTTCCTCTCCCTTTATGGGTCGTTATCTTGAGATAGGAAGATTGTTTCCACTTCTGATAGAAGATTTAAAAGGAATTTCACTTTTTTTTTTTTTTTTCAAGATTTTATTTTTAAGTAATCTCTATAGCCATTGTGGGGCTCAAACCCAAGCATGGGATCAAAAGTCCCATGCTGGGGTGCCTGGGTGGCTCAGTGGGTTAAGGCCTCTGCCTTCGGCTCCGGTCATGGTCCCAGGGTCCTGGGATCGAGCCCCGCATTGGGCTCTCTGCTCGGCGGGGAGCCTGCTTCCTCCTCTCTCTCTGCCTGCCTCTCTGCCTACTTGTGATCTCTGTCTGTCAAATAAATAACTAAATAAAATCTTAAAAAAAAAAAAAAAAAAGTCCCATGCTCCATCAACTGAACCAGCCAGGCACTCCAGGAATTTCTCTTTATAAATAGATTGTTCCAGGAGATCATGAATGGTCCTGGGAGCTCCACAACCCTTTTATACTCATAACTGGGCCATGCATCGTGTTTAGAGGGAGAAAATGCAGAAAAAATTAATTTGTAGGTCTTAAATTTTTTTGATTCAAGAAATAAGGGAGTAACTGGTTTTTTGAGATGTTTGAGAGCAAGTCCAATATGTAAGGTTTAGGTTAGTTCAGAAGAAGTAAGAGCCGTAACAGAGATGGCCAGTGGGTTTCTTAGAGCAAACCTGAATGAAGACTTGGATCCTTTCACTCTGGAATCCTGTCTGAGGTGAAATGGATCTTCTGAATCATTGATTGCTTCTTTGGGATGTGTTATTTCAAACTTAAAGTGAATGTGCAAGACTTCAGACTACTTGTAGAAAAAGATATTACAGAAACCAAATAGCAGTGTCTCCAAATTAATGTAATCCTAACCATTTGCTATTTAGAGAAACAGAAAACCCTGGCATTTGGGAATATTTGCTTTTGGGGGATATTTTTGTTCAGGAGCTGAAAGAAGTATTAGTCTGAACTTCATCCTCTGCTCTGATCATTTGTATATTAGTGTGTGTGAGTATCTTAAACTCTGTGATTGCCATGGTTTCATCAGTGTTGTTTTCTTAATGTGTTCACAGAATCTTGCATAATGTTTGCACATAGTGACTTAATCCTTACAGTGATCATATGCATGTACTGAAGCTTAGAGAATTGAAGAAAACTCTCAAGAAGTGTAATGTTAGTAAGTGATGGAGCTGGGGTTAGATCGCAGGAATTTCAGACCAAAGTCAGTGCTTACCATCAGTGTACCATTCTGTAAAGGAGGGATTGAATGAACAGGAGAGGGGCCCTTTGTATTTTTGGTGATGTTCGTCTTGTAGTGGCAGGTAAGTGCAGTCTCTGTCAGTTTAATTCAGTTGTAGCTAAGTTTAGCTAAATTCAGTTTTCCTTAGGACTAGACCAGGCTGCAGTTTTACTTCTGTACTTATTTTCTACCTTTTAGATTGAATTTCATGAGGAAACTTCTGAGTGAAAGCTCTTTTTTTCTGCATGAACTCTAAATTTTGCTGGTTGTCATAAGGGTAGCAGTGCCCACTGCTGCCTTAATTTATTTTAATAAGCTGGTCTCTCTTGGTTCTTATCTGTGTTTGGATTCTCTGCTACTTATTTGCTACTTACGTTTTAGAAAAATGCTCTGATGGGAGAACCAGAATGCCTAATTCTATCTAGTGATCTTTGAGGGAGTTTGAGCCTGAACTGTTCAAATAAATTAAATAAAAGGGCTCAGAAATTAAATAGGATGTTGATTTGTTTCAAGTGGTTACGAGTGCAGGCCTTGGAGTCCCACGGACCTTGGCTCTTACCCTGGGTCTGCCTCTGCCATGTGACCTGAGGTAGGTTAAGCCCACAGGGCTAGAAAAAGAGAAGCCAGATGGTACCTGTAAAATGGCCCATGCCCTGTTGATGACCTTTGTCTTTGTCCTCATCCATGCTCATTTGTTCTGACCTCCTCTGCCCAGATATCGACTTTCCTTAAGTCCGTTCACAGCAACAAACATTTGTAGATTTTCTTACGTGCCAAGAACTGTGCTCAGTGTTAAACATATTACAGAGATGGATGAGAAACAAGAATCACCCCAGATTTCTGTTCTTCTGCAGCTTTTGCCAGCCAAGGGACTGGGTCCTTGGCTTTCAACATGTCACTTTACCTATCTAGGTCTCGAGTCCCCATCAGTAAAATGAGGTGATCGCAGACAGTTGTTTTGGGGATTAAATAAAATAGGTGTAGAGGTATCTTACTATCTTGAAAGTCCCATGTAAGTCTCAGGATTTTTAAATCAGTAAAAAGTGAAGTCCTTGCCACAAGCAGTCTGAAAAAGGAAGATGGACTTATGTCACATGTCTTTATTTAGCAGGGAGGACTTTGGGTTCAAGATCTCCTCACTATACCAGGCATCTCCATATCCACCCACCCCCTGCACAGTAAACTTCACCCCTGCCATGCAGAGCTACTAATAACATTCAGCCTTCCACTTTTCCTGGACTACCTGTGACTCCAGCCCAGTGGGGATTCCCACCTTTGCAACAGTTTCTTAAGCCAGAGTTGGAAATCAGCTCCCATTTCCTATCCATAACCTATTTCCTGCTCTCCTGTGTTGAATTGACTTATTTAAATGGCTCATTGCTTGTAGCACATGTTCAGAGGGTAACTCTGTCTCTGAGTCAGGACAAGAATGTAGGTATTATTAATAATAACACTTAATAGCCACCCTTTTCATTAAAAAGACCTCGTGTGCTAGGCATTCTTCTGAGCTCTTGATGTGTTTTTATCATGCAGTACTCCTAACAGCAGTCCTCAGAAGGACTGTTGGAATTCTGTCAGATGAGGAACCTGAAGCTGAGGTAAGGCAGCTCACCCTCAGGGACGGAGTGAGTCAGTGGCAGAACCAGGGCTCAGGCCTGGGTCCGTCCACCTGCAAAACCCAAGCTCTCCATGACAGACTGTACCACTTCCCTCCCACCCATGTCAGTGGCCGCTCTCTCATTTTCTCTACCAGGTCTGTACCAGCTCTCCTGGGGATGTTTTAAGAGAGCCTTATCTAATTCCTATAACAGATAAATGACCAGTGAGCGAGAGAGAAGTGTTTGGGATAAAATACATACTTCTATGAAGATACCAAACTGGCACGGTCCAAGCCTCCACCTTCTCTCTAATTCAGGGTTCCTTAACCTGAGACTATGGGTGGCCTCAGGGAGCTCATGAGTCCTCTCAAATGGTATGCAGAATGCTTTATTGCTGGTGTAGGGTTGGGGCAGGGTTGACTCCTATGCTCTTTAGGGTTTTTTAAAGATTTTATTTATTTGAAACAGCGCGCGTGAGAGCATACAGGGGCACGAGGCAGGGGGAGGAGCAGAGGCAGAGGGAGAAGCAGACTCCCCACTGCAGCAGGAAGCCCGATGCAGGGCTCGATCCCAGGACCCTAGGATCATGACCTGATCTGAAGGCAGACGCTTAACCCACTGAGCCACCCAGGTGCCCTGGCTTCTATGCTTTTTTACAGGGGCAGTGCCTTTTTTTTTTTTTTTTTTTTGAGATTTTATCTATTTATTTATTAGAGAGACCACAAGTAGGCAGAGAGGCAGGCAGAGAGATAGGGGGAAGCAGGCTCCCCGTGAGCAGAGAGCCCAACGTAGGGCTCAATCCCAGGACCCTGAGATCATGACCTGAGCCAAAGGCAGAGACTCAACCCACTGAGCCATCCAGGTGCCCGGGGACAGTGCTTTTTATGGGAACCATGGCTTTTAGGAGACTTTTAAAATAGTACTGTCTCTAACAGTGTTAAGAAACAATGTACTTTAAAAAAAAAAAAAGAAAGAAAGAAACAATGTACTAATTGCAGTGGGACATAAAATTAGTTTTACCTAAATTACAAACATAGCCTTATCCCAGGGAATTATATTAGAGTTTCCCCCCCGAAAGTACATTTAAACAGAACAAATTTCAAAACTAAGCTTCTTTGAGGGCAAAAATGCCTCTGTGTGTGAGGCTGTGGCTTTCACATTCTTCTGATAGGAGTCCGTTAATGGTAGGTATGATTTAGAGCTTCAGGACTGAGCCTGTAGCTTCCCTTCTTCCTGAATTCAATTAAAATGTTATTGCTATAAGTAAGAGACTGAAAAAATGAACCTTAGACTTTTAAGAGTGGGGACTTTGTCTGTTCATTGAGTATTTCCATGCTTGCAGTCTCTGCGAGGCATTAGGAATTTTATAGTAAACGAAAGTTCCTACCTTCGCGGAGCTTGCATATCGTGTTCTGTATACATCTTTGTATCACTAATGCCTCACGAGGAACACTGCTCAACTGTTGGGTAAACGAATGTCCTGCTGCATCCATATTAGGGTAAAAGGAAGGCCATTGGCCTTGATTTGTTCGGCATCTGATTATCGAGCCCCAGTTATGTTCCAGGCATTGAGCTAGGTACTGGAGATGTGGGGTAAGCAAAACAGATGGGGCCTGTTTCCCAGTGGGAAGACAGACAAATCAAGTGAGCACATAACTAAATAATTGTGAACTTGGATGGGTGCCATGAAGGAATTGACTTGATGTTATGAGAATATGTAGCAAAGACCTGGCCTGGTAGGGGGAAGAAGTGCCGGGGAGGGGTTCAGTAAAGCAGTGCTGGAGCTCATCTCTGAGAGGTGAGTAGGAGGGAACCAGGTACGGGGTTGTCCAGGCAGGGGACCAGGCTTGCGCTCTGTGTTCACTGTGGTTGCCATTTCTGTTCAGAAGAAAGGTGGATGCAGAGAAGAGGAGGGGGTCCTTTCTCATTAATTTAACAAGCATTTGTGGGCACCTCTCTTTGTGCATGGGCAAGGGACGACAATGAGACAGTTCTGGCATGGGGAGGGCACTGATAGTGGGACAGGCAGGCTGACAGGTACTGGTCTCTCTGGGCTGCAGCCTAGTAAGGAGGCTGGAATTATGGCTTTTGTAGCTGATACCTGTCGGTTCCACATTTAGGTATCAGGCATCTGCCTTTTCATGGGGTCCATTCCTCAGGGGAAGCCTGAATTACTTGGCTGTGGCATACAGCCGCCCATGCTCCAAAAGTCAGGATCAGGTATGAACCCATTATAAGCAGCGTTGGTTTTATTTATCTTTTGTCTTTGGTGGGGGATAAGGTGGTGAAGAGAGGGGAGACCAGGAATAAGTGAGGATGAGAAATGGGAGAGCAAGCCAGAGCTGGTGAAGTCAGACCTCCAGACCAGTGAGGAAGATGGTGACCTCTGTTTGTATCTGGTCCTGAGGGGTGGCCCCTGAGGACTGACTCAGAAGCACAGGTAGGGGCCACTGTCTGGAGAAATGAGCAATAAGGTACCTTAGGGAAGTCCAGAGCAGTTACCAGGATTATTTTAAAATTATTAATAACAAGAAGGTACCTTAAGGAAGTCCAGAACAATTATCAGGATTATTTTAAAATTATTAATAACAAGAAGGTACCTTAAGGAAGTCCAGAACAATTACCAGGATTATTTTAAAATTATTAATAACAAGAAGGTACCTTAAGGAAGTCCAGAACAATTATCAGGATTATTTTAAAATTATTAATTATTTTTAAACAGCATTTATTTTAGATTTTATTTGTTTATTTAATTCAGAGAGAAAGTGAATCAGCAACAGAGAATGTAAGCAGGGGAAGGGGCGGAGGGAGAGGCAGACTCCCCACTGAGCAGGGAGCCTGATGTGGGGCTTGATCCCAGGATCCAGGCAGGTCTGAAGGCAGACGCTTTGACCGACTGGACCATCCAGGTGCCCCTACTTTGTTCACTTAATTATAAAAATAAATCATGCTTAAGGCAGAAAATTTGGAAAATTTTGGGAAGTACATAAAGAAATGCCTGTATTCTATCATGAAAACGTCAGAACCAGATGCGGTAGCATGTGTAAAGAGTCTTGCATCTCTCAGGTACCCAGTGTACGATAATACTGTTACAATGTTGAGGCAGAGTCAGCCCTTTGGCTCTGATAATGAGGCATTTATCTTAAGGGATAAAATGTAGAAGAAATTACTTTATAATCAGCCTTTTATAATGTATGTTTATTGGAGGGGACGGAAATAGCTCTTCCTTACTCCATCATGAGAATGAGAAGGTGAAGAATCCTGAAGATTCATGAGAATGTTTTGTAGGATTTGATGTCAACTCTCTTTTTTTTTTTTTTTTTTTTTTTTTAAATCAAGTACCAGGGTGCCTCCTAACCCCTGTGCTCCCTGATCAGTTACCCATACTGAGCACAGAGAACTCTGGGGGGTGGGGAGTGTTTGCTGCCCACAGACCTCATTTTTGTCTGTTCCTCTACTATTGATCTGTTAGAATTGTTTATAAATTTACTGATCACATCAATGTTTTATTTAGGTGCTTTCTTTGTGAATCACTTACGTACACAAACATTCACCCCAGCATTGTCCTTAAACCACAGAAGATCTGGTTTTAAAGATGTCACTTTCCGGCTTGTGGCCTCACCCCGTGTTTAATGGGCTTCTCTCTAAAGACGGCAGCCAGGGCGTAGTGTTATGTTCTTGGCTGCCTGCCCACAGGCAGTAACCAGACTCCAGGAATAAGCTCTGATTGAGGCATACCTGTAAACATCGGACACGGGCAGTGTCCAGAGAGTCAGTGGGAGGGAAACAGCAGGCAGCTGCCGTGAGGTGGAAAGGGAATCATGGTGGAACAAGAGACTGGAGATGCTGTACACTTGGGGCTGTCCCATTCCCTTTCGAGGTCTCCGTTTCTTTGCCTGTAAAATAAGGAAGTTAGACTAGCCCAGCTCCGAGATTCCTAATGACCTGGAGCTGAAAGTCAGATTTGTGAGCCAGAAGTACTATGCTGATTATATTAAAGCCTCGGGAAGCAGTGAGTGTTCGCTTTCTAATCAGTCGTTATGCTGCACATACTGGTTTTAGCACTTCTCTATGTTGTACGTTTCCAGGTATTTAAAAGTATAATTTAAAAGATACCAAAGGGAATGAGTTAGTGGTCTAAAGGAAGGAATCAAAAGAGTAAGAGTTGCATCTTAAAGGGATGCCCTTGGTTATGTTCAGATTGAAGGAAAAAACAGGCTAGCCTGTAAGGTCAAGGGCAGGGGACTGTTTAGGTAGAAGGAGAGATGAGAGAATAAAGAGAGAGATGATTTTTTGGAGGGAAGAAGAGTCATTTGGTCGTGTTAAGGAAAGGCAGGAATTTTGAAGTGTAGTTGGGGAGAGTTGGGACCCACTGGATGGAGTGAAAAAAAAAAAATGCTAGTGACCTTCAAGAGAGTCTTCCTATTGAGCAGTCAGAGAAAAAGCTTGATTTAGAGAGATTGAAGAGAGACCATGAAGCACTGGAAGTGAAACTTAAACACTTGTGGTTTGCCGTGGCTGGTAAGAAGCAGCTTAAGAGCAAGAGGACAGTAGTCTGCTGGGCAGAAGAGCAGCTAAGTGGAGTGGTTGGTAGAATGGTGTTGTGTGGGGTTTTTTTTTGTTGTTGTTGTTGTTTTAAGATTTTATTTATTTATTTGACAGAGATTACAAGTAGATAGGCAGGCAGAGAGAGGAAGGGAAGCAGGCTCCCTCCTGAGCAGAGAGCCTGATTCGGGCTCCCAGGACCCTGGGATCATGACCTGAGCCAAAGGCAGAGGCTTTGACCCACTGGGCCACCCAGGTGCCCCTAGAATGGTGTTTTTAAGGGCAGTGAGAATTGTGTCTGTTAGATAGCTGCACAGAAGGAGCTAGTAGAGAGGGAAAGTGATAGGTGTAGGATAGTGAGGTGAGTACAGCTTGGACTTTGCATGGAGTTTAGCTGCCTGGGCTCCACTCCCAGATCTTCCCGTCTTAACTGAGTGACCTTGGTCAAATTACATAACCTCCTCAAATCTCCATTAAGTTGCCTATAAAATGAGGATGATAAACTGTATCTTGTCGAGGTATCCTGAGGTCACAGATTGAAAGCACTTGCAGCAGTGCTGGTGTGGGCACAATAAAATGGCAGAGGAGGCAGGTGGTGATCAGGGACCACAGGACTCAGGGCTGAGGTTGTGGGGCTACACCACTCCCGCAGTGACTGAAGATGCCCAGGTCAGCACAGGTCCTGAGACACATATCACTTTCTGATGCTTTTTAATTTGTGCCATGGTTTATCCTACAGATTAGTCAGAAGAAGTTGAAAAAATATGAAAAAGAGTATCACACCATGAGGGAACAGCAGGCCCAACAAGAAGACCCTATCGAGCGATTTGAGGTTTGTTTGCTTTTGGCCTGGGTCAGTGTGAAGATCTTCCAGCCTTTCATTTCCTATAATCATGCATGTAACTAGGTTTGCTGAGTTCTTTTAAAAATTCAGATCCATTGTTTGTAGGTTCAAGTTTCAGTTTGAATTTGCAAATAAGAAAGTAAGATCTGTTGTGCTTTAAACCAGCTGCCTGGGTTGTCACAGTACAGTGGCCGTTCGTCACGGTTAATCAGAAGTAGCTGCTTGGCAAGGTCGCTGGGGCCAGTTAAGTATTTCTGGTCAGAGAAAGAAAAGAAGAAATTGTTGCTTGCTAGCACATTAGGACCAGCCACTCCTTCCATTACTTCCATGAGGGTTAGCCATGAGAAATTATCATCTCCATCTGATTTTTACATGTCTGTAACTGGTTTCTTTCTACCCTTCAGCGGGAGAACCGGCGTCTACAAGAAGCTAACATGAGGTTGGAACAGGAAAATGATGACTTAGCCCATGAGCTGGTGACCAGCAAGATTGCTCTGCGGAAGGACCTGGATAACGTGAGTCTAACAGGGCCAAAGGGATGGATTATTTTGAAACTCTCAGCTTCTCCCTTTATCATGTACGGTCCTTGAGTCACAGTATCTGTCGTCCTAGTGTATCACCTGTAAAGTGTCCCTCTTGTAAAATCATTTGTTTGTGTCACTGTTGCTTCCCTCCTTTTCCTTCAGGGGTTTTCTGGTAAGCCCTCCTTCCCACACACTCTTCTCTTGTTCTAGAGGCCGTCCCTGAACTCCTTTCCCAGCACTGTTTGATGCCAGGCCTTTTGACTAATTCTTAGGCTCCCACAATTGGCAGTAGCATTTAATCATTATCCTTTACTTATCTTCCCTCAGAAGAGATTTTGTTATCCTGCATAATAGATGCCTGTGGAGTAAGCACGCTGGTTGTCAGGAAGCTCTGGGCCTGACGGCTTGCGACTTCACTGGTAATCTCAGCTGGAGGCTGTTCTTTCTTTGCTCCTCCTAATCTTAAAAAGTTCAAGATGACGGCTTTCCTGGCAGGGTGTTTGTCCACTTTCTGTGCTAGCGGCCTCCCTTTGAAAATGTGTGGTCTTTCATTCATCGTTTAGGTCAGAAGTTGGCAAACTTCCGCCTTGATGGGATGGATAGTAAATATTTTAGGCTTTGTGGGCCAGATGGTCTCTGTGGCAACATCAAACCCTGCCATTGGCACAGAAGTGGCCGTAGACAATAAGTAAAGGAATGAGTGTGGCTGTGTTCCAATAAAACTTTATTTACAAGAGTAGGTAGAGGCTGGACTTGGCACATAGACTGTAGTTTGCCAACATCTGACTCATATATTTCCCTGTCAGACTCCTAAGACTACTCTTCTGCTCATTGGTTACCTAAGGTTCTAGATAGAGGCTCAGGCTGTTAAGGGCTTATAGGGGACTTGCGGGATGTGTTGAACCCCATAAGATCTGTGAACTTCACAAGGTCCTTGGCATCCACCAAATGTGTAGGAAAATACCGTGTTCTGTATTTCTTTGAAAGTCTGTGCTTTCATTAGATTCTCAAAGTGTTCACACGTCAGATGAAAAGAGAGCAAGATGGCAGTATCTACCAGTTTTTGTTTTCTTTAGAAATAGAGTTGTGGAGGGGCACCTGGGTGGCTCAGTGGTTTGGGCCTCTGCCTTCGGCTTGGGTCATTATCTCAGGGTCATGGGATCGAGCCCCGCATCGGGCTCTCTGCTCAGTGGGAAGCCTGCTTCCCCCCCTGTCTCTCTGCCTACTTCTCTGCCTACTTGTGATCTCTCTCTGTCAAATAAAAAAATAAAATCTTAAAAAAAAAAAAAAAGAAATAGAGTTGTGGAGTAAACAGTTTTGAGTAGACTTTTTTTTTTTTTTTTTTAAAGATTTATTTATTTGAAAAAAGAATATTTGAGAGAGAGTGCGGAGCAGGGGAGAGGTGGGGGAGGCAGAGGAAGAAGGAAGGAGAGCCGGACACTGGGCTCAGGCTTACAACCCTGAGATCACAACCTGACCCAAAACCAAGAGTTGGACGCTTAACAACCTCACCACCCAGGCGCCCTGAATAGACCCGTATTCTAATACCAGCTACTGTCCTTTCAAGTACAGCAAAAGGTGGGAAGGTGGAATATTAGCTGTGTCCCCAGGCACAAGGAGAACACCATGACTTGGTGAATGTGAAAAGCACCACCAAACACAGCCAGCCTCAGGCCGCGCTGATTCCTTCTGCTTGTCAGCTGCGCCTCGCTGCGTGTGACTAAGAAGGAGGCTTTTTCCACTTTGGAAGGGAGGCAGTTTCCAGGTCATTAGTCCTCAGTAACCGGAACTAGGAGCTCTCACTGTTTATTAGTTCACCACAGTCTGGCCCTCAGGTTCGAGTCCCCACCTTCCAGTGCAGAGTCCCAGCATGCGCTCTGTTCTTGGTAGGAATGCTCTAGAAGTCGTCCCCTCCTGTTCAGGCCTTTCTGCCCAGTGCGTGGAGGGAGGCGGCTGACTGTGAGCAGCAACCACTGAAGCCAGACCACAGTGCGCCCCGAAAGTGGCTCCCCAGCAGCTGGGGATCGTGCAGAAAGGAGGTGAAAAAGACAAAAGAAAAGGGGTCCTGGATAGGAGCTTTGTGTTCAAAAAAATTGTAGGAAGAGGCAACTTGAGCGAAGACCCCAGGTGGATGTTTAGTGTGAGCTGCTGCACTGTCCCCTGCCAGGCCCAGCGGTCACACTGATGTCCCCTCTTGCAGGTGGGCACGGATTCTCATGTTCTCGAAGTCTGCTCCTAAATGGTGTAAACTTTTTTTGCAAGTTGCCTTATCTTGACACAGTAAAGAGCTAGGTTCTTTAACCTTCCTGATAACCAGGAGTGAGAAATAGTCAAAATAATGTGAATTCCCTTTTCCTGATGTTCTTTGTGATCGGCACTGTCAGAAGCTCTTGGCTAACATCTAGTATCTCTTACCCTTGCCTCAGCCTTGTGAGGAGGGTTACATGAGCCCCACGGATGGATGAGGATTTTTGTAACAATCATGAACTTGAGATGCAAAGAGAGATGGAGGCACCGTGGAGAAAGCAGAGCCAGGAATCTAGCCCAGGTCTGACTGATTGGAATGCCCCAGGCTTGTCTACAATGCCCTGCTGTCTCCAAAATAAATATGGAATAGGAAGCTGCGATTTGGTGTCATAACTACATCAGAAACATAGATAGTGACACACAACAAGCAAACGTTTTCTGAGCACTTACTGAGTTCCAGGCGTTGCTCTAAGAGCTTTTGTGCTCAAAACAACCCATGTCATGTCAGAGGTACAATATGATCCCTGTTTTACTGATGAGGAAACTGCGGTATAGCGTGACATTTCAGATTAAAACCCAGGTGGCCTGACACCAGAGCTCACACTCCTAACTCGGCTCAGAGGAGCAGGGCCCCTCCTCCTCTTAGGGCTCAGGAATTTCAAACTGGGGTCTCTTCCTCCAGCCGGCTACTATGGTGCTGAGAAGATACACCTTGCCCATAGTAGGCTTGGAGTCCCTTTCCAAGTCTTTCTCTTGTTCCTTTAGAATTATCACTGAAAGTCAGCTAGGTTCTCAAGCGAGGGGAATGGGGTCCTCTCACCCCCTTTTTTTGTTTTTGGCCTTCGGGGACTCAGGTTTTTTTGGTTTTTTTGAGAGAGCGTGCACAAGTGGGGGAAGGGACAGGGAGAGAGGGACAAGCAGACTCCCTGATGAGTGGGGAGCCCAATGTAGGGCTCGATCCCAGGACCCAGAGATCATGACCTGAGCCACCCAGGTGCCCTTTCAGTCAGGTTTTGAAAGAAATTCATTATTTCCAGCTTTTCCCTTTTTGTATCCCAGAGTAAAACTCTGGTGTGTGCCTTACCAGGTTTCCAGAACACTCTGAATTTTCAGTTGATGTTTTATGTCACTTTTGTTACACAGGAGATTGCTAGTTAGCCACAGAGACTCTAGGTGAGCCTAGCCATGCTGTCGCCTCTATGAAACAGGAGTCCTGCCCAGACCTAACACTGCACGAGGTCCCGTTGCATAGGGCCAGCAGGACCATACCTGAGTCCCCTCTGGCACACTCTCTAAACTGAGGGTAATCAAGGTGAGGGAAATACTCAGGAGCCCACCCGCTGAGATTTACAGTCTGGCTACACCCTAGATCTGAGACCGTGGACAGCTGGCAAACCTTTCCTGAATGAATTACTTTGGCTTCTTTATCAAAAATCGATTGTATGGATGGTCTCCTCAATTCCATGCCTGCTCCATTGATCTTTATGTGTATCCTCATGCTAACAGCACGGTCTCAATCACTGTAGCTTTACAATCTGAAAATCAGGTCATGGGAGTCCAATAACTTTGTTTTTCTTTTTAAAAGAATAGTTTGGCTATTCTGTCATTTGCATTTCTATGTAAGTACTAGAATCAGTTTGTCAACTTCTAGAAATAAAAGCTTCTGGGATTTTGAGTGGAGGTGCATTGAACCTGTCAGCTTGGGGAGAATTATCATCTGAATAATAATTGAACTTTCCAATCCATGAATAGGTTATAATTTTCATTTATTTGGGTCTTTTTCAGTTTTAGCATCGTTCTTTAGTTTTCACTTCGCAAGACTTACACATTTTTTTAATTTATTGTAAAGGATATTGTGTTTTCCAATTGTTTATTGCTAGTCCTTAGAAATAAAATTGATTACATGACCTTCTGTCCTATGACCCTGCTGAATTCACTTACAATTATAGTAGCTTTTTGGTTTACTATCTATAGCATTTTCCATGTACACAGTCAGTTCATCTCTGAATAAAGACAGTTTACTTCCTTTCAAGTCTTTTGTGCCATTTTCTTTTCCTTGCCTTCCTGCACCGACCAGGATCTTCAGAACAATGTTGAATGGAAAGAGAGGGCACCATCGCCTCCAGCCATCCCCTGTGAGGTTTTCCTAGATCAGTTTGAGGAAGTTCTCCTTTCTTCCTCTGCACTGAGCTTTGTTGTGATGGGTGTTGAGTTTTGTCAGATGCTCTTCCTGCATCTGTTGACGTGGTTACTTGCTGTTTCTCCTAATTCTGTGAATATGGTGATGTAATTTGAGTTTTCAATGTAAACCAACCTTTGCCTCCTTAGAAAACTTGGGGTTTCCTTTTTTTCCTTAAGATTTTTATTTGTATTAAAATTTTTGTGTTCATGAGGAATATCTTGTCTGGAGTTTCCCTAACATTTTATCTTGTTTTGGTGTCAGAGTAATGATGGCATTCTTAAATGAACTGGGACGTGTTCCCTCCTGTTTGCTTAAGGAATTTATGTAGGGTTATTCCTTGACTAAATCTTTGATTCCCCAGTGATGCCATGTGGGCCTGGAATTTTCTTGGGAAATTACTTAATTATGAATTCAGTTTATTTCCAGATACAGGAATTTTCTAATTCTTGTCTCTGTTTTCATAATTGTGTCTTTCAGGTAACTTCATCATTTTAGTTGAAGGTATTGGTATAGTTATTTTTATTTCCTTACTCTTTAAATGTTTATAGGATCTGTTGAGATACTCTTTCATTCCAGATATGAGTAATTTGTGTCTTTTCTCCTTTTTCCTTAATCTGACTAGGAATTTATCAGGTATGTTGGTTTCTTCAGAATACAGTTTTTGGTTTTTTTTTTCTCTCTTTGTTTTGTTTCATCGATTTCTGCTTTTTGTTATTTTTTTTTTTGTAACTTTATTTTTGGTTTAATTTTTTCCATTTCCTAGCTGATCTTTTTTTTTTTTTTTTTAAATTATGTATTTTAGAGAGAGAGAAAGAGCAAGCTCACATGCGGTGAAGAGGGACAGAAGGAAAGAGAGAGAAAGAATCTCAAGCAGACTCGCCTCTGAGCGCAGAGCCAGACTTGGGGCTTGATCCCATGACCTGGGATCATGACCTGAGCTGATATTAAGAGTTAGACACTTAACCGACTGAGCGACCCAGGCACCCCTGCTCTTTTTCTAGCTAATCTTAAAAAGAAAGATCATTAATTGATCATTAATTCTAGACCCTGTTTTTCTAAAATAAGCATTTAAAGTGATAACTCTCCCTGAAGCAATGTTTCAGCTGCATCCCACACTTGCTGATATTCTGATATATTAAGTTTTTATTTTCATTCAGTTCTCACTGGTTTTTCCTTGACCTGTGAATTGATAAGTGGTGTGTTGTTTAATTTTCAACTATTAGGGATTTTTCCCACAAATCAATCACTTTCTTTTTTCTTTTCTTTTTTTTTTTTTTTGAGCAAGAACAAGTGGAGGGGAAGGACAGAGGGAGTGGGACACAGGGCCCAATCCCAGGTCCCAGGACCTGAGCCAAAGGCAGACGCCTAACCAACTGAACCATCCAGGTGCCCCTCCCAGAATTTGTTCTATTGTTACTTCATAATTTAATTCACTTGTGATCAGACTACGTATCCTTTCTGGTTTTAATCCTTTTGAAACATATTCATGCTTATTTTAGGGCCTCTACCTTAGGATCTATTTGGGTGCATGTCTATTTGCAGGTGAAAAATGTGTGTGTTGTGTTGTTATGGGTGCAGCGTTCTATAAATGTCAGTTTGGTCAAGTTGGTTGAGTATTATTGAAATCTTCCATGAATATACTGGTTTTCCTTCTCCACTTCTGTTGCTTACTGAGAGGACAGTGAAGAAGACTCTAATTGTGCATTTATTTCACCTTTCAATTATGTTAGTTTTTGTTCCCTGTAATTTGAACTTATTTATACATTTCAGATTATTACAGTTTCTCAGTGGAGCAAGTCGTTTATTGTTATGAAATGTCCCTCTTTGTCCCTAGTGGTATTCTGCTTTGAAATCTATTTTGATATTAATAGTCACTCCAGCTTTCGTGGTATTGCCTAGTATACATCCTTTTCCATCCTTTGACCTTTAATTTATTCCTGTCTTTATAGTTAAAACTGTTTTTTTGTAGCCAGCATGTAGTTGGGTCTTGATTATTTTATTTAGTCTGATAATCTTTTAATTGGAATGTTTAGACCATTTACATTTAATGTAAATATTTATATGGTAGATTTAAGTCTGCCACCTTGCTTATTGTTCTCTATTTGTTGCATTTGCTTTTTCTTTCTCCTTTTCTGCCTCCTTTGGTTTAAAGATTTTTTTTTTTTTTTTTTAAGTAATCTCTACACCCAACATGGGGCTTGAAATCACAGCCCAGAGATCAACATTTGCACACTCTTCCAGCTGAGCCAGGCAGGCACCTCTCTGTCTTCTTTGGTTTAATTGGGTACTTTCATGTTTTCAGTTTATCTCTGCTATTACCGTATGAGCTACTTCAGAGCTTTCCTATTTCTAGGCCTCTGCCCCCCAGCTTCCAACCACCTCAGCATCCCTGGTCCCTTAACTCTGCTTCCTTGACCTTTTGAGACATGCTCTGTTTGGAACCCTTCACCCTCCTTCTTAGGCCAGAATGTGTCCCTAGGTAGAAACCCAGGGTGATAGTGGGACTCATCTTGTTTTCTTTCTCCCAGGAACCACAGTTCTGCATGTATTGTTTTCACTGTCTGAAAACAGTAGTTTCATACACTTTGTCCAGTTTTTTGCTTGCAGTGGGAGGATAAATCTGGTTCCTGTTAGTCCTTCATGAGAAGTGGAAGTCAGGATTTGTGTTTATATAATCTCCAGATGCTCCCTCTTCATATGCTCATGCAGATAGAGTGCAGGGAGTATGGTGCCCTGAGGGGACACTGGTTAGGCCAGTCTAGTAACTTCTGTGCACCTCCCACTTACACAGCCTTGAGAGTCATCAGCTCTTGGAGAGATGGCACAAATACTGGACTTAATGTCACACCACCGGGTTGCAGATTATAGCTCTGCTATGTGCGCCATGAGAGCTTGAGGGCAACCAGGGTGTGCAGGGAAGACTTGACTTCAGAGACGCAGTTCGTAACCTAGCTCTTTCACACTCCTCAGAATTCCTACTGTGATAGTAATGCTGAGTGACCGAGTGAACGTACGTGTGCTCAGGCTCCAGAGCACTGCTCAGGAGATGGTAAGGGAGTCCAGGGAGAGAGGAGAAAGATTGAAGAAAAACCAATCTGTAACAGGATTTAGTTCTCCTCACTAGATATTTCCTCTGTTTTTCGGTTCTCATTTCCTTTCATTGTTTCTTGGGTTAGAGGTAGAGAAGGAGCTGACAGGCCACAGCCCAGACAGGACAGGCCTTAACTAACTCTAAGACCCCACTTAACTGCACACATGTGCAACTTGCCATAATGCATGGTCTTTTGAGGTCACGTTATCAAGCCATCCTCCGCTCTCCGCATAAGACCCCAGCTCTGCCGCTCCTGCTCCTCCCAGAGAAGATACTTCAGAGCAAGTGTGATGTGGTGTAAAGTGTAGGGGCTCCGTGACACCTCTTCAGCTAGTGACATCAGAAACACTGTTTAATTTCAGAAACTGTTTAATCCACCTCCATTCATTGTTAAAAAGAGGGCTGTGTATAAGGAGCTGGCAGAGACTCTCTGTCTGATGCTGTGGAGCTCTAGGAGCTTTGGCCCTGTTTCTGTGGCTGCGCTCTGATGTGCTCATCGTCGGTTATCCGTGGAATGCCAAGTGTCAGGGACTCCTGCGTCAGGCATCAGTGTCTCATTTTCACTTAGGTCGCCAGATCTGCCCACCAGACCTTCGCATGTTTTCAAAAAGAACTGGGGTGTGGCCATTTCAGATCATGGAAAGTGAGTGCCAGGAAAGAGGCGGCCTCCTTTATCACGTGATGAGAATGAAATGTAGACCTTGTTTGAGGAAGCAGAGGAAATACTGAGTCTTGGGGAAGAAAACCAGGATTTATTATTACTGTTAGTGGTCATGACCACTACCTTTTATTGAGTGTGTACTGTCTGCTAGGTGCTGTGCTGGGTCCTTCCTGTGCCGTATCCCTCAGATGACAAGCCCAAAGCTCAGAAAGAGTCTCAGTGACTAGTCCAAGTGGCACATGGTCAGAGAACGATGGGGGCTGAGCCCAGGCTGTCTGATGCCAAAGGCTGAGCTTCTAACCACTGTCCCACATGATGTCTGTGCAAGAGCCTGGGCCAGGCAGTCTCCGTGTGACCTCTGGCATCTTTCCACTCTCTGGCTCACTTTCTCTGTCACATTAAAACGGGATTGTCCTGAGCAATTCAAATCCCATCTGGTTCTCAGTTCTTGTTCTATGACAGTGTCTTTTACATGTTTCAGGCTGAAGAGAAGGCAGATGCACTCAATAAGGAGTTGCTTATGACTAAACAAAAGTTGATTGATGCTGAAGAAGAGAAAAGACGGCTGGAAGATGAGTCTGCTCAGGTGAGGGGAGCTCTGCCCCTCCCACGCGCCTCTGTGTCTTGTCCGTGCCTGAGAGTCTCGAGTCCATCTGGCAGCTTCCTATTGGCACTGGGGAACCATAGACAGCTGGCTTCAGTTTCTCTCCCAAGGCTTTTTCTAGTTACTGTGTAAAGTGTAATAGTTAATAATTGGGGCGTAAGAGGAGACACTGGGGCAGAGCCCATCCTTCCTTGGGACAAGAGAAATTCCTGTGTGTCAGCAACTGAATGTGATGAAGAGAGTTAGCATTTCTGCAGAAGGAAAACAGACATGATGTCTGACTCTTCCCCTACCTGTCCCCTGGCATCTCCCACACAGAGCAGACTCTGGAAAGCCTGTCTTGAGCCAGCTCTCCACAGTCACTGGGGACACAGTATGCTGCATACCCTGCAGGAAGCCCTTTCTTCCCCCCGTGGTTCTCCATGATGGTGACACTCTCTGGTCTCTGGTAGGATGGCCTGAGCTGAGAGACGATGAAGCCCTGTCTCTGTTCCAAAGACACAGCAATCCTCTGATGAGCTTTAGTCCGTTGGGTCTGTGCTGCCTCCTCAGCTCAAGTTCACAGGCAAGGAGGAACCTTAGCAAAAGCCCCACTCCAAAATGGGGTTTGATCTTTTGGGAGTTTTGACTTTTCTCTCCCTCTCCTGGCATCGAGACCACGTGGTTGAAATGCAGCCCTGCCAGAGTAGTCAGGTACTTTTTAGAAAGCCCAGAACGAAGCAGCCAGTGCCAGGGCTTTATATTTCCCTTAAAACATTCACTTTTCCTTTTCCTTTTTTTTTTTTTTTTTTTTAAATGTGTGCAGTTAAAAGAAATGTGTCGTCGGGAACTTGACAAAGCAGAATCTGAGATTAGAAAAAACAGTTCTATCATTGGTGACTACAAGCAGGTGAGTCTGAGCACCCTCTAAGTGGGCGTGTTTTCTGGAAGCCTGCTTGTCTGGATAAATGTGTCCCCTCCACACCCACCTGCCACCTACACTGACCGGTGACTTCACTGGGCAAGTGACTTCACTGCTTCTCTGCGCTGACACAGAGAAACTATCACTATTTCAGAGATCTGTCGAGAGGATTCCATAAGATCAGGTCTGTAGAGAGCCTGGCATAGTGCCCAGCACTTAAACAGGCATTTAATAAATGAAAGCCACCCTGTCCTTACGGCCTTGTGTTCACACGCGGTTACATGCTGTAGAACCGCTCCTTTCCCTGGCGGGTTGAGTTTTAAGAACGTAACTAAACTGGTCTTGTTCTTTCCTAA
Organism: Lutra lutra; assembly: GCF_902655055.1. Taxonomy (NCBI): domain Eukaryota; kingdom Metazoa; phylum Chordata; class Mammalia; order Carnivora; family Mustelidae; genus Lutra; species Lutra lutra. The sequence goes on from NC_062290.1 coordinate 84,058,182, forward strand.
ATTCGGATCTTGGGCTGGCTCGTGAAGCTGTCAAGTGTCTATAAACCAGAGGCAGCAGAGCAGGGGAGCCTGGGCTCGTCCTCCCACCGCGCGCCCTTGGCCACTCCGCTCCGCCGTAGAATTCCTCCCAGGCCCAGCTTCTGCACGACATTGCTCACGAGATTGTCACTTTGTTTGTTTCTTCAGATTTGTTCTCAGTTAAGTGAACGACTGGAGAAGCAGCAGACAGCTAATAAAGTGGAAATTGAGAAAATTCGGGTAAGTTTTCCTTTACCAAAGAGCTTCTGTTCTGTACCAGCTAGCTCATTGTGCTTTGCTCAGCCCCAGAGATTTTGGGAAGGGGGTGGTTTACTTGGATTTCAAAAGTGAGAGAAGCTTGCATGTACCTGACAAGGGGCCAGTCGTGGCCTGGCTCTGGGGCTGAAAACTAACACTCTCCTGGTTTCCTCTGGAAGGGGGTACGACACAACCCGGGAGCTCTGGTTTTAGATCTCGAAATACAAATGCCCTTTTCCTCAGTAACATCGTCTGGATGACGTGACTGTCACAAAAAGTGACCCGAGATTGCAGATGTCAGTAGAGCAGGTGATCTCTGAGGCGCTGTGTGGGTGAAGGAGGCCTGCTGGCGGCGGTTGAGCTCAGGCTAGGGGTGCAGAGGTCAGGACCCTGTGGTGTCGCTGTCACTCCCCTCGTTGTGTAAAATGAGGGCACTCAGCTCCCTCTCTGGGCTCAATCCCTTATAATGGATCCAAATCCAATGAGGACTTTCAGTTTTTAATGTCTCGGTTGCCCATTCAGGGGCTTTTATAATTTGGTGCATTTTTTTTTTTTTTTAATTTTAAAAAAAGTTTTTTTGGAGGATTTTATTTGTTTGAGAGAGCGAGCAAGAGTGCACATGAGCGGTGGGGGAGGAGCAGAGGGAGAAAAGCAGGCTTCCTGACACGCGGGGCTCATTCCAGAACCCTGAGATCATGACCTGAGCCAAAGGCAGACGCTTCACCGACCGAGCCACCCTGGCAGCCACTGCGCTCCGTAAGCCGCTTCGGTAGTAGAGTGCTCGTCAGATTATCCCAGGACGAGTAACTTGCTAAAGGATGAGGGTGGGAGAGTTCTGGGCTCATGGCCTTACTCACACACGTCACCGTTTTACCTGGAACAAGACCTGGCCTCCATCCGAAGCAGTGTTTAACTAGCAGTGGTAATTTCTTTTAAGGTAATTTATTACTAATTTATCATGTGATTCTAAAACTAGCAGTGCTCATTGCAGAAAATTTTGAAAATAAGAGTAAGAAAATAAGCCCTTATATTGCCCGTAGATAATATCGTGATTAACATGTTGGTGTATGTTCTTTCAGCGCTCATTCTGTTTCTTTCAGTAAACAAAATGCTAGTCTTTCTAAGATACACATTTTTTTCATGTTTGCATCCTGAAATTGGGACATATTTTATAACTGATGGCCTTCTAAAGTGGTGTAACTGGGGGTACCCGGGCGGCTCAGTCAGACAGGCATCCAGCTCTTGATTTTGGCTCGGGTCTCAATCTCAGTGTTGTGAGATCGAGCCCCGTGTGAGCCCCATGTCGTCTGTGCTGGGGTGGAGGCTGCTTGGGATTGTCTCTTCCTCTCCCTCTGCCCTTCCTCTCTCTCTCATAATAAAGTGGTTTAATTGGCAGAATATTTTCTTAGAGGAACATGAAATGACGTTTCTCCCAGTCAGGGACATCTTATTTTAATGAAGTGTGGTGTCTATTTGTAACCGTGCTTTACAGACATTTCTGTGTCCTGGTTCACTCAGCATTTAACCATTTTACCATGTTATGAAAAATTCCGCACTTTGTAGAGGCTGCCTACGTACTTCATTGTATAGATGCAGCCCTGCATATATTGAATTTTCTCGCAGTGGTTGGATAGTTAATCTCCCCCATTATTTCTCTGTCTCTGATTCTGCAGTGAAAAATCTTTGTACATAAATCTTCAGTCACCACCGCATCTTCCCTTTTTTAACCAGGGTTCCTTGGAAGTGAGATGACCAGACCAAGATCTAAGAATGTTCTAATTGATCTTAGTGTAGGATGCTGCATGGCTTTCCCACTCGGGTGTCTGCCAGTTCCCAAGGGAACAGCTTCTCGGGAGCCGGGGTGCTCAGGCCTGCAGCCGGCTGTCGGCTCCCCAGAAAGGACGGACCCACATCTTCGGGCCGGGCTGCTTCTCCTCGCCTGTTCACATCTGACTTTCCCTTTCAGCAAAAAGTGGACGACTGTGAGCGCTGCCGGGAATTTTTCAACAAAGAAGGTCGCATAAAGGGCATGAGCTCCGCGAAGGAAGTTTTAGATGAGGACACAGACGAAGAGAAGGAGACGCTGAAGAACCAGCTGAGAGAGATGGAACTGGAGCTGGCGCAGACCAAGCTGCAGCTGGTGGAGGCCGAGTGTAAGATACAGGTAAGCGCCGGCCCGCGCCGCAGGCCGCAGACCCCAGAAACGGCCTGCGGTGTGGGATTTTTTTCCCTTTTAAACTTTGGCCATAATCCTTCTAGGAAGAAGCCCATTACTTGTTATTTACCAGGGGGTGTTTGATTAGTATTTGGCCTGTCATGAACTGGACTTTCTCATAATGAGCATTGTCCCGTCAAGCTCGGGATCTTTTCGGTGGAGCAGGGACCTGCTTGGAAATCCCACGGCGCCACCAGCAGCTGTGACGTGGGTTTGTTCTCGGCCTCCTTAACTTCAGGCTCCTCATCTGCGAATGGAGATGACAAGGACCCCATCTGGTGGTTTGCTTTGAAGTCTAAGACAGCACAGAAAGGGCTCGGCACAGTGTCTGAGGACTTCCTCAGTGCCACCTCTTAGTCCCAGCTCCCGTCACTTAACTCGCTCTGTGACTTTGGACGTGTTACTGGTGGATCTGAGCCTCCATTCCTGACGAAGAAATTGCGGCTGCCTTTGGTCATCTTTATCCTGTGTGGCCAATTCCATGAGCGGCCTCATGGAGCGCAGCGTGGGCCCTAAGCGCCGTTTGTGAAAGGGACCGAGTTCAGGACTGAGCTTAGGGCCTGGTCTCCCACATCGCACACATTCACCGGGCATCTGCTCTCTGCCAGGCCCTGTTCTAGGTGCTGGGGTTGCAAAGCTAAGACATGGCTTGTGTGACTGTCCAGGACAATCAGGAAAAGCACCACCAAGGCAGCAGTATGTGAGCTGTGGTCAAAGAATGAACAAGGGTTGCAGCTGCAGAAGAGAGAACAGTGAGCATTCCCGGTGGAGGGAGCGGCATGCGGAGCAGCAGAGGGAGGAGAGGGCCCGCCCAGAGAGGAGTGTCAGAAAGCTAGGGGTGGAGGTGGGTACTGAGCTGGCAAGAGTCTCTGGGTCCGAATCATGAAACACCTCAAATGTCTGGCCTGGGAGTCTAGACTTTAAAAGTCTTTGCTGGAAGAGAATGACACGGTCCCAGCCGGAGCTCTAGCCCGTTCTGCCTGGTGTGTGATAGGTGGACAGGGGAGGGAGGCGCTCGGTCAGGAGGTGGTTTTAATAAATAGACGAGGCAAGAAATGGAGAGGTGTTTACTAGGAATGATCCCAGAACTCTAGGGATTCCGGATCCTTCTATGCCAGTTGGAGACTGGGGGAATTTCCTGAGACCTCTCAGAGTAAATGGGCTGAAGTCTTGTGTTGGCTCAGCTCTGAGGAGGCAGCGTCGTTGACACCGGGGCCGGCACGCTCATGTACGTCGTTCCTCTTGCAGGACCTGGAGCACCATTTAGGCCTTGCCCTAAACGAGGTCCAGGCCGCCAAGAAGACCTGGTTTAACCGAACACTGAGCTCCATAAAGACGGCAACGGGCGTTCAAGGGAAAGAGACTTGCTGAGCGAAGCGGCTGCCTCCAGACACCTTCAGAAAACACGACACCTTTTGTTGCCTTCTTTGGCCAGATGTGTGATTCTGTGACATGTCCCAGGACCAGAATGTACCTAAGTCAGATCCATAGAAGCATGTTGGTAGGTCATTGGACCAGAGCTCATGAAGCAGGCAGCCTCTGGGGTAAGGCTCTCCTAACTGCTGATGCTGACAGGCCTGCTGGCTGAGTGGCGCTCTGCACGCGCGCTGGGAAAGCGTCCTCGGTGTGCGCGCCCGGGCCTCTTCCTGGTGTGGGTCACCACCTCCCCAGCCCAAGGGCTGAGTTGACATTGTCAGAGTTTGGGGATCCTTCAGGCTTTTGGTTTTTTTCTAAACCTTTAATCTTTTTTTTTTTTAATATACATATTATATGTATTGCGGGGTTGGGGGGAGGAGCGGGCAGGGATCAGTAACTCAAATAATTCTTACCTACTTCAGTGCCAGCGTAGGGTCCTCCAGGCAGGCGTGGAGAAGCACTTTGTTTTAAATCGGAGGGTTTCCTGGTTATAGTCGCAGCCGCCTAGTTCTGTTAAACTACACGATGCACGGGTTTGGGGTTTGGCGTTATTCACGTTTCTGATCAATTCTATGCAACTCTCGTAGTTCCTGTTGTTCTTTAGTGTTAGCTGCCGAAACTTCACGGGGCTGGGCTGCGTGACTTGACCGACGTGAGACAGGATTAATCATAACGTGGACAAATCTTATTTTGCTTCATGTGTCGTGTGTGTGTGTGTGTGTATATATATATATATAAAAATATCTTCTCCCAGTGCGCCCAACTGACAGTGTTCAAATCCCAGACCACGACTGATCTGCACAAGCTAATTATTTGGCTACCTGGGCACTTGCTCTCACTCCGGGTTTGTCGGGTTCCCCCTCCTCCTGGCCCTCACAAGGGAAGGAAACGTTCCCTCACTAAAAAGTTCCTAGTGTTTTTGCACAAGGCATCCAAGCAAGAAGGACACTGCACTGTGTGTGTGTGTGTGTGTGTGTTTGTGAAAACGCAGGTGTGGGATGTGCGTGCCGAGGCCCCGTCCTGCTGGCCCGTGTCCCTCCCCAGAGTGTGGCTGCGTGCAGACCTCGTTGTTCAGATGGATTGCAAGTTCTCACTTCAAACCTATGGAATGGAGGTTTTAGCACCTTTAAAAGAGAGAAAAGATCGCCTACTCTTTTAATTTATAAAGCGGTATGCTGACAGCTGGCGTCGAGGGTCTCCTCGTCTCCGCACGCAGGGCGCAGGTAGCTGTTCTAAGAGGCACTGGTCTGTGTATAAAGATACTTGGCTTGTTTTGTATCTTTTCCCAGTGGCTGTCCTAGTGCTTGCTGAGGTCATCTGGGAGGTGACAAGTGGCAACCCCCCCCCAACCACACCCTCCACTGCTTTGTGTCTTTCTTGTTCAGTTACCGAAACAGCTGTAAGCCCATCTAAAACTAGGTGCGTGGAAATTGTGCTAGGGTAGTTCCAGTGTGTCAACTTTATGAATTGAAATATAAACCAGTAAAACTGTATTACTATTCCTTTTGTTGGTTTTATTTTAACAGCATATTCATTAAATATTTTGGTACAAAGAGCCTCACTTTGTAGAAACCGGTTTCATCATTACATGCTTCTGCCCCGTTTCCCCTGCTCGCACACGCGGCCCAGGAACCGGACGGGTGTGCGCCGGCACCAGGCATTCCCACTCGCGCGCGCCGAGCAGCTCCGGGGGGGCCCGGCTTTCCAGGGGAGCGGCTAGACCAGCTGCCCCTCTGGGAGGCTGACGCCTGCGCCCTCACAGCGAACACGGATTCTGCGAAATCAAGTGCCATGCTTACGGGGAGAGGTGCTGTGTGTGAATTCGTAGGGTTAGGGAAGTCCTACAGGAGGTAAGGGTGTGGGGAGACCTGGAAAGATGAAAGCATCTCACAAGGCAGAGACAGGAGGTGGAATTCCAGGCCTAAAATGTGAACAGGAGTAGCAGCGGGGGTCCACTTGCGCTCTGCTGAAACTTGCAGGAAGAGAGTCGGCATGGACGACACACCTCGCGGAAGCTCCTTTCTACTCACTGGTGTGTGTGTGTGTGGGGGGGGGGGGGTTTCCTCCTGTGCCCTGCCCCGTAAGGACACACAGGCCGCCAGCTGGCCCTCTTTACCACCTCACCCCTTCTCTGCAGCAGGAAGAAGAGCAATGTCCCCAACCCTGCGGTTCTCCCCCCGTGTGACCTGGCCGCAGATGGAAACGGGCTGAGATGCAGGCCACAAAGAAGGGAAGGCAGTGAGTGAAGGCCCCGCCCAGTCTGCTGTCCACTGCACCGAAGCCCGGTGAGTGCCCTGAGGGGCCTGGGCCATGGCAGGTGCTCGACAGCGGCCCCAGAGCGCCTCTGGGATCCCTTTGCCATTCACAGGCTGGAGAACCTATTTCTGGGATCCACGTTCCTGGCCAGCTGGGGCAGGAATCCAGAAAGGCCAGCTTGCCCTATGCTTTTCTAATCCCAAGGGTCTTAGTGTTGGGGAGTGCAGGGACGCAGCAGCAATCCTCATGTCACAGCTGGGAGAGGAGAGAAAGGAGTCCATGTGCCTATCGGCCTCAGGTGACTCCGATGGGCCCTGCTTCAGGAAGGTCCCCTAATGGTGTTGAGACCCAGACTGAGAACACTGAGTGCTGGAACAGGTGTACAGGGCCTTGTGGGGACAGGGCAGGATGTGTAATGGCAGGGACTGTTTTCTGCATTGCTGACCAAGGGGTTTGCTAGAGAGAGCGCCAATGAGACATTTAGCTGGAACAGTCAGGTAGCACTGTGGTCTGATGGGGGACGCTGGGGCAAGACTGGATAATGAGGTTGAGGCCACGAAGGTCAAGGAAACCACTGGAGAGTCTTAACCCAACTTGGTTTTATAAAAAAAATTGAAGTGTCTTGTCAGTCCTTTAGGAAGAAAAGTTAGAGGAGAGATTTAGATTCTAAAGAGAGGTGATAAAATAGGCCAGACTGGAGATGGTTCCTGGAGAGTCACCGAAACTTGGTGGGGGTGGGTGAGACCCAGGAAGAGTCCCAGAAACGCGGCTGGGAGGAGGCCAGAGCCCACAGATGCTCGGACTTGTGCAGGCAGCTCTACTCTAGTGTTTTGGAACCTCAGTGGTACTGATCATGCTTTGGTGTGGGGCGCCGTCGTGCACTTACGGCTGGTTAGCAGCTCTTCTCCCCCCCCCCCCCCACCCCCGACCCATTGTCACAGCTGTGTGGAAGTCCCCCCTGGTTGTGAAGGCCTGGTCTGCCAGGTGAGGGTAAGCCAGGAGAGTGGCTAAGAGCGTACAGAATGTACGGAGCGAGCAAGGGCTTAGCTGTAGGCCTAGGAGGTGCCATTTGAGGAGGAAGAGGCCACAGAGAGGAAAAAGGAGCTCATCATCTGGTCCTGGGCGGGACCAGAAAAGGCTCATTGGATTTGGTATCGGGGAGGTTGCTGGTGCCCAGGGTGGGAACAGACTCGGAGGTGGGTGGGTGCAGCCGAGGGCCAGCCTGCGTCCAGTTGAGGGGTGAGAGGAGGAAGCAGAGACGGGCAAGTGTAGATTTGTAGGAAGCCTGGCTGAGAAGGGCGGGAGGGAAAGGTGGGTAGTTGGCCGGAAACTATGGGAGAAAGAGCAAAGAACATGGGGCTTTGTGCTGGAAAACTCAGATCTGGTTCCGACCACCTCTACACTTCCTCCTGGATTGTACTCTGTCGGGGCTGCTGGAAAAGTCCATGAAAACACACAATATGGTATGTGTGTTATGATATGAAATACACAAATGAAAACACACTGTGTAGCAGGCCCCAGTGAACCCAAGAGCCTCTGATCTCCAGGGCCTTGGTTGGCAGTAAGTCCCAGGGGAGAGGCGGCATCTTCCTCGGTCTCCCAGGAGAGCAGCCACCCCGTGTGCTCTGCACGGGGAGCGGCAGCCGGCCGGTGGCAGCGTGCTGGCGAATCCAGCTCGGTGGCGTGCGGGGAGAAAAGGTGGGCCCTGAGTGACAAAGTGAAGCAGGGTGCTCAGTGCTTGTCCACCCAGTGGCCGCACTTACCTGGAGGGCAGCCGCAGGCCCTGGCCTGGCTCTGCCTTCTCTGTCCTCCACTCTGCCATCTTTGCTGGTCAAGACTGCATTACTGGGGCAGCTCCCCGGCAGGACCCTCACAAGGGGGAAGGATAGTAGCTGCCATTTAGAAGTTCTGTATTTTTTTAATCTGTGAGCTCTAGTGTCCTAATCTGCCATGTGCGGGTATTGCCGGCCCTGGGGAACAGGTGTGAGCAGTAGGAGTGAGATGTGTGCAAAGCACCCAGTAAATTCTAAGGTTTAGAATTCGGCCCTCGCTTGGCACCCACAGCTCACCACTTGCAGGGTCAGAGTGCCAGGCTGGAAGTTTCAGGTTCAGGAAACTTTCTGCACCGTTAGCAGAGAAGCAGCAGAGAGTTGTAAGGGCCAGGAGGATGGTCTGCGCTCGACCGTCTCATCAGAGTGGCCGCTGCACTGAGCCAGAGCGGGTCCACGGCGGCTTTAAGACAGAAGCTTTTATTTGTATTCATCCAAGTGGAGAGAATGCAACATGTCAGGGCATTACAGACGCACCGCAGCGGCAGGACAGAGGGGGAGTCTACGGCAGAGTCCGACAGTCAGTGCGAGGAGCCACAGTGTGGGCGCTGGGGTGGCAGAGAGTCCCTTTGGATGAAGGCCAGGCGTCTCTGGGCGAGGCACTGGTGACAGTCCACACATGCAGGCTGCTGCTTCAACCACGCCGCAGGTTTAAAGTTCAGAGTCCTACATGTCATCATTGCCCCAGAGGGGAAGGACAATCCGTGGCGGCCGCGTTTGCCAATGTTTTTCAACATAATATACAACATAAAGTTATTGCCAAGAACTTTGCACTGCAAATTATACTATTTACACTTGCGTATTCAGAAAAAACAGTAAATAGGTATTTTAAATTGATATCTAAAAACTACCTTGGCCATCACCAGACTAGAGTGACCGTAAGCTACAGCCAGGAGTCCAATGTCATGTGTGTAACCGTGCAGTGGGAAAAGAGAAGTTTTCTACCCACAGCTACACTCGGCCTTCTCCGTGCCTCCTGCGTTCCCCACCCCGGGCTGAGGCTGAGCAGGGCCCCCCTACTCCTGCGTGAGGGAAGCCCCTTCTCGAACAGGCCTGGGCCTCGGTCTGGAACTGGCCGCTTCCTCCCCAGACCAGGCTACCCTTCCTACTCTGCTTGGAGTGGTAACGAGTCCAACAGGCCCCTCCGCGAATGCTACGCGGCGCGCAGACCAGCGTGTGGGGCTGTGGAGCAAACAGGCTGAGCCGGGCCCATCAGCCTCACTGCTCCGAAGTGCCCTCACCCTAATTAGGACAGAGCCCGTCCTCCCTGTCCTGTCCCGTCCTCTCGAAGGTGTGGCTGGGGCCCCACCGGCCACTCAGGCCAGCAGACCGCGCCTGGCGGGAAAGGCCTGAGCTCAGAGACACTTCGGGCTCTGTATGCAAGGCGAGCCCCGCCGGGGCTGAAGCAGAGGAGACCTGCCCGACAACGGTGGCTCGAGCCTCACTAGAAACTCACCCGAAGCCGGGGGGTGGGGGGCAGAGGACGCCCACCTCAAGTCCGCATTCACTTTGCTTCCGTACGCCCCCGGGAAGGAAGTGCATCTGAGGGCGGGAGACCGCACACTGCCAGCCAGCGCCACCTGCGATTCCTGGGAGGTGCCAGAAAGAAGGCCCCGGACTCGGGGGCCCTGAGGTTGCCTGTCATCAGTCTCCCCAGCTGGGTTTCTGGACACAGGCTGTCTAGAGAGCTTCGTCTCCGAGAACGGGAGCAAGAAATGACTGGCCCCGCCGCTGAGAAACCACTGCAGCCAGTGAGCTCTGAGTGCTCCCTCGACGAAGGAGGGGTGCAGTGTGAACCCCGCCTGACTGCCCAGGGCTGGTCTGAGCGTGAGACCCTGTCCTGGTCAGGGAAAGGGACGCATCTAATGGCGGCACTTCTGACACGACAGGGGAGAGAAGAGGTATTTGGGGAATCGGCTTGCCCGGCGAAATTCCAGTTACAGCTCGTGTGGGTGTCCTCAGGACCCCAGGGCTCAGTGCCACAGACGCTGTACTCCGCGAGGCCAACCCAGTGACACGTATCACAGAAGGAGCCCGCCTGGAGCAACGTGTCTCGCCCCTGACACACCAAACTCCCGAGCCGGAGGTGGGGAGCAGTGCTCAGCCCAGAGAAGACGGAGGAAAAGGCTGGACGCTGAAGAAGTCACGTGTGGAGAACGGACCTCTTTAAGGGTCTTCTGAGTGATCTAAAACTCCTATCTGTCCCACCCCAAATTTCCATGAGCAACAACAAAAATCTGACTTTACAGAACAGCGGAAATATTTAGGTTAGAGTCCAAAAGAAGAAGAAGAGCCTTCTGACCATCTGTGGCCCTAAGCAGGAAAATGGCATCAAGCCTGCCCAGGAGAGGGCAAGCGCCTGGGCCAGGCTCCAGCTCCAGAGGGGACTGTGGTGCCTGACTGACACGAGCCTCCCTCTGAGGCCTGAGCTGCCTGAGGAAAGGCCAACACCTGGCATCACAGCCAGGCCCACTTTTGTCCTTTCCCTTCCATGAGCCCAGAAGTGCTTCTGGAAAAAGCATTTTCTGCTCCTCAGAAAAGTTACCCACCTACTATCAGAACACGATCGCCCCCGCCCCCAAGCCCCCAAAAGAGATGAGACCAGGGTCCAAAGTCTAAAAGGCAACAACCTCCACGAAAGGGAGCCTGACAAACCCCAAGCCGGCCTCCCAACAGGCCTTGGAAGCACAGCTTTGACCATAACTTCCTTCCAAAACCTTCCCCTGGTTCCCAGCACTGACAAGACAAAGCTTCACTCCAGACAGCATGCAGTGTTCTAGGTTTCCAGCGGTTTCCTAGCACCACCTGCCCAGGGTAGCACCCAACCCCTCACCTCCAGTCTGGGGCTCCAGAGGACCAGGGTGCGGGCAGACCACGTGCAAAGCACCTGCAGCTGCGGGGGAGCCTCACCTACTGCCACAGGCCTGCTGGGGGCCCGGGGAGGGCATGTGTGCAGGCACTCAGATCGGGCCCTGCCACGGCAGCTCCTGTCACTGCGCGGGAAGCACGCAGCCCCCTCCTCCCCGAAGGAGAATGAGGGCGGCTTCCAGCCCCCGGACTTAGCACCTCTCCGATGCTCCACTACAGCAGCTCCCTTCCCCTGCCCAGAAACTTCGGGGGGGGGAGGCGATCTGGAAAGCAGAAAGCACTATATACATTTATAGTTGTTTTCATTGCCCCAACTACATCGAGCACCTTGGGGCAGGCACCATGAGTGACTCACCTCACTGTCCCCCATACCCAGTGGAAGGCCTGGCCTCAGGCAGGCTGTGATACACCCAGCAGGGCTGGCTTTAGCCTGTGACACACACACACCTCCTGCCTCAAGAGTGTGTAGGCTTCTTGAGAGTCCCGACCGTCCTGTGGGCTGGCTGCATGCAGACGGAAGTGAGTCCTGCCTGGAAGCCCTCCTGCCCTGAACTCAATTCTGGAGAGGGAGGGAGCTCACTTTTACCCTCACACCAAGGCCCCAGGCCAAACTCTAACTCTGGCTTAAGACCGAATGTTCAATTTGTCTTGCCCTGGTCAATGGTCTTTAGGACAGCAAGAGCCTGGATGTGGAGGATTTTATCAAGCCCTGCCCAAAGTGGGGGGACTCCCTGCCCCCTAAAGCCAATGGCCAGAAAGACCAACTCTCTTGTCCTCTCATTCCAACTTACCAACTCTAACCAAGTTCTTGCCCAAAAAGCCCAGACGAAATACAGATACCATTTGTAACCACAGATCTGGTCTTCCACGACGAGAGTGCTGGATCTAAAATGCATCTGTGATGAGTTTACCATCTTGCACACAACCTCTCCCTGGCTCCCGAGCGCCCGGAGAATGAGGTCCCATGCTCTTCGGCCCGGCACTCAGGGCCCTTCCCAGGCTGGGCCCCATGTGCCCGCCTGACGGCGCGGTTCCTGGTGTTCCACACACACACCCTCTCCTCTCCAGAGCAGCTTCCTTCCTACGGCTCTCCTGATTCACCCTTAGCCCTTCTCTCCTCGGGGCCCCGGTCACCTTGGACTTCCCTGAGCACCATTCTGCTCTGTATTTAGCTCTCACCTGTCAATGCAGCCCCCCGCCCCCGCCACCGACACACTCACTCAAAACCTGTGATCCTTACGGGCCAGGACTGCACCTTCCTCCTCAGCGCTCACACAGGACAGACGCTCTCAGGAAGCCCTGGTGGGAACGTGGATGGGCCAGGCAGCGGAAGGAAGGACGTTTCCAATCATGTTATTCAATAAGCCAAGGGGTGAGCAGTCTCTACAGTCTAAGACAGGTTGGCAAAACACGGCCCACTACCTGTTGAGCGTTGGTTTGTTTAAGTACAGTTGGTGGGGTCGCAGCTGCGCTGTGTTCAGCACCGTCTCTGGCTGCGCCTGTGCCCCCACAGCCTGGCTGATTAGCCGTGAGTCTTGAGTCGTCCGTGGAGCCCGAAAGACTGTCTGTCCCTTTCCAGAGTCCGCCAACGACAGGACTAAGGCAGTGCTCCCACAGCCTTCCTCATTAGGGTGCACACAGGTGACACTAAGGTGGCCTGCTGGGACAGAAAGCAAGGCCGCTTGTAGTTAAGAGACACTGGGCCCTGGGGTTCTGGCCACCCCAAAGGCTGCAGGGATCCGTGTCTCAGAGCACCTGTAACCTTTCATAGCTCTGCCCTGAAGGTTCAAAACTGTAGCTGCCTCTTTAACCTTAATCCCCAGCAGAGCTACAGAAGTAACAGGTGCAGAGAGCCACCCTGACGCCGCGGCCCTGCGTGCCACTGTCCGGGATGAGCCCCAGGTGGCAGGCCTGAGCAGACACCAAAGTCATCGTGCTGTTCTTCCCCTCGTTAAAGTCCTCTGTAAAGCCAGTCAGCGACTTCCCACCAGCTACAGACCGTGTTCCAGAGATGCTAAATCCAGACTCAGCGTCCAAGAATCCAAGCTCCAGACCTTGCCCAGGTAAAGAAACCAAAACATTGCTTTAAAAAACACACACAAAACAGAAGGCCTCTGCACGAATGAACACCCAGTACTTGGGACTCCCTTTGACTGGCGAACCCAGCAGGGCAGACGTGTGGGAACGCTTGGGGAAAGGGTAAGATGCTGACTGGCCGGGCTGCAACCCTGTCTACTGCCAGAGAGCACAGGAGGCCTCACCCCTCACGCCAGCGAGGACTGGGCCCCACCGAACTCCCCCTCCCCAGCCCAAAGGAGAGGGCTTTTGCCACACTGCCACCCCTCTCCTGTCAACTCCCTGCCCTGCCAGCACCTTCCTCCCTCCCCCACCTTCCCCATCTTGGCCCCAGTACCACTGTCCTCTCGGTGACCTACTGAAGAGAGGCCCAGGAGAAGTGCTTGGGCAGTGCCCCCCCCCACACTACCCTTAGGACACTGTGGTTCCCTGGCCCCCTCCTGGGTGCCACCACATCCATCCTCCCACTCAGTTGGGGCGAAGAGCCCGGCCTGTGAAGAGACCCCATTGTTGCATCTGTGGCGGCCTCTGCCTCCCACCTCCGGTCCTTCCCCATCCAACTGTCCAAATCAACCCTCCAGAATACTCTGACCATTTTAGAAGAGGATGATCACTGAAGGGCACAGTACCCAGGGCCTTCCCTCAACTGACTCCAAATTACACGTCCCATCGGTCACCACCCTTCTGACCATCGGTCACCACCCTTCTGACCGTCCCAGTTCCCGGGAGGGAGTAACTTCACGCTGCTCCAGGCCACGCCCTTTCCGCGCGCACCACGTGCCGCCACCCCCCCCCCCCGCCAGCCCCCCGCTGCCACACCAGCCCTTTCTTCAAAGCTCTCCTCACGACCCTCCTGGCAGCCTCCCACCCAGCTCGGGTGGCCGTCTCGGGGGGAAGACTTTGGCACTCCAGTCAGAGCCGCTCAGGTCCTCAGCCCTCACAGGCCTGGCTCCTGCACTGAGCGGAAGGCCCGCCAGAGTTTTTGCCAACCACAGAAGACGGCGCTGACCTGTCAGACGCCCGGGCAACGCCTCTCTCTTCCCGTGTACTCCTCTCGGGCAACAGGCTCACCTACTCTGCTGTCTAAGCCGGAAACCCTCCCGTTCTCTCCAGCTGTTCCTTCTGCCCCACCGCAGAGCCTGGTAAGCAGCAGCAGGTGACAGTGAAGATTTCTCAACGACTCCATGTGTCCAAGAGGGGAGAAGTGCTCTCAACAGTGTCCCCATATGCATCAGATATCAGCATCCTTCCAAACCTGATATCCCATGGAAGGAATTCCTCTGCACTATGCCAACAGCTTGCTTAAACGTTCCTGGTACCATGGGCCCCATTTCTCACCATACCTAATCTCCCAGGGCAGCCCTGTCATCATGGGAAGCACATGTTAGCCCAAAATGCCCAACCGGCTTTCTATAACCATCCTTACCCTTCTAGAGCCACATACAAGTAAAGAGAACCCTTTGAAATAGCTAAGGGATAAGTCCTCCCCTTCCTCAACCTCAGTGAATCTCTTTTTGAGGGGCTTTCAGCTTTCCAGAGTTCCCCAGGTGCCACCTTCCAGAGGTTTCTCACATCCAGGATGCCCACAATATTTTCCTTATGTAGCCTCTAGGGACATGAGGGGTGTTAGAAAGCTGAGCAACTTCTGAGACCGTCTCCATAATGGATGGGTCCGACAAGATCCCAGCATCTGAGCACTCAGGTACGTGTCACTGTGAGGGTGACCCCTTTGGTCAGGAGCACACACTGAAGGCCTGGGCAGGGACAGATGACAGCCAAAATGCCGGTGAAGCTGAATACACAAAGTACAACCCTAACTGCACCCTGCGCCCCCTCACCGGCCCCTGGGGGTCTCCAACAGCCATCGCTGACTTGCACATGGTGGCAGAGTCCGGTTACGGAGCAAAAAAGATGGTGCGGAAACAGATGGAGCTGAGGCTAACCTGTCCGTCCCCCGGCCCGGGGCGAGTTCACGAACAGTTCTCCAAAGGAACCAGACCAGAAAGCCTGAAGTCGGGATCCTTTTCTCCCCACATGGCAGGGGGTAAGGGAAGGAGAGGGAGCGTAGGTTTCTGCTTATTTTGTTTCCAACCACAAGGGATCTACTCCAGGAGCTGGAAGGGAGGCCCGGGGAATGCATCACAGCGCCGAGGGGAACCGGCAGCCCGGCGGTTTGGAAAACGGGGCGGGCAGCAGTGCCCCGCAGGGTCACAAACCACCAGTACTGCACACGGTGAGTGCTATCAGGCCGGGGGGCCGAGCTGAGCCGGTGGCAGGGCTGTGTAATTTGGGGCAGGTCATTGTGGCTGAGCCTCCATTTCCTCATCTGCAAAAGGAGATCATTTCTGGGTCCCACAGTTGGGGTGTAATTTAAATCTCATCTCTAAGAAAGGGCTTCTGTTTACTCCCAAAACAGTGGAAGACATGTTATTTCTTCTGTGTGGTTAAAAACTCACTTATTAGGAGCCACAGTGTTTGGCCACAAACAAGCTGGGGGGCTTGGCGAGGCTGTGGGCTTCTGCGTCCTGGCCCGCACCGTGGAAACGAAGCACACGCCGCGGCGGCGCCGGAGCGGCCCCTGGGAGAGAACTAAGGGAGCGTTGGGACAGGTGCTCACCCCGCTCACACACAAGTCACTATTCTGGAACTCGGGCAAGCGGGGTTTAAAACCGTTCCTTCTTCCTGCCCCCCTCCAGCATCCTGGCAGATGGCACGGAGAAACGGCCTACTGCCAAGGACCGTGCCCTGTGGTGAGGGAGAACTGTTCTGCCCCGGAGAGGATTCGGTCTCCATCCCCAGGCAGAGACCCAAGTGGCCATCATCAGCAAAGGAGCCAGCAGCCAGGTGTGTAGCAATGGGAGAAGGGACAAGGGCGGCAGCGTGGCTCACAAGACCTCCAAGCCACCCCAGTGGGGATCACCAATCACGGCCCAACTGGGGTTGGGGCAGGGGGCCTGCCTGCTACCTTCAGGCTGGCAGCCCGTCCTGAAGCCTCGACTGGGAAAGTCCTGCTGATCAGGACAGGCCACTGCCCCCTGCCACTCCCCCAGGACCCCTCAAACCTGGGGTCCTCTTCCTTTTACCCCATAACTCAAAACCTCACCAGGCTCAAGTCTTCAAAGCACTCCCATTACCAGTAAACAAACCATTAGCTAAATGCAAGCAAAGACCTCAAGTGCTCATTGATATTCAAACAGAAAAAACAAGCTTGAAGTACAACAGCTTCCTTTGTTTAAAATGCAGCCACACCTTAGTCTTCTAGCCTATCTTTCCAGTTTATTAAACAACCTTATCCAATTGGTCTAACAGAAAATAGCCCTAAAAGCCCAGGATATCTGGTCCAGAACAACCTCAAGTCAGAGAGCCTGGCTTCAGCACAGGAGCCTTTGAGCTCAAGGCCCTGTGCCCCGAAGGCCCCGATCGACCCGGCCCACTGCCTGCACACCTCCTTCCGGCCACACAGTGCTCCCCTCACCCTGGTCCAGACGGCACCCACTGCGCACGTGGCGTGACGGAACGAGGCTTTAGCATCACACACAGTGGGGTTTCATTCCTAACTCTAGTGCTTAACTCCGAGCCTCGGTCTCTTCTGTTGTAAAACAAGAATCCTACCTCCAAGAAGCTTGTTGGAGAAGAATGTCTGAGTGCCTGGCCCACACAAGAGAGCAATTTGAGCATTTCTTCCTTTTCTTTCTTCTGTTCCTTCAATCTGCCGCTGCCCACAGCCCAAAATAACTTAAACGGAAGGCTGTTATTGCCTTCACTCCCTGAAAACATTTAGCTGACAGGTAAGGCAGAGACCATTCTTCCCAACCTTCCGCAGGATCACGGTAGGTGAAACCAGACCAAGACTGAGAGACCGGCCCTGAGGCCGTGCGAAGAGAATGACCGCTCCGCAGCCAGGCTACCGTTTCCTCCTGTGGACCAGAAGCAGCCAAGGAGGTACCGCCGACACCTCCGGCTGGGACGCGCTAGCCAGCCTCCCTCCAGCTGCCTGGGCAGACGATACCCCAGCAAAGGCAGCGCCGTCTGCAGAAAAGGCAAAGTTCTGCCAAGTAAAGACCAAGACCCTCCTTAGAAGGACCAAGTTAAACTGACTGGTCAAGGCGGGGGGCGGGGGGGGGTGGCAGGGGAGAGGAGGAAAGAAAAAAGGAAAGAAAGGCCTCCCTCAGTCTTGGCTCATTGAGGCAGTGGCTCCTCCAAACAGCCACAGCTGGGGCGCGCGGTGGCTTCTGCCAGGACATTGGTTATAGGAGTATCTCTTGATACTTAAGTCAAGAAAAGCCTTCCGCTTTGGGGCTGCAGTGAGAGAGCAGGTCTTTGGAGTTTCCCCTGGAGCTGGGGGCTGCTGAGTCCCCTCCTCTTTCACTTACCATTGCAAACAATAAATGCCTTTGGTACAATTAAAAGGAAAAAAAACAAAAACAAAAAACCCTCTTGACTATCAGGCAAGCCTGTCTTATTTGCCTTTAAAGGTAATGCTCAGTCCCTGTCTACACAGTTTTTATAAACTTAGAGCGTCACAGAATTCAACCTAAAAAAAAGAGAGCGAGAACTCCGTCTGTAATCCCCACCGAGCGTTCAGTACCACCTGCTCACAGACAGGGACGCACGCTCCTGCCCACCCTTCCTCAGGGCAACCAAAGCCTGTACAGAAGGAGACCAGAAGCTGTATAACCGACGGCGCCCGTCTGACCATCTACCCATCTTCCTTTTCCAAAAAGAGAAGGAGATGGATGGACAGGCAGACGTGATTTTTCTAAGATTCACACCCCCGGGAGGCCTCACGTGGTGACGAGTGCCAATTTGTTCCAAAGCGCTGAAGCGGACTGGGAGAGAGACGCTGCAGGAATGCTGTGCAGAGAAGCATCGGCCTTCTAGACTGACTTCTAGAGAAGTCCGTGGCCTTCTAGGCATGCCACCCAGGCTCCTCTTTCTGTGGTTTATAGCAACTTGCTTTCTACCTGCCAAACACTGGCGAGCTCTGGATGTTGGCTTCCCATGCTAGCTGCAATCACACACCTCTTTTTCTTATTAATGCACTGGGAAGAAAGCTGGAATCAGCCAGTGATGTTCTAAGCTCAGCCCTTTTGAAGTTCTAAGCACACTTACATCCCTAAGCAGGTATTTCCAACTCCCTGGCAGGAGACGGGCCAGTGATTTCACCACCAACACAGAAACGCGAGCATTTTCAGTCAGCACGGATCTGCAGCGACCTCCCCACACTACCTCTCCCGCTAAGTGTTTGCTTTATGCTTCCTGTTTAGTCCCCAGATGCCAGGGGTCCTCTCTCAAAGTGTGGAAGCACCCCAAACCTATAAATACCAAGGAACCAATGCAGCTCCCCCTGAGCAGGCCATGCACTGGCTTCTGCCCTACCTGCCAGCACAGTCTTGGTGCCTCCCTCACATACCTTCTGTCCCTTCAGCCAACCGTGATAGGAACTGTCAACATTTCCTGAGTACTTACTGTGCACCAGGTACTATTCCAAGCACCTTATGTGAATTAACTCATCTAATCCCCATGCCTCATGGGAATTTGCTGGAGGGAGAGAAATGCTTTGGCCCAGATTCCCACATGGTTTCTACTCCCTATTTCTAGCTATGCTGTAAAGCTTACATAACCTAATTTGCAGTACGGAGCTATTTTTTAAAAATCTCCAAAGATCACTGCGTCAAGTATCAATGGAAGCTGTTAGCTCCTACCTAAAATGATAACGTGGGAAAGGAGATCTATTCTTATAGCTAACTCAGCTTCGGTTCTGGACTTAAAACCGCCTCTCTGGAAGATGGGATGAGGAAGGGAAGAGCAGCTTCTTATGTAAGAAGTACTAGCGTGCGCTCTGTAAGCTCCTGCTAGAGACATTCGTGCTGCACCGCATCCCAGCAGCAGGCAGTAACTTAACTCTGGCCGCTACTCGTTCGCTACCTGTCTCCCTTCCAGGCCTCCTAGTAACACTGAGAAACCTCTGGTCACTGCATGGCATCAGATCCTTATAGTTTGCAAGTACAAATACAGCAGGACGTTTCTTGCTCTGAGGACTTCAGAGAGACCCTGCCCCTCTAACCCTGCTCCCTCTAACCCCACCGCCCCAGGACACACAGGCCAGTGCTGAGTGGGAGGTACCGGAGGACCACATTCACAGAGCAGCTTTAACGGCTCCTAATGTCCCTAGTTCCTCGGGCTCTAGATTGCTAGAAATCTAACTGCTGGGGGGAATGGGTGGGGGCGGATCTGCAAATCTTAGTTCATTCCCCTAACTCACTACTAAAGATTTGCCTCCACTGCAGTTATTAAAGAAATCTAACAAACAGGTAAGTTATAATGAATGATGATTATAAGGGTAAAATTCCCCTCACTTGTCATCGAAAAAATGGTGTCAGTGTTTAAAGCAACCACTTTGGTCTCTGCTATACTATAAAACTGCTTTAAAGGACTGGAATATTTGTTCTTCATTTCATTCCATTCACTTACTTGGAGAGAGGGCCATGAACATAAACCAGAGTTGGTTTCAGGCTCTCAAAACTGCCAGGGAAATATTTAAAATGAGTGAATTTCCAAATGATGGCCAGGCCAGTTCAGTGATATCTGAGGGCCTACATTATTAAATAATTTATAAACTACTAGCCAAGTTAATTATCTTTTGACACTGCTAATGCATCATTTGTCTCCCACCCTAGGAAGTTTATAATCGGCCCAATTCCACCAACAAGGAGACTCTCGAACTTGAAATGTTTTCACTGGGCAGAGACACTGTTTCGCTAGTACCCAGAGAAGGACCTGGCACATAATGGGCACCCCGGCTGCTCGATAAGGACTGGAATGTATGTAGTACTAGTTAGCTAGACCTCATACAACCTTCTACAGATGCCAAAACCACATTCGACATAGTACAGGTTTTGTACGGGGAAAAAATGTTCCAGCAACCTTCAAAGTTAGTAATAACAAGAAAACTGCTACTTAGAGACATATAAAACATGAAATTCATTTTAATCTCTATATATCAAATATGGCCTCAGCAAAGAACATCTAACACATATAAAATGTATTTATGGGACACACTAAATGAAGCAAACCCTTACTAAAATATTTGGCCTAACCCTCCCATCTTTTAAATGAACTTCATGATGGCTGAGTCAGGTGGGAAATCAATCGTCTAGCTGCCTAACCTGGAAAAGACAGATAGACGAACTGCCTTCCGTCTATTTGGTCTCTGCAGACTGGGTATTTACCATTCTGAGTCTTGCCAAAGTTGGTTCTACAAATAGCTTAACTCAGTCAATTACATATTCTTCCATAGTTACCTTAATATTTTGGTTTTTTTTGTTTGTTTTCTATTGCTTTTTCTTTTTATGGCTTCTTGCTGCTGTTGTATTAGGGCATACAACACAGATCAGAGATTTTCATTTCTCAGAAAAATTTCTCTCCTTGAGAAATTGGCACTTTGATCCTCCGTTTGTGTAACAGCTACGCGTAAATGGGTCCTACGGGCAATGTTACCAACCTCACGGCTTATAAAATTCCAGCACTTTGGCCAAAAGAGTGCCCTGACGTTAAAGTCTTCTCAGGTGAACTCTTCCCACCACCGAATTCTTTTATTTAAACAGGTCCATGTGTGTAATTCACATACATGTAATATCGTAAGTTTCTACACACATATACACATTTAACTCGTAAAAGTGAAATGTCTCTCTTGAATAAAAAGTAATTACAAGGGTATTAAAACAAACGCTGAAAATAACTATTTTACATTTAGATCATAAAAATTTTAAAGGTAATATGATGACATAAGACCTAAGAGATCAAATACATCCTGTATGATTGTCATATATGCACGTTGTGTTCATTGACTTTTAGTTATTTTTCTCTTTAATCAGAAAATAAAAGAGCTTACCTTTGTTTACTGAGACCACAGCTTACAGTCACTAGATCTCAGCCTATTTTATACAAGTGATATGGCTACGAAGGTCCGAGGAGAACGAGAATAAAGTGAGATAAACGTGCTGAAAACTGCTTAAAAGTATTAACCTGAAATACACAGAGGGTCCAACACCAGTTTTAAAAATACATTAACGAGGTATTCCCAGCTCTTCAATTAATAACGGTGACTGACTGATTCATGATTTTCAAACATTCACCCGAATTTTAAAAAAAGAAGGAAAGGCTAATAGCAGAAAAATCTATCAGTGGTTTGTTCCCAGGTTAACGGTTTCAGAGAGACTACAAACGACTCGGGACCCCTTGCTGCACGCACCATGCACTGCATCTAGTCAGCATGAGGTATGTTGGGAATCTACTGGACCAATTACCTTGCACAAGAGAGGAGGTGGTCCTGCAGCCGGAAGAGACCGGGGCTGCAGGCCACGTCCCTGGCTGGGCGCCAGCCCCCATGCAAAGAATATGGCTTCAAGGAGGACCCCTATCTCTGAGAAATTATAATAGCGCTAACTGACGCAGTCAGGAATGCAACTACCCAATTTATGTGCTACAAAAGTCTAAAAACTGTCGGGAGATAGCACAGCTCACACACGGAGTCGAAGTTCTACATTGGTCTGTAAACTCCCTGACAAGAGACTACTCTAGGAGGGGTTAAGTACAGATATTGCTAGGTTCCCAAAGGAAAAGTTTTAAAACAGACACCGTGGCTTTGAATAAAGTATTGCTCTTCTTTAAAATGCTCAGTCATTGCTTTCCAAAAGAAGGTGTCAGAGTGGTGTATCTGAAAGCTGGAAAGCCTCAGGGGGTCACAATGCTCTTAAGACCAAGACAGAAATTGCCATTTCAAGCCAGACAACCTGATGGTTCTAGAAGTCAGAGAAGAAATCTTGAGGGCCCAAGTGAATAATAAGTGGTGCGACGCTCAGAGGCTGGCAATAGGGGCTGTCAATGAAAAAACCGCCTACAGTGGAGAAAAGAGCAGAGAAGCAACACTTGGTGTTAATGTCACAGAATTTGGTGAAGCCAAGAGCTTCATTTATATTTCTCTGCTCTTTCAGCTGTAAGTGGAATTTTCATTACAAAATGGAGGGGTGGGGAGGGCAGAAGGGGGGGGGAGGGGGACACTTAATTCATTACAAAATTTCAACAGTTGAACTTGCATGGTTACCACTTCTAACAAAGGACTGACAGCTCAATTATTTTAAGTAAAGCAGAGAAATGTAAAAGTTTGCAGCAACTGGGCAGGTTTACAACATGGTTAGTAACTTCCAACAAACAACAAAATTAAAAAAAAAAAAAAAAGACTTGGTAGAAACCATTTGAAATGACTGCCATCATGTTGGAAAACAGCACAGCTCCCTTTGCACCATCATAGAGGGGTTAAATTATGAAGCTGAGTCAGCTACTTCAAAAGAATTTTCTAAAGAGAAATCTCCAGAGAGATTCCAACTTGGAATGCAAATTTGACAATCAATTTCAAATAACAATCCGGCTGCGGCTGCCAATTAATAGTATTCCAAACACAGAGAGGACTACTGTAAATATTGAATTAATAAAAACTGGACACTACCAGCCATGCTTTTTCTTCTCAGTGATGGCTCTGTTTCATCCATAGGTCAGCAAAATGAATCAATGAAACATGAAAATCCCAGCTGCAATGGGCCCTCAGGTTTATGTCTAGCCACTAATGCACAGGATGAGAATGGTAAGTTCACAGCTATTTCTAGCAAGTGATGAGGTTTTATTAAAGTATCACCCACCACTAATAAAGACTAAAGGTCAAGGAGCAGAAGTAACAAGCCACCGTGTAATAAATCCACATCTGAGAAGTGACACTAACGTTTGTTTTAAATTGCCCATCTCATTCTCATTTAGTGGTCCCAAAGAAATCTGGTACATAAATTTGCTGTATTTTACGAAGCCCATTCTCACTGATGGCCACTACTGGGCTCTGAGAAACAGAATTTAAGAGGGAAGAGGGAAGCTAATTCATACTAAGAACAGACATTTTTAAGACACAGCAACTTAGAAATCTCGACACGGCACCACACTGGTGCTTTCATGGGGGTGAGTACCTTAATGAAACCATTACCTTCTAGTAACATCATCGGCTCTCCAAACAAGGCGAGAATGCAGGGGAAGGCTCAGGTCTGCACCCTTTATAGGACAGCACAATGTTACTGACTGATCATTTTTCACCAGCTTAATCAGATAAATTTTAAGAAAAACTTAAAAATAAATGCTGACCCATGGCTGAAACCTGTCACTTTTCACAGCAGCACTCAACAAGAACTGGGACGATCGAAGAGCAAGTTTTATGGGGACCCTGTTGCTGCTTTAGATTCTGATGTAATTGAAGAGGAAAAGAGACCTTTCAATGAATCCCAGAAAAATCGCTAATCTTCTATCTGCATGAAAAAAGCCAGGGAAGTGAACACAGTATCTTACAGAGTGAAGAAGGCCACAAGAACAAGAGAGGGTGATTGATCGATTAATTTATTCTCTTTTAAAACTTGGAAATTAGGAAACTAAAATAATCACATTCCTCCTTCCCCATCTCTGGGTAGTGCCATCATTTTAAGAAGCAATGCTTGGATAACAGAATATACCTTTATCACGGGGATGCCCTTGTCCAGCAGTACAAAGGGCTTACAAAGTGAGTAGACCGGCTCAGACTAACAAATTGCCTTTGCTTTGTTTTAGCAGTTTCCTTACAAATGAATGGGTTTCTAGGGCTAAGTTATTATTAGTTTTCAATTCCTTGTAATTTGATACCAAAACATATCAAAAATAATAAGCTAAAACAATATTCAAACCCATATTTTATTGGCTTTAATTACACACTTCAGTATTTACAAAGTTAAAGTTTAAATGAAAAGTCTCTATTGTATTAAAAAAAATAACTACAGCCCGAATTCAAGTGCCCTGGGGCAAATACATATCAATCAGAGCTAAGAATCAGTGACTGCATCAGGAACCAGGCAGCACTCTGTGTTACAACAAAGCAGTTTATTTGTGATCAATGTTTGAGACTCTATACATCCTTCACAAATTTAATTTTACATAATCTGATACTCCTCTTAAAACTTAAACTTTGAACTGCTAGACTTATTTCCCTAGAACAGAAGGGCTGGTATAAGTTATTTTCCGGAAATGAGGTACCGTTTCACAGAACTAGTTTCTTTTTTGTTTGTTTTCAAGTTTTAGAGAACTAAATTTGCATTTGTTAAAATCAAAAAGTAGGAAAGATGTTCTTTACAAATAATTTTGATCAAGTATGTGTTCAAAGAAAGCAGGATAAAAAGGCTTTTTCTCTAACATTCTGTATTGTACTGGGTTTGTTGTTCAATAGGAATTAGCTTCTGTCATTTGCTAAAAGAATGAGTAGTGGGGAACAGGATATGTTGGGAATTTCATAACGGGCAACAGAACCATTCTCTTGGGTAAACCTACAGAGAGAAGAAACGGAGAGGACTCCAAATAAGTTTAATAATCCAATAAAAATTTCAGGAAAAAAAAATCTTACAGTAATGATCATTAACCTTTTCCAGATTAGTCAGTCAACATGAACCATTTTGGAGGAGACCCACAAACCTCTCCTGTTTTGAAATTGCTAATATTTTGATCATTAGTATTTTCCACTCGAAATTAAGATGGCTATGTCGCAGGAAGAATGATATTCAGAAAGCAATTTCATTTGTGTGAGCGGCCATGATTTCTCAACACCAAAAGCAGTGCTCGTGATAAATATTCTAACGGGACTCCAGAAATCCGTAATCGTTCTCAATTTGGCACATCACACACTGTAGGAGAAACAGGGATGACTGTCGAGACTCAAAGCACAGCTTTCTGTGCAGGCCTCAGCTCCCCGGAAACACAGCTCCAACTGGAGTCGCGACCGGGTGTTTTATCTTCTTAAGGGGTGCCGCGGGTATTGGCATGGCAAATCTGGAAAGATTAACTACGTTCTTAATTTTGTAATAAGCGAGTTCTTGTGGCCTCACAAACTTCTGCATACTCAAGCACGATTTGAAATCTGCTCCTGTGTCTAGTCTAGTCTTTAGCCTACGGAGAAATCACAAAGCAGCAACAGCAGGTACTCAAGAGCACCAGATGATCAGAGGGAAATTACCCCACATGCAACAGCTTTACAAAGGCCAAAAGACATATTTACCTTACAGCCAAAATAAAGCATTGTTTTAGTAGGTTGGCATCACAGTAACATTTAAAAACCAAATCTTTTATGTGAAAAATGGGGGCATCAAATTTCACCAGCTTTGGAAGTCAGTTATATGGCACATGGAAGGGAGGAGCCTTCTGAAGTGGGGGCTCAGAGGCCGCAGGGTGAAAGTACAATGTTAGAGGAAAGGGAGGAACAAGAGAGAAAAATTAAAAAGACCGAGGAAAGACATGAATGCAGCTTAAAGCCCAGACATACCCATGTTTTAAAGAGAAAAATTCAGCCCTAGTAAACTGTACTAAAGAACATGAGATTTACGATGTCTGGAGGAAAGACACGGAATTAACAACCGGCCCTAGCAGGCAGATGCACTGGCGCGCACACAAGACACACCACAATGGGACCAGTGAGCCAAAATGGATTCGGATCAACTGCCCAGACCTAATTCACAGGAGGGAGGAGGTGGTCAGGGTACCCAGAAGTCGGCTGCATGGTAAAAGCAAATGGCCAAAACAAAAGGAGCTAGAGAATTTGAATTTAGAGGAAATTCCGGGTAAAAACATTTTCTCAAATGAGTTCTCAATTTCTAGTCACCCCACATCTGGGGACCTGGGGACTTTGGGGACCAAACCTGAGCATTCCAGAGGAGACATTCAGGTGAAGGATGAAACCCCAGACTTGGCATTTTGCCATAGAGAAGACTCACCCCAATTGTTTGACCCTTGCCGCTTCCCCACATTTTCCCAGACTATCCTAATGGGGAAGGTGGTCAAACTGTTCATTTTCTCTTTATTTTTTACAGTTATGAAATCAAATGAAGCTTCCACTTAGCAGTGATTTAAGGACCCAACATTTTCATCTGAACAAAAAGGGAAAAGCTGACGCACGAAGAGAGGAAGCATTATGAAGGGCCCTGAGGCTTGTGTCAGGGACTGACACTACAAGGAGCGGGACGTTCAAGGTCCTTCCCCAAAGTGCACGTGCACGCCCAGCCCAGGGTCGCACCGATAGGCACTCCACATGCACAAGCACACACTCACACTCGTGCGCACACACACTCTCTTCTTCTCTCAATGGCAAACATCCTGCAGATGGCTGACCTGGAACATGTAGCGCCTGAGTTAGAGAAAATGTCTAAAAGGGCATATCACTGACTCCAAACCTACTGCCTCCATTGCCACATAAACCTCATTCAAAAGTTATCCAAAGGGCCACTGAGGTTCATTTCTGCATATGCTTTTATTTTTTATTTTTGGAGGGAGAGGAGACACTCCTATGATTTTGTAACATGTACCACAGACTCTGGGTGGGAAGGACTCCAGTGACACCGCCGGTGACACGCCGTCACCATGCTAGGGCCCATTTATACCACCTCTAAGGCAAAATTTATGGAAAAGGACGATGGCTACAAATTTGAAGTGAATATTTCCTAACCCTAACTCAAGTCACCCAGACGGTTTCAAGCCAGAAACTTCAATGCAGCCATGTAACCGGCGAGCAGTCAAGCTGGAAACCGGGTATGGCCCTTCAGTAGCCTTTGAATGGAGTATCAGTTGGCTGTAAGAAGAACTACTTAAAATATTTAATTTCAATATGGTCAGAAACAGGCAATTAGAACAAGCAGTCCTTCAATCAGGCAAAGCAGAGAGAAGAGCAACTCCAACCAAACCAAGAACCACAAGGTTGTGGCGTTTTCAAAGGGAATTTAAGTTGGGTCACTAGAATGAACAGGTCTGAGATCCTCCGATTCATTTAAAGAAACCCTGGACACAAACTGTGCTTTAGATTGCTGTGACAGCATTGCTAAGAGGAGAAATAAGAAAGACGGTGTACATACCATAGGCAGGGGCAGCTGTGCTGTAACCATACGGTGCTCCATAGCCTAGTGCAAAGAAGAAGAAAGCCGATCAGTTCAGAGCAAAGAGCAACCAATCGGTACTCGCCCCATTCACAAGTACTGCCTGGCCCAGCACCTTGGGCCCTGAGGACTTCTTCCAGATGTTGGATGAATGAGAACTATTCCCAGAATGGCCAAACCCTCCATTCCTGCTTAGCATGGAAGCTTTTCACCATGACTTAGAAGGTTCTCCTGACCTACCAGAATATCCTGTCTTTCTCCATGCACTTATGACACTGTGCTGTAATTATCGACTCCTTGTCTGTGTCCCTACTCGAGTGACAGACACCAAGTCTTAGACATTTTTTTTTTACCATGTCAACTTAGCAGAAAGTCTGGCACATAGTAACCACTCACTAAATATAATCTGTTGAACAAATCTGTCTCCTCTCCCTGAACTTAGAATCACTCAAGTTAACCAATTTCTTTAAAGCTGGAAAGCAGAACTTCCCAGGTCTCTTCAGAAAACAGTGACAGGACAGGCTGAGGCCTCAAGTGCTGCTGAACGGGAATGTGGATCGGGTTGTGGGCTTGGGGACAAGGTCCATGTCTCCTGGTATCTGACTTCCTGATCCCAGCTCAGTCTCTCAATAAAGTTGGCCAAACTGACATTAACCTCTGGTGCCTATGAAAAAGGCTCATATTGTCCATCTGAAGAACAGTGAAGCTTTTGGGCCAATCTGTTCTGGAACTGGTTTCTTATATGTCCTTAAACATGTAATTTCTGAGTTGCCTTTTCATGCCTATAAAATGAAAACTCTTCCAAGCTACTTTATCTAGTGTTGTAGGGATTAGAAATACTGTGCTAATAGAAGCCATAATGTTTAATCTTTCAATAAAACAACTTTAAAAATATAAATACTAAATTGCTTGGGTAAGCCTTTAGGGAAAACTGGGTTCTAAAACAGAACAAAATCTACATGCGCCCTTCACACTGTACCTAAAACAAATCAAGCCTTTTTAACATTACAAGCCCTTTTTCTATAATCCTTTCTGCTGCTTGCAAGGATTTTTTTCTTCTTCTCTAGCTGCCCAACTGCAACACTGACTGTAGATCAGGACCAAGTATCACTTCCTCTGTGAAGTCTCCTGGGTTTGCTGTTTGCTCCTTTGAGCCCCTCCCCCCGCAACGCTACAGCTTCCATCACAGCGCACAGTGTTGATGCAAATGTTTGTTCCTAACCCATATGACTTTCCAAGCATTCAGCAGCGCACATGCTAGTCACCTTCAAATGCCCGGGCCCAAATCTCTTGCTTGAAGCAAAACACTCAAATGTATGCTGAATAAGTAAACTGCTTTCAGGGACTAACGGAAACATTTCCTGAGAGATGAAAATTTTCACTTTTTAGTCTACACTTAAGTCACATAAAACTGGGGATAATATAATGTAGCCTTAGTCTTTGGTCTTAATTGGAGTCTTTTGTGCTCCCTATATCCTAGATTTCAAGAGGATACGATGCAGCTAGAAGAAGCAGGAAATGTGCAGTAGGAACTGAGGCCAAGAGAGAAATTAATACTTTAGAAAGTTTGCATATCACATCTATTCCAGGAAAAGGTAGCCAGCTGGATGACTAAGGTTACAGTTTTAAGGATTTTACCAAAACCTCCTTAAAGAGAGAGAAAACTACAACCGCTAAGCCGGCCACTGTCAGGCTGTTTGAACCCCGACTTCACTACCCCTCGGCAAGGTGACTTTGTGCCTGTCATGTCACCACTCTGTAACCGAGTCGGCAGGGGATGTAATTAAATAATGTATGTAAAAATACTTACTACAGTCCCTGCTGCACAGAATACACTCCGCAAATGGCATATAACCTATCCATAATCTAATTGACCTAATCTGAATCTTCTCTGGGCTATAAAAGAACTTCATTTTTAAAAGCTTCACAAGATAGGCCTTTCACAGAGGTCAATGCGATGACATAAGAGAAAAGCTACTATAGACAAGCCTCCGCGCGTGCGCGCGCACACACAGACACAGCCTTTCCCATGACTGCCCCTAGATGATGGGTGGGAGGTAAGCGTCCATGACCAGGCGACTGCCGGTGCTCTCAGACAGAGGAAGCCCCCGCTGAACATGTAATCAAAGGTAAGAAAGTTCATCTCAATAACTTGCCTATTATTAATACAAGCTGCTTTCTTGAAATAATGATCGAACAAGGCAAGAGAATATTCAATATCAGTAGAAACAGTGAGATGCACAGAACAGTGTCTTAATTTGGGACCTATAAACAGAATCAAACCACAATGAACCTTTTTCTCTCCCATCTCCCTCCCACCTTCTCATCCTTCAGCATTCTCCATCTCCTTAAACGGCACAGTCACTGACCCAGTTCCTCTTGCTGAAAACGCTGGGAGAAATCCTTGAAACCTCCCTCCTTTTCATTCTCCACATGAAATCCATTAATTGTGCTTCTGTCTGTCTTTAATGTGGTTGCTTCTTGCCGCCCATCTGCTTCCCTGCACACCTGGGGATACCTGCACGGTCTCTGGCCGGAGCCATGAGTTTATTAGAACCTTCTAACTTGTCTTCTCACATCTACTTCTGTACCTACAATCCATTCTTCACACTACTGACGATGATCTTTACAGGAAAGTCTGATGTTGTCATCTCTCCCCTTAGAACCCTTCACGACTTTCCACTACACTTAGCATTCTAAGGCCAAAACCCACACCTTGGCCTCTAGGACTGGGTTGAGTGTCTAGCTTCAGCTCGAATCACTCCCTGTCCCTGTCATTCTCTCCTCACCAGCCCCCACCCAAAACACACAGTGCTCTCCACACTAGAAGACATTTGGCCTTCCTCTAATCCTTCTCATCCGTAAGTTCCCTGGCCCAGCAATGTGCTTCCTCTGTGTACAACACTTGTCCAGCCTAGTCTTCTCCAGGTTAATGCCTCCTCATTCTCTAAAGCTCAGGTCAGGTGACACTTCTTTGGGGGAGGCCTTCAGGCCCCAAAGCCTAGACCCAGTTTCTCTGTTAAATTCTCTCACAGAACATACCCATAAAGGACATATAATTGTGACATATAATTGTGACTATATGATCAGCCTGTCTCACCTTTAGATCATAAGCTGCACAACAGTAAAATCCCAAAGCAGGCACATGTACTTCAATGAGCAAATATATTCATTATATGACATATCTTTGAGGGATCAACTCCTACAAGCCTAATTCCAAAACCATATAACCCACAGAACTTCCCAAATAGCCTATTCTAACTCTTTCTTAAAGAAAGAGAGGGAGGGAGGGAGTAAGAAGAAAACACATACACAATCTAAGTGAACTTCTTAGCAATGTTACCAAAAAAAATAATGATGGGATAAGATCCAATCCTTCAGAGAATTTCGTCCCGATCCACAATTATAAGCAGTCTACTTGCTAAGTGAAAAGTTCCATACGTTCAATATGGCAGACGACCTGACTTTAATGAGACAGTTCTACCTACTGCTGAAATGACGTAAGTATTAGAACAGAAGGCAGAAGGAGGGCATCTTTTCCCATCTCCCTCAAGCCATGTGGTGAAATGGAAAGAATATAAGCTCTAGAACTGCAAACACCTACATTCAAATCTCTGCTCTGCTGTTTGCTATGTCTCAGACTGAGCTAGTTGCCTTCTCTCATTAGACCTTAGTTCCCTCACCTAGAAAATGGAAATAACTTCTACTTGAGGAAACACTGTGAAGATTAAAAAACAATTAAGTGAAATCATATATGCCAAAGTATCTGTTGTAGAGTAAGCTCTGGATAAATAAGTTTCCCTTTTTCTTTTTTTACACTTCTGTAGACCTTCGCTGGATCCAACACACCGAGTTAAAGAAACGCTGTTCATGCTAGGCTACACCCCAATGAGGGAGTCTCTCTGCAGCAGTCTTCCTCTCCTGTCACACCCACCCACCCTCTATGTCCCGCTGAATGCACCCCGCTTGCACATGTGCACTCCTCAATCTGCGGAGTATTAGCTTCCTCATTGTCAAAATACGTCCCCTCAACCAAGTGTAATATTCCTCCTCTGTCACCTCCCTCCAGGATGCCTCCAGTCACTGAGCAGATTCCAGGAGAAAACCTGGACTCTGTGATATTCTGTAGATTCTCTTCTTCTGAACGTCCATGCACACACATCTTACACCTATGTTATGTTTCCAGGGATCGTGTATAACCCTGGAGAAGAAAAGACATGCTGTTCTTCAAAGTCTGGCCCTGACGAGGAGGCAGACCTCTTACAGGCTATACTCTACCTGGAGCTATGTAGCCAGGAGCAGCTGTAGCCCCAACAAAAGCTCCCCTTGTTAGTGTTCCTCTTCCTCTGCCCCGAACAGCTTGGACTGCTGCAGACACAGCTGTATTCACAACACCCTTTGCCTGTTAAAAATAAGATTTTCATTACTGAGAGAAATAAGAACTAACATCCCACCATCCCCCTAATGCACAAC